>NC_051430.1:24112282-24139354 GCF_001649575.2 Kryptolebias marmoratus | reverse complement strand
CCCCCCCCCCCCCCCCCCCCTCTAACACACACACACACACATATGGTTGCTGTAATGAGGGAGAAGCTCGACCAGCCACCCATGGAATTACAATTGGGAGGCAGCAGCCAATAAACGGTTGAACATTCTTTGCTCCCGCTACACAATTTAAATATAAAAGGACAGAGAATAAAGCTTTTAGGAGAAGAGAGCACTCCAATCAAGTGTCTCTGTTTTTGTTGCAGAAAATGCATCCTGGGGCTGAGGGGTGTGTCACCGATTCCAAGGTTACAGGAGCTGAGCAGCACATAGTGCTCGGTGAGCAGCCCACTGTGCTCGTTGTGTAAGAGCATGCACACACACTCGGGCCTGGAGGTAATTCTGCTGTCATGGATCACCCACAACGGATCAACAATTCCTGCTCGACATCCGGACTGGAAAAGATTGAGCTTAGTCTGGAAAAAGGAGCTCTCTCTTTGAGAAAAAAATAACTTTCTGTACTTTTTTTTTCTCCCCACCCCACATTCTGTTGAAAAATAACTACGAAGGAAAGTAAAAAAGTTTATAACAACTTTACTTTCAATTTGATCACTGCAGGTCACCCTGTGGCGGAGCACTGCTGGGCATTTAAACACATTATAGTTCAGAACAATACAAGGACACTTCCTGCCCTTATGATGATTTTAGACCATTTTTTATCGTTCTGCCCCCTGATCTTTGTATTAATGCGCTTATATTTTTAGACATTTTGACTTTGAATCAGGTCAACGTTGGGTTCTGTGGAAAAGGTATGAACAATTAGTATCTCACCTGTTCTAGATAGCTCTTTAGATGACCTCAGTTTGGAGAAATTAGGTTTACTTTTAACTAAATTGACGAGCTAACGGCTCAGAGTGGGGCTAATATCAAAACGGGTTGCTGCCGTCTTAAAAACAATCCCAACCTGTGAAAAATCAGTTGGATCTTTACAAAATAGTTTAGATGTGAACAGTCTCCAAAAAACATTACAGATTTCTAAATGTTGATTGTGAAACCATCATTTGTTCACACGGTAACCCCGTGATCGCAATCGCTGTTTAAACGAGGCCGCCAAAAACGTTGAACCTGCGGTAGTTTCCAGGCCGGGTCACTAGCTGGCGCTATGATTTTTGTATTTCAACCACATGCACGTGTGCTCAGATACCTCAGTCTTGAGGAGGTGAACAGTTACATCCAAAATGCTGAATACATCTTTCGACCGACGATGAGGTTGGTCGTGTTGCTACACGTTACTAAAATGATTCTGGGAAAATATAGACTACTGACTGACTGTAACTGTAGTGCACATATTCTGCTTTTAGGTAAGTTGTGTTTTCCCCTGAAAACGATGCCGGGAGTTTCAGTAAACCATCACTCTGAGACCTGGATTGAAATTGTTTTGGTATCAGTGGATCTGACTGCTGCTGTGGAGTAAACGAACGAACGAAACCCAACAGAATGGTTCTGATGTCACATAAAAACATCATTGTGTGGAACGGGCCTGAACCTGAACTTTATGATTCTGTAAGGATGGTAAAGAGTGATGTTCAAGGAGGAGATTGTCTGGCAAGATTCATTTTGAAGTTAAAAAAGTAAAATGGATCATGTGTTTGTCTTTGGTTTTGCCCTTGCTACTGAATTAGGTGCATTATTTTTAGTGCGTCTCCAGTGTGTGTGTGTGTGTGTGTGTGTGTGTGTGTGTGTGTGGGAAACCTGCAAAGAATTAGAGGCAATGCTGTCAAATGGTCACACAGTAATTTTCCCAGATGCATTTCTGATGAAACCCCCCCACCCCTCCACCCTCGCTGCTTCTGTGTGCGTGTGTGTGAGTGTGTGTTCACTGGTACAAACATGGGCTCGCTGTAATCCCTCAGCTACCATTATCACGCTCATATTTTCCTCACCTGGGATTTCTCGCTCATGTGACACAGTCTTCCGCTGTGAACAGCAAAACCCTCCAAAACTCCACGTCCAGAGGAAGTGGGATCTCTGTACTAATCCCTAATCTGACACACTCTTCCTTTTCTTGCTGCGGTGCAGAGACATACAGACGCAAACACACATCATCAGTGGGTATTGCCACAGCTTAATATAATATGATTAGGCCTGACAGTAGTTTAATCCGGACTCACAGTGTGACTAATAGTTTGAGTCTGTTTTCATTAAGGAGGCTGATTGATAAAAGGATGAACTGAATACGACAAACTTAATGAGAGACATTCGAACAGAGGGGTGGTGCTGGTTCTGCTTGCGAGGATGAGGACATGTCCTCACAAAAGGACACTTGGGGCAGACTCTGTGTCCAAATGGACAATACTAAGAAGCAGCGCATGTAGAGAATGCGTGAGAGACATCTGTACATGTGTTTCTCTGTGCTGATTGGATCAAATAAAGGCAGTCTGAGTGAGTCAACAGTATGCTGGCGTCATCTGCTGGAAACTGACAAACGCTCTGGTTGTTTTATTATCTACCACTTGAGGGCACTGCTTTACTACAGACTGATGCTCAGTGTGTGTTGTGTTGATTTGATGACAACTCTAGTCTCTAAAATCCTTTAGGAGTAACACAAGTGATCACATACTGGAATAAAAAGAACACATCAATGTAAGAAAGCTCTTTATTCAAAATGCTTCACGCATATCAAAGTATACCAAACACTGAAGCAATAAAAATGCTTTTATTTGAGGGGAAATAGGCTGGTAACTGATACAAGATGGTATATATTATTATTGTTTGTAAAAGCAGGATTCCTGGTTATTTGCTTAGAATGGAGCTAAGAGCCATTTAAAGTGATTTCTTTCTGTACAAACATTCTTTTATTGTGTGTGTGTGTATGCCAATAAAGCATTCCCCCAATAAATGACCACTTTTGACTCATTTCTGTAATCCTTTAATAAGTATTGAGTTAATATCTGAGCAGGCTTTATATCATATTCATGTAAACACATAAGACCAAACCTCATATTGCTCATATTTCTGATTTTTGTAATCTTTTATAAAACTTTTTTGTGTTACTTATTTATTATTTAAATAGTTGTGGAAGAAAAATCTTTTTTTGTGGCTGTAGCAGCAGCAACAACAAAAATGTGTAGAAATAAAAATAACAATAATTGTATGAATGTGTTACAGCGCCAAAAGCTTGCTTACTGCTGAATATTATAAAATAATTTTCAATACATTTTCATAATGTAAAGTCTTCATAGAGTCGCCACAGTTATATGGAGTAAAAGCAGAACAAAACTGTAATTTAAATTCAAATACTGTATATAGTTGTATAATAAATGCACTAAAGTTTGCCTATTTCTCTCTCTGTCTCTCTATGTTCCTGTTTTAGATATTTCAAATAAAATGATACTGAAGAAGCTGATGGAGAGCCATACAGATATTTGAATTCTTATAGAGAAAGATAAAAACTGGACAAAAGTTTAAGAAGAAAACACCATAGCATAGATTCTTAATAACGTATTACATGTTTGAAGTCATCAGAATAAAGCTGCGAGGTTGAACTTTATAGAAACATCCCATGACATTCACTTCTCATGTGACTGAGAACGCATGTCTACGTCTTTCTTCAAAGCAGAACTTGAAAAGTTTGGGGGGCATTTTTCCATTTTCTGTCTGGGAAAATGAGGCCGGTGGAATAAAGAAGTCAAAGATACCAGTTCCACTCACGTGTAAGTTCAACAAGAGGTATACTTGCAAATGAGGGGAAGTGGAGTTTTTTTATTTTTAGTAGTGGGTGACACATGGCAGAAGCGTGGGTGTGCAGAAATAGGATGTGAAGATGAGGTAGTTGTAGCAGCTGATTATTGAACACTATACAAACATCCTTAACTGCATTTGGTTAATATTTCATACATTATCCAAACAGTTGAAGTTACAGCTGTGACCTGTGTGGAAAGCCAAAAGAAAATGATTAAAAACACAAATCAGGGTGGATTTTCCACTCTTTCTGATCTCAAAAGTGCACGTCTTTTTTGCCAAACTCCCTTTTAAAACGTTGAAATCTGTCCACGCAGCTAGACCAGGCGGACACGAATTTCATGTCAGCGTTTGAGGCTGAAAGGACCTCAGACTGTGAAATCCACTCTCTGCAGGATAATCCTCCAAAACACTCTGCAACGCACCGCTTTTAATATCTCCTGATTCAGCAAGAGCGAATTAAAGCGCCGCAGGGTCAGTGTGTGAAATTATGCATTCGCAGCGAGCTCTGTGAAAACACTGCAGCACACTCACAATCGCAGGACTGACCTAACAGGGTTTTTTTTTTTATCTTTTCTTTTCAGGTTTTCACTCAGAGCAAGAGTAAACAAATGTGTTTTTCAGCAAGTTTTTATTTCAGTGGAAAGACAGGCGGAACAGGCCACAAACTTGCAGGTATAAAGTGCATTAATACAGATAAAAAAAAAACATGGTAGAGCACAAGTATTTAAAAAAACAAACTATTTACATGAGAAAAATGTTGTCCATTTTGAAGTGTATCTCATCTCATAGCATAGAAGGTGCTTAGTGCTTGTAAAAAATATATAGAAATCATTGCTAAAAGTTGAGATTCATCCACTTATTGCTGTAAGTAGTTAACACAGTGTTGTCTCATAAAGACGTCATGTCACAGTGGCAACAGCCCTCAGAAATAAACAGGCACAATAAAATACCTAAAACCAGAAAAACAGGGCTGGCTCCCCCTCAGCTGGAAGGGAAATGACCTTGTAGTTCTGGACCCCAGTTGTTTACAAAGCTGCTCCAGCAGGCTTTTGCTCTGATGCCTGCAGTTTGTTGAATCAGAACCACTCATCAGTTTCTGCTTAAAAAATATAAATAAATAAAGAAGAACCCAGTAGTCATGTGATGCCAGCAACACAAGTAGCTTTTCTTTGAATTCACAAAGTCGATCCTTCTGAAAAGAACATTTGTTCAAGTCCTGATAATCATCTGACCTCGGCACAACGCCATGAGGTCGAATTTTTTTTTTTTTTTTTTTTTTTTTTAAGTTTGAGTCAAATTCCTCATTGTTCCGAGGGCCTTCATCCCTGACAGAGAATGTCGGTCTCAAACTGCAGCAGCTGTCCCATGAAGGCCAGGTTGGGGGAGATGACGTGACGCCGCTGCTTCACAAAGTCGAAGGCCTCGTCCAGCCGGACGCGCTGCGTGTGCATGAGGTAGGCCAGGCAGATGGTGGCTGAGCGGGAGATGCCTGCCTGACAGTGCACCAGCACCCGACCACCGCTCTGCTTCACCGAGTCTGTGGGAGGAACCGGAAAAAAGCAATCAGTATACTGTGTTCCATTTCACACTGGTGGTAAATCTTGTCAGAACTTGTGTTTGGATGAGATAGCAAACAATCAGAAGTAAGAATCAGCCGTAAATGTTCACAGAAACTTTGTCTTCTTCCAGGCTACATTTTCTCTAAATCTCTGTGCTTCATAATCCAGTTGTTTTGTAACCACAGAAGTTTAATGGATTATTGTATGAGAGCTGCTTCGAAATGCTCTGTGGCATTTCTTCTTAAAACGAGGCCAATTTGATCAAAGTTTCAGTGAGCAAACACAGGCTGAACCTTCGCGTCGAGGTCGTCCTGAGCAGAGGGGCTCACCAATGAAAGCGATGGCCGTGTGAAAGCAGGCTCTGATGTCAGCCACCAGCGTGTCCTCCACAGTCAGTCGAAGGTACTCGAGCTCGCCCTCGTAGAAGTTGGGACAGGTGGAGGACACGTTCAGCACGGCCGTGATGCCTGCCGCCGCCAGCGTCTCTCTGCGAGAGGAGTGGACGGCACTGCCCAGAAACAGAAAGGGCAGCAGCTCCACTGGACCATCCTGAAGGTTACAATGAACAGGTCGAGTATTAGCTGCAGTTCAGACACAGTGAGAGCTCATGTGATGCACTGTTTGGTGCTCAAATTGAATTTTAGCATACCTGATCATAAGCTGGAGTCCTCTGGCCTGTCGTCATTGGCTCTGGGTCCACTGTGGAGAAGTGACTGCTGGAGGAATTATAGCAAAGCTCCGGAAAGGCCTCTGAAAATCCCTGAAATCCACCTAAATGAATTTCAAAATATTGATTAGACTGGAACAAAAAAAATGTCTGGAGTGGAAAAACAAGAACAAATCTTTTTTTTTTTTTTTTTTTTTACATCTACAAACACTTAAGATGCTCAGTTTGGAAACTATTTTTTCAACAGATTAGTCTTTTTTTTTAAATAAAAAAGTCTCAACAGTTTTAATATAATAATTAAACAAAATGAGATGAAGGGTAGTCACCTTGCAGAAAGCAGATCTGCGTCTGGACCTCGTTCTGCAGGGCTGTGAGCAACATCTGGGCCACACTCTCGGGCTTCAGCTCGCTCAGGGAGCCGCTCCTCTCCTCCACCACCACCAGCGGGGAGAAGCCCCCGCTCCGCAGCCGGCTCAGCAGCGCCTTGTCCGGGATGAGCCACTCCAGGGCCACCACCGAGCTCTTGGACCTGCGGCGCAGCATCGAGTTCCAGTTCACGTTGCGGGACTCGCAGATGTGCGCCGTGGAAAAGTCGAGGAAAGGTCTGCAGTCCAGCACCACGCACCCGTCAGAGGCGTACTCATCCCGGGGGGTCCTCAGGATGTGGACCAGCTCATGGCCAGTTATTTCCAAAGTGTCACTGCTTGAAGTCATGGCTTAAACTTTGAGGTGATAAAATTAAAAAGTGTCACAAAGAGTAAAGTAAAGTAAATAACGCTAATTTAAACGCAATATTTTTGAAACGTTTTAAAAACAATAATAATACGAGTGAGAGTACTTGAACTCCCTCTGAGGTCGGTTAAAATCGGCTTTAGTTTCATAGTTTCAGTTGTTCATTGATAACAGCTGCGCGCGGGGCGTGGCCACGCAGGCCCCTCCCCGTTTTCCACAGAGGGAACGACGTCGAGGGCGGAATGCCCAAATATGGCCTGCCCGACACTCCTCATATGGACACTGACGTAAAAGCTCCGATTTTCCAACTGCGCACGTGGTCTTTAGGGGGGTTAAGCGGTGTTTTTGCGTTGAGTGACGTTATGCTGCGAGTTAAAAGCATCGACTGTTTATCGACGGGTTAAAGCCAGAAACTTTGCCTCCAGAGGAAAAGCTGAAGGCAGAGTTTTTTTTTTTTTGTCATTTGAGTTAAATTAACCCAGCTGCTGAAACGCTGCCTGTTTGTTGACCCATAAAGGTTACAAACGGATGTAAACACTTTCCATTAGTGCCCTCCATTGTTCCCCCTCTGGTTCTCATGAGCTCAGTGCAGTTTCTTTACTTGCATATTTAGTCAATATTGTATTAAAGCAGGATTTACTGCTGCAATATAATCTCTGTTGTTGTTTTTTCTGTTTATAACGGTCAAAAACAGGTTGAGATAAAACACAAGTACACAAATATAATAAAATTATGTTTATTTCTCTCGTTGATCAAGAGTAGTGATAAAAATAGATGTTTTTATTTACTTTAGATGTCATTAAATGTGTTATATACAGTGTGAAAAAGCCCAGCTGTTATTGAACAGTTATTGTTTTGGACTGACTCAAAATAACATCTTGTTCCTCAGTCAGTATTTGACAGGGATTTTTTTTTCCATACCAAAACACAAATATTATGAGATCAATGTTAAACTTTTTTTTTTTTTTGTCAATTTACAACACAATTAGAACTACACAGCTTGTGAAACATCTAACACAGGTTTTAAACTTTTTAAAGTATTGGTTGTTGTCACCAATATAATTGTTTTTGTCCTACTGCAACACTGGTGGTTATAAGATGTACAATATTTATAAATATAAAAGTAATAATATCAGACTTACAGTTTTCTGATAATGAAAAAAGCCTCAATTAAAGAAAAATCTTGGCTATTTAACATTATTTTATAGAGCTTTTGTTAAAGAAATTTAATCTGTACCCTTAACAGTCATAAATATTTATGTCTTCACAGATAAATGTATTAAGATCCCAAAATACAAACCTTTTTTTTCCTTTTCTTAATGCTCTAATATGAGCCTGAGCTTCACAGTTTATGTTCAAGTGTGATGGTAGCTGATTTTAGGCCACATTAAAAGTGACATAAAATATAAAAACATGTACTAAAAGCACATTTGTGATAAATGAATGTATATTATTATTAGTTTTAATGATTTTAAAGAATATTAACAATAGCAGTTGACTAAGAGAATTAAACGTTTGTTTAACTAAAGAGAAATAATTCAGTTTGAAACCACATTTTAGGTCTTTGTTGTGTTTTTGTTTAGTTTTTTTTTTTGAGTAGTTCTCAGTTAATAAATAAAACATGACTAATAAAACATGGAGGAATGTAATCTAGCTGAGAGGTTGGCGTAGACGCCGTTCCTCCTCTGGAAACAGAGTAACTTCATGTGCAGTGTGGGGTCGTTCATATCATGGTTTGTAATCTGACGTCTTTGTCCTCGTTTCCTCAAAGCCCACGCTGAAGTCTCTCTCTGCCTTCCCACTCAAACCTCTGACTTTCTTCATGCCCCCACCTCCCTTCCCTCCCCTTCTGCTGCTCCTTCAGTAGCACAGCCACTTTGTCATCCCTTCTCCCTGCTGAGGCTGCACTTTCAGACCTCAGACTCAGACGCTTTGCTACACCCTTCATCATGGCTGTCTGCGGAGCCGCTGAGCCTGCATTTACTGTAGCCCCAGTCTGCTTTGGGTTTAAACACGCCGGCGTAAGCCCAGTGAAACGTTGACGTCTGCTCTGCTGGAAGATTGTGACGTGGTTGTTTCTGCATGTGGGTGTCTTAGGGAGTGTTTTCTTTTTCTTTTTTTTTGTTTTCACTACTCGCCCCATCGACAGCAATCCCCACAGGAAGCAGCACCACACAAACATCCTGTCACCGTTTATGCAGACCTCAACCTCCGCACACAAACACCCCGTCCCTCACACTGTAATCGTCACAACTTTACTTTCGTTACATTTGCCATGGCTCACAACCCAAACAAGACACGTGGATTCAGGGTTTTATGAGAAATTTCCCTGGGGGGGAATGATTTGTGATTTCCTGGGTGATTTCCTGGTTGTGATGCTTCGTTCAACATCACTGGGTTTCATTTTCATTTGTTTTATTTAAACATTTCCTTATCTCCCTCTATGACATAATGCTGAACGAGTTTAGATTTGTTGTTGATGACAGTATTATTACTGGAATTTTACAGGAACTGGGCGTTGACAAATCAGACGGCAGAAAGAAGCCAAACCATCGACAAATTAGGTCAGCGGGATGATGAACGCCGATGCAGTGGAGACTTGTAAAGTTGGCACAGATCATGACGGAGCTTGCATAAATAGTAGTGACTATTTCTGCATCAAAAATGCTTATGTCATCAAAACTCATCACAAAATCTGACTTCATAGCGTTAGGAATATTATTAACTCGACTAAAACAAATGACCTGAATGAGTACGAGTGACTAAACGTTAAGAGAACCCCTGATGAAAACATCTGCTGCTTGCTTTTCCCCTCCTTTCCCCCCCCCCAACGTGGAGATTATCTAGGATTAATTGGATGGCCTGGGCTATTAATCTGAAAAACACTGTAATCCAAGAGATTTACCTCATCCCTGATTCTTTTCTGAAATGCCCATGTGACAACAGCGTCTCTTCATTCAAGGAGAAAACATCCCTGCCTGTGCTTGAACAATGATGCATTCCAGATAGTGTTTTGAAAAGGTGTGTGTGGCGCTCTGTAGTTTTGTGACACCACAAACAGTCCGCCTTGTTGAATTAATGTATTTGATCCAGGTTTTAAACCCCTGACGTTCATATATTCCACATCTAAAAGTCACCTGTGTTGTGTATTAGGTAATTACACGTGTTACCAAAATCTGTTCTCACTTCCGTGGCGTTTCCACACATGACTTGACACCTGAAAGTGGGAAATTTAATTGACCGCAGAGCAGAACGCACAAACTGAAGTGAGAAAATGTTTCCCATCATGTAAAAGTAGAATTACTGTACGTAGCGTCTTCATCACACTGTGTTCTGTGCGTATTTTTCCACCCTCCTCCTCCTCAGCTCTTTTACGGCTTGCTGTCGATTCATCATCATTCTAAAAAACACACACAAAGTAACTCTTAAAAAAGTTAAAACCCTGTCTGTCACTCATTTTTTGCTCTTTCAGTGGGTTTTAATCTAAGTTACTTGCTGTTTTTCATGTTTAAATAAATAATACCCCTTCCTGAAAGATGGAACAATACTTTCAAGAAAAGAAAAACAACTTAATGGTATTAATTATGACTAAATTAAACAGTATTGAATCATTCTAACAAATCAGGAGCCAATAATCCACATCAGAAGAAGCATCTTGCTTCATTTAATGTATCATTGACTCTCCTCCGTGTCATCTATTCAACCTACGCCCTTCCTGTAAACCTCCCCTTCAGTGTTTCTCCACCCACTTGTTGCCTCTTACCCTAGGACAAGCGTGAGGCCTACGCTCGCTGCCAGAGTCAGCGCTGTAACCATGGCGATGACTGCCACCAGCAGGTCCTCCGTAGGTTGAAAAGGTGAGTAGCTGTCCTTATGAGGCAGCGAGGGCAGAGTGACGACGGCTCGGTGTGTCTGACTCAGCAAAGGGGCGACTGTGGAGAGGGAGGAGGCACAGAGAGGCGATTTGATGTTTGTGTTTGAGACCATATAAAGTGTACTGTTGTTTAAATTAAATTTATATCATGTGGTTCACTTTAAGCCCACTTTCATGATGTAACTTTTAGAGATAGTTCCCCAAAGGTTCCCGGAAATTAAGTTCACTAATGAGCCTTCTGTGAACCATCCAGGAACATTCCTTATATGTTCCCTGAAGGTGAGGGGCAACTTTTACGATGTGATTTTTGAGGAAGGTTACCTGAGCATGAGTTGCTACTTTTACAGTGGAACTTCCAGAAAAGTTTACGAGAATGTTCCCTAATGGTTCCTTTAAGGCAGTGGTGTCCAGTCCTGGTCCTGGAGACACACTGTTCAGCATGTTGTAGGTGTTTCTCTGCTTTGACTCACCTGATTTAAATGAACGAGTGATTAACAGGCTGCTGTAGAGCAGGGAAACACCTAAATCATGCAGGATAGTGTTCCTCGAGGACTGGAGTTGGGAATCACAGGCCTAAACCATGCAGGACAGTGTTCCTCGAGCACTGGGGTTGGGAATCACAGGCCTAAATCATGCAGGATAGTCGCCCTCCAGGGCCAGGACTGGACAGCACTGCCTTAAGATGACTTGGAACCTTTGCAGTATGACCTTTAGAGAGCCTTTTAAGAATATTCCCTAAAGTTTCACTGAAGACGAGTCACATATTTCACTGTGCAACTTTCAGGAAACCTTCTTGAACCTCCCAGGAGTATTCTATAAATCAATCCTGAACTTTGCAAATTCACTTTCAGCAAATCTTTTGTAAAAGTTTCTGAGAGTTTCCCTAAAGCCTTCTGTTGGGTGGATAAGAAGTAGTGTCAGAACTCAAATCAATCATGAGATGTAGGTTTTATATTATAGAGCAGATAGGATTACATATATACATATATAATAGGGTTTAGGTTTGGAAAAGTAAATTAGTTTAACATTGAAATCCACACAAGTAAAGATTATTTGTATAGCACCTTTCCACAATAATATTCACAAAGTGCCTTATAAAATAAACTACGAGTATATAACGAATAAAATATAAATCATAAATAACTAAAAGGTTTTCTAAATAAAAGTCATCAGCTGTTCTTCATCTCAGTCTAAGATGAGTTTAATTAATTTCATTGATAATATCTGCTACATCTGTTTGTCCTTAAACATCTGGTGCTTTCAAATTTTCCAGTTTAGCCACATCTCTTCCAAAATACAAAAATTGGGACATTTGTTAATTTTCACAGGAAATCCAACACACAAGTGTGCAAGTTATCAAGTGTTGAGAAACATTTTTGGACTTCTGGTAAGTGTGTAAATGATCTGAATTGTGTTGACTGTGTTTTCTATCTGTGACTCCATGAATGAAAGCTCGAGTCTACCTGAGAGCAGGAAAGTGACTCTATAGTAGATGGTTCCTTTTTCGTCTTGCAGAGAGCACCGATATGTTCCTTGTTCATCCAAATGCAGCTGATTCAAGACCACAAATGAGTCATGTGTCACCACCAAGGTCGCGAAGTCATTTTCATCCAGCTGTGTATACAAATTAGACGGCAGATAATAAAAATACACGTTTGGTTTGGCAGCAGACAACTAAATATGGTAGGAAATTTGACATATGAGAGGTAGGGTTGTCTGAAAGGATTATAAGGTAGTGTATTTCTACTAAGGTAGTTTTAAAATTGCTATTTATTTAGACCTTTTTGGTTCCTGGCTCTCCTGGTGCCCAGGAAAAATAGTACTCTGGCTTTGCTAGCAGAAGTCGATGCCACGGAAGAAAACAGTTCAGCACAGCTTGGCCTCCCTCTTCTGCTTCCACTGGAAACACTGGAAGAGGGTGAGAGGAGGTAAAACTGTTTGTTCATTTGCATCCGGATTACTTCTGTAATCTTTTTCATTAACCCCGCACATGGACAGACAGCCGTGCCTTACTCAGGAACACATTTCCACGCTCGTGACAACATGCTTTTATGTACTCTGAAGAACGATGCACTCCCACCGTGTAGGTGGGACTCCCCCCCGCATCCACTCATCCACCCACTTATTGAGACCTTACACAAACAAACACACAGATAAAAATATACCACCACAGTCCTGCTGGCCTGATAGAGAGGGACAGATGTACATTTTGTACTGGCAAGAGATGCAGTCCATTACCCTTCGGTGCAAAAGCCCTAAAAAGCACATAAAACACACACATGAACGAGCACGTGTCCTGTGGACACAGACAAAGTCAACATGTTTTGCACACTGATCGATACAGGGATCGGACGGGACAAACTTACCACACGTGTTGGGGCACAGTCCTGAGGGAGAAGCAGATAAACCATCAGAAACTAATGCAGAGCACTGAAATGCACAAAGTGCTCTGCCTCTTACAGAGCAGAACACTCACAGTCTTTCAAGCTGATTACCATCAGAGATGAAAGCGTCCAAGTGTTTCTCTAAGATCTTCCTGCCTTTCTCCATGATCTGAATTGTGTCAAATGTCAGAGAGCCTTTAAATGAACAAGATTTATTAGGAAATCTATTAGAAACTGATTGTGTTCTGGTTACACCGTGTGTCAACTTCATGCAGAAGGAAATACAGACTTTGTGCCGATCTTAGTATCTGCTACAACACTTTTGAACCTTTTCTATTTATTTGGAAACAGTTGTTACTTTTTATTTATTATGTTAAATTTCTCACCACTGTGGTCTGTTTCCAAGAAACGGTCAAATTCACTCTGGTACTCAGTTTTGGCTCTGTACAGAGTGGTGGGATCTGAGAAGGTATAAAAAATAACAACAATACTTTTAAAAAGTGTAATGAAAATAAGCTTTAAGATCTGCACTGTGTGTGCTCACCGGTGACCCCCTGTCGTACTTGGCTGGTCTCCTTGTAAGTAACATAGGCATAGTCGCAAATATTTTGCAGTTCAATCTGGTCTTGCACAGTGGGAGCAGACAGGATGAAGTCCTCGTGGATGCGCCTGATGGTGCTGTCACACTGAAGGCAGGATTTAGCGACAGGGACCCCGCAGAGCAGAGACGCAAGGATCAGCAGCATCTTTCCTCCGGATCTTCTGTACAAGTCCATTCGGATCCTGAGAATTTTCTACGTTTTCAAACAAAAATGACAAACATTATTTGTGCTACAGAACAAAGACTGCAATGCAACTTTTACTTAGTTAACTATCTGGGACCAGACTAGTACATACTATTACTACTACTACTGCTACTAGTAATAACAATAATGGTAATGTGTTTTACAAAGGAAAAAACAGAAATAAAAACATGTCTGTTTGACCCCGAACTGCTCACCGAGAAAGTCTCGAATCCTGACAGATGTTGTTTATTTCATCTTAGGTTACTTAAACCTTTTTTCTCATCCCTAGTTTTGTGCTGTTTCGTCTTGCTTTCCTTACCAGGATAAACACTAGGACATGCCTAGCCAACAAGCGGCCAGTGGGACCCATACAGTTAGTTACCAGCTAAAATATTTTTAACTTGTATAAGTCCTGTCAACAACAGAACTTCAAACATGATAGGTAAACCTATGTGGGTTAACGTTTGGCCTACTAACAGGGTAATATATAAGTACTATACTGGCTTTAATGATACGCTCCTCTTTGTACATAGCTTGTTGCTGTCACCCAGTGGCAGAACATGTAAAATCATTTTAACCTTTTTTTGTTGCATTTGATCTTACCTAAATATACACAAGGCTGCTGTTCTAGCTGAAATTAGCTCAAAGTCCATTCAAGGCCATTCTTTTCAACAACACTGTCTGTTGACATTTCTTAGTAATAATTAGTTAATGCTAAAAAATAAGCCTAACCTCTGGTGCTCAAAACATATAGTGAGTCGCTAAAGCCGGAAAACCGATTTTTAGGACAATATTTCAAATATCAACCGTTTCCAACGGCAACAGTCGCCAGTTGCCACAAAAAACAAGTGATGACGTCGATGCTAACAGATAAATGCAAGCTAAGGAGGTTTTTGATAACGTGACGTCATCAACGGTTAACGTTAGTTAAGCCATTATTTTGTTTAACAAATTAACAATAAAAACTTATTCATATTATTATGTGCTGTCTCGAGGGTTTAACAAAGTAACAATAAAAAAGAGAACTTTTGCTATAGTTCACGTCGTTATCTCACACTACATTTCCCAGAAGGCCATTGCGTGGCAAAAAATTGTGAGTGACAGAATCAGTAGCCAATCCGTGTTCGAATCGTTCTGCGGCTGCGCGGTCGGTTGCTTTTGCTCACGTTTGTACAGTAAACGCATTTTGACCTCCGCCACTCAGACGCAAAGGTAAGGCAACATTCTGTAGTTTTCGTAAAGATTTTAAGGACAGTTTGAGTCGTTTATTAGTAGCTCTTGTCCTGTGTCTGTGTGAATGACGTCTTCTGTACGTCGTTAAACTGTGAAGAGAGTTATCTGGTCTGCTGTTTCCAGGGTGGTTCTGCGTGTTGTTGTTTTGACGTCCCAACACCACCCGAGTCGAAAATTACGTCGAAACTTGTTTGTGCAGTGATTGTGGAATAAAACAAACAAATAAAAGCCTTGTCCTGAGCTTATGCATGCAGGAAGTGGAAACCTAAAATGATGCAGAGTTTATGTTACATCATGACATTTGCTTAATTGTGAATAAAACTAATTGTATTTATGGTGCACTTTGGACAATAATTGTACGTGCAGAGGAAGTAAAGAAAGTAATTTCTTTGAGGGGGAAGTCAATTTTTGCAGGTTAACTTGCTGTCGGATTCAAGCTTCATTAGAATAAAAGTAAGATCACTGCTTCTGAAGTTAATCATACCTTTTTGGTTGTTAAGTCTGGTTCTTTTGTAGCCGACCTGCAGTTTACTGGAAACTACACGCCTGCTTCTGAACAGCTGTAAGAGACGTGCACCTCCTAAATATTATTTACCATGCTTGGATGATAACTGTTACCTTAGAGTCTGCACTTATTTCTGATCATAACCTAGTTTTATGGTTTCATTGCTCCTGTTGCCATTGGTGCCTGAGTGGCCGTAGCAGCCCAGATCTTGACTACCTGCTATTTATCAGATTACACCTCCTGTGCTCACTCTGAAGCTGTGACGCTTCTTAGATACGCTCCCACACTTTAAAAACACACAGTCTATCACTATTTTAATTGATTGTTATAGCATGCTGAATGTTGATATCTGCCTTTCTTTCAGGTTTAAACAAATCCATCCTCATCCCACTATGGATAGGTTGCCAAAGACTTGTAGGTAGACATTAGAGTGGTGCCATTGAGCAGATATATTAATTTATAACACAACCTGACAGCAAAAAAACTACAGCTGTCACTCCTCCTCTACACCTGCTTCTCTTCACACCTCACTGCAAGTTTTCAGTATGTATCAGATTGTCCCAGGAGCGCCTGTAGAACAGCAGGTGGCTAAAGATGCCCACGGCTCCCCAAAGAAGAAGAAGCTAGCTCACGAAGGCCGGCCGCTGGTGCTGGCAGGCATCCTGGGCTGTCTGTTGGTCCTGGCATCTGTGATCGCCTGGTGCTACTACTCAATGTCTCTCCGTAAAGCCCACCTGCTGAAGACGGAGCTGCTAGATTTGAATAAAGATGGCTTCGTCATACGGAACCCTGTAGGGACTATTGTCTTCACCATGACCTTCAGGTGGGTTTGCTGTAGAAAGACTTCTCATTGTTGATGAATATGCTCGTGAGTGTTTTTGTTCATAGGGTCCAACAAAGTTATGCGTGACAGCTTAGAAATAAAATTGATAGACAGCAGGCAGAACAATAGCTGAAATAAGCAACTTAGCAAAACAATAGGTGAAAGCGGCAAAACAATAATTAAAATGAGAAAAACTGGAGCTAAAAGCTAGAAGCAACAGACGAATAGCTGAAAGCAGATTTCAAAGAGAACAATGTTTTTAAAGTAACTGAAGAGATCTCAGTGTATTTCTATAGGGAGGTCTTTTGTAAATAAAGGTAAATCATTAGAAATGTTACAAAACCAAAAGTCAAAGAGACTATTTCTGATAATACGTAAATGGTTAAAATGGCACAAAGGTACAGGTAGGTAGGTACATTTATTTATATAGCACTTTTCAGCACAAGGCACAAGGCGTCACAAAGTAGGCAGAAGTAGTGTGATGCAAAGAAAAATCTACAGAAGAAATTACAAAACGGTAAAACAATAGTGTGTGAATGTTGACTCAGACATAAATACTAAATGTGGCTTTCAGTATCCTTCATATCACAAATAAATGTGTTGGCTTCTGTACAGTTTTTCCTCTTTTTGTGCAAAGCGGAGTGCAGTATGCAATTTAGAGATTAATGATGGAAAGCCAGGCGAGACAGACACGTGATTACACCCTGAGGGACGACTGATTTAGTCATGTCCAATATCAGCAGAGTTACATTCAACTAAAACAGCTTTAGTCGGGTTCCTTGATTAGATTAAATAGAGCAATTAAGTTTTCGTATGATTGCATTTAGACTGTTGTAATATTTCTATTTTAGTAGGCAGTTGTGTTTTGTGTTTTTTAAAAACTTGCTTTATACTGTGCTAAACCTTCCCGTTTGTGTTGTGTGTCTCCCTGTTCATACATCGTCCCAGGTCAGACACTCTGGACCTGGACTCCTGCTCCAAACAGGGAAATATCCTGAGCTGCACTCGGTCAAATTCTGGCCAGCTGAATTTTTTCATCCAGACGGTCCAACCTAAAGACACTGTTATCTGTTATCGTGTTCGTTGGGAGGAGCTGCAGAGTAAGCACTCGGTCGAACACACCATGACCTACAACGGCTCTCACTGGTATGGAGGGGCGGAGACAGCAGCACAGTACTGGCCCATCAGGTTCCAAGGCGAGGAGGAGCCGCGGCCTTTCATCACCAGCGACGTCTACTCCAATCGAAACACGTTCGGGGGGATCCTTGAGCGTTACTGGCTGTCGTCCAACGCCACAGCGATAAAGATTAATGACTCGGTACCGTTTCATTTGGGTTGGTCGGAGAGGGACAGGACTCTGAGGTTTCAGGCCCGGTATCAGGACTCCCCCTTTAGACCTCCAGCAGGACAGCAGGCCTTCCCTGAGCTCAGCTACAGAGTTTGTGTGGGGCTGGACGTTACCTCGATTCACAAATATATGGTGAGTGCCGGCATGTTAATGTTAACATTTTTTACAGTAGCAGGTAGAAATTCCCACAGGAGCTCATACTTTAATAGTTTACTTTCACTAATATCAAGATAATAAAAAGGGAAAATCTATTTTGGGGATGTTGAAAATGATAAAATAAGTATGTCTCTACATTTTGTTTTGTTACAGTTTTTATCTTTAATAAATTGAAGACAGCCCACACCCCTCTAAAGCCCAACCTCTACACAACGTAAAAGTTAGCACGTAAGCTTTATTTAAAGTTTGTAGGATTTCCTCTAAAATGTCTAAGTCATTCAGGCAAACATTTGTGCAGTTTTATGAGAGCAAAATCTAAATCATCTAGGAGCACGCAGTTCAGTTTACCAATATTTAGCAACAGGAAAAGTCAGGTGTAAATGAGGAAATGTCACTATTTTGTGTTTTGTGTTCCAGTTTGTTAACATCAGTAGACCAAAGAGGGAGGTTTCATACCCATTTTAACCAAGCTAATAGAATGTATCTCATGTTCTCCTAATATTCTTTTCAAAGGTTTCCACTTGATATACTCCAAATCTTGTTCTGAAGCATCCTTAGAGTTGGACCTGAGAAGGCATGAAAAGCAACACGGTGAAAAGTAGATGTAATTTTCTTTAACTTTACCACACAGGCTAACATTTGTTTTAACTATGACAGCAAAGTCACGAAAAAGGGTTTATGTTCCAGTAGGCATATATTTCAAAAGTTTGTCATTATGAGGAAACGTATTGGCAGAAATCAAAATAATATTAAAAACTGTTATTATCTGAAAACATTATCAAGTAATATTTGTCTTTATATTAGCACGGAATGATCTTTTTATATTTGCATTCATGTCGTACCTCCATGTTTTTACTCCAGAGAGAACAAAAACAAGTACAAGCTCTAAACTTTAGAGAGTTTTTCTTGCTTGTTTTGTTTTTCCTACAGAGAAGAGGAACTTTTACAGTCAGCAGCTTCACCATTACCACATTTTTTTTCCTCGGTGCTTCTTAAACAGTGCAAAATGTTGCATTTAAAAGGAATCAATGCAATCTTGTTTTAAGTCTTTAGAGTCTATTTTGCTCCCCCTTTTTCTGTCTTCAGCCATTAATTTGCTGACGTCACAGAAGACAATTTTCCTCAACCTATACTCATGTTGATTTCCTACAAGATGATGTCACAGTTATATACTGTTGACAGTGTTATCTGCAGCAGCTCTAACAACACATACAGAGAGTTATAATCCACTAGATATTCACTTTTCTCTTAAGAATACGTCTATGTTTGTTCTTGCAGTCAAAAAAATGTGCATTTGACTTGATTTCCTGATGTCCGCGGGGAACATTTCTGGCATGTAAGTTCACTCTGCAACAACGAAGGACTCTGAAACAACTGTTTACTCAGAAACTAAAAGGGCAGTCAGATTTTACACCTCTGCCAGAGGTCTTATCGTCCTCTGCTGTTTGGAAAAAGCTGGGCTCTTCAAAAGTAAATGTAATTACCCTCCCGCAAATGAGATCAATACTGTTCTTGAAATGGTAATTACCCTGTTAGTCTTGCACGAAGATTGAAAGCAGGAGAATCCAGATAGCCTGGCTCTGCTTATATGCAGCAGGTAAAAGAAGATTTACTGACTTCCAGTCTTCATTCTAAGCCAAATTAACTCGCGCCTGCAATAATTGCAAAATGATAAACTGTTTGTTTAAACTACGTGAATCTACTCTTGTTAGGTTTGAATGAAACAAACAAAATAAATGTTTGTAATTGCATGTTATTGTTTTTCTCAGGTTCGTCGATATTTCCCAAAGCCCATCAAAGTCCCGTCCCCTGATGTGTTCCAGAAACCGGTGTGGTCCACATGGGCTCTACATAAGACATCTGTAACTCAGGAGAAGCTGCTGCGCTACGCGTCTGACATCACCAAGCACGGCTTTACCTGCTCCCATCTGGAGCTGGATGACCGCTACACCACTGACTACGGAGAGTTTGACTTTGACCCGCAGAAGTTCCCCAATGCCAGCGGCATGTTTGCCAAACTGCGAAAGAACGGCTTTCAAGTCACCCTGTGGACGCATCCGTTCATCAACTACGACTCCATTAATTTTGGCGTCGCTGTGGAGAAAGGGCTGTTTGTTCGAGAGCCGAGTGGTGAGCTCCCTGCTCTCGTTCGCTGGTGGAACGGGATTGGAGGCATCTTGGACTTTACAAACCCAGAAGCCTTTAGGTGGTATTCGTCAAACTTGCAGATGCTTAAAGCTCGCTATAATGTGACGTCCTTCAAGTTCGACGCAGGAGAAACAAGCTACCTCCCTCGCCAGTTTAGCACCCTGGTCCCACTCTCCGACCCGTCCACCTTCACCCGGCGCTACACGGAGATGGCCATCCCATTCAGTTCACGCGCTGAGCTGCGGGTGGGTTACCAGAGTCAGAATATTTCTTGTTTCTTCAGGATCATCGACAGAGATTCAGTGTGGGGTTACGAGCTCGGCCTCAAGTCCATCATCCCCACCGTTCTGACTATTAGCATTCTGGGCTACCAGTTTGTCCTACCAGATATGATAGGAGGGAATGCATACCCCAACCACACTGCAGGTAGGAAACTTCATAACCCACAGTTTGATTTATGTACAGGAAGTTAAAGTTATGTTAAAGGCAGAGATCCTGTAATTCCGTTTCACTCTGCAGTCTGACATCTGTGACGTGTTTTAGGTCGATTAAACGAGACGAACAGTCTGCCGGACAGAGAGCTGTACATCAGATGGTTGGAGCTGTCTGCTTTTATGCCTGCCATGCAGTTCTCAATACCACCGTGGGCCTATGACAACGAGGTGAACAAATAAAAAGACATGCTTCACATTTAAAATGAATGAATGATTTCTGAGCATGCTGTTATCTGTCAGTAGTCCCTAAAAAGAGAAGCTGCCCAGTGTTTCTCAAACTTTTTCAGGCTGAGGACCATTTGACCCATTTAACAAACACTCACTGACAACCTAACTTGAAAAGGTCAAGAACACAGATAAATAAACAGTCGTTTACTTGCAGTATGTTGCGGACCACTAGGGCGGGCCCACAGACCACAGTTTGAGAAAGACTGATCTAGTCCAAGGACCCCAAAGCGCTTCACACTACAATCAGTCATTCACCCATTTTCACACACTGATGGTGGTGAGCTACATTGTAGCCACAGCTGCCCTGGGGCGGGCTGACAGAAGTGAGGCGGCCATCACACCGGTGCCACTGAGCCCTCTGTCCACCACCAGTAGGCAAGGCAGGTGAAGTGTCTTGCCCAAAGACACAACGGCTGAGACAGATGGAGCAGATGGAGCAGATGAACCGGCAGCCCTCCGGTTACAAGACGAGCCCCCACCTCCTTAGCCACTTGCTCCCAATATTAACGTAATATTATGCATAATAGCGGTTAAATTGTAACACAAATTTTACTTTTTGTGGCTTTGGTGCGCATCTCCAGACAGGAGAAAAATAAATAAACATTTTTAGATTTATTAATTTGCTAACTAACATTATTTACACCGTAAATAAAGAACAAGTGTGAGAAATAGACTAAAAAATTGGTTTGAAAAAGAATTAAAAAAAAATAGTAATATAAATACTATACTAATAAGATGAAGAATCCCACAATAAAAATCTGAATTTGAAATGAAAGATTTTCAAGGAAAAGCATTTTTATTCTTATAACAGTACCAGAAATATAAGATGTTAAAAGCTGGTGTTTTTGCTGGTAGAAAAAATACTTTTATGGGTATTCATCCTTTGCTTCTTTCAGTAGTACCACTAGAGGATGCAAAAGTTGCAGTTTTCTCTACAGAGTAATAAAGGGATATTAGAGTGTTTTGAATTTTACTGCAGTGGCAAAATTTTGTATAAAATCTCTGGCTTTGACCTTCTTGTTCACAGTCTTCATCTTCCTTCAAAATAAACAACATATGAATAAACATACGGCAACCTAAAACAGATAAATATTCAGGAGTATTCTTTGTCACCTTTTTGCAAAAGTAAGTGTCAGAAGTCTATTGGAAAGTTTATATCTCAAGTAATAAACGCAAAAAACCCATGAAGTTGATGAAAAACGAGATATTAGGTTTCTGCCTGACAACAACAAACTAATTCTTCATCAGTCAGAGAATGGACTGATCAGTTTATCCTGTGTTTTTATTGGTGGTCTCGTTTTTCACATGTTTTATTGTTTGGTAATCAAACCACCAGTATATCAAGCTAAGTGACAGGAAATGTGCCTCGCTGTGATTCTAACACAGCTTTAATGTACATTTATCTTTAGGTGGTACAGATAGCCCAGAAGTTCACAAACCTCCATGAAACTCTGGTGGCTCCGAGGGTCCTTGAACTGGCAGGGGAGGTTCTTGACACCGGAGACCCAATCATAAGGCCCCTGTGGTGGATCGCCAACGACGACGAGGCGGCTTTTAAGATCGACTCCCAGTTTCTTATTGGGGACGACCTGATGGTGGCGCCGGTGCTGGAACCTGGAAAGCAAGAGAGGGACATCTACCTGCCTGCGGGACGATGGAGAAGCTACAAGGGAGAACATTTTGATAAAGGTCCGCTGTACCTCACTGACTACCCCGTGGACCTGGATGAGGTAGCTTACTTTACATGGGTTTAGATATGAAAGACAAACATTAAACGTACACGCTAGATGTGTATATTTGTTATCCTAAACCAGTAAGCCAGTTTATGACACAGAATGTTTGCTTTTAAGGGAGATGGTGTGACTTTTGTGAATATTGAGCTTATGTCTCTTACAGCCTGCTCTTTATTTAGACTTCTGCCTAAAGAAGTGGATTTTACCTTTTGTTTTCTTAGCATCTTAAAGCCAATCTTCATCCTCATGTGCCTTCCACAGCTACTAATAAAAACACTCCCAGTTGTGCCATCAAACGTTCCTTAAAGACAGTTCTCTCCTTCATTTGTGATGGTTTGGGCGTCCACGGTTGACCTTTTTAGAGCAGGGTAAAGTAAACTAACTTGAGCAATAAGAAAACGGAACCGACTTGAGGGTGTGATGCAACTCATATTGGGACATAAACACCTCTGCTCCGAACACTTGCCTAAATTAGTCATCATCCTGTCTATATTGGCCAACAAGCATTGACCAACATTGCTGATTGTTGCACTTTTAGTTTTAGCAGCTGATGAATGTAAATACGTGACTTTTGGTATTTGTAATGATCAACAAACTGCAAATATTTTCTGGTCAGCAGTGGCTGACCTTCCTTGCCATTCTGTTTTTTTAGTTTAAAAAAAAATGCACAAGTTAGATTTACTGCTCAGGGTACCTTTGATGTTAGAAATATTTTTATGCACAGATATAAGAGATTTATTTTTAGCCACTACTCTCCTCTCAAAGATGCCATATTTTAGTGTGCTGTCTACATCCGCCTTGTGACTTTTTTTGCCTTATTACCTGGACCCTGTGTTGACACTTGCAAAGAGAACTTTTAAAGGCTCGGCAGCACGTTTCTGTTCTGCACACAGTGATATGCCTGAAGCCGTGACTTTACAAAGTGCATGAATTTATCTGCTCCTAAGTGATTGCTAGCATGAGACTAAAGCACAAAAGATAAATAAGTGATCTGGATTCAGCATTTTCACTACAAATGGATGACAACAGAGCAGTTGCAGAGCAGATTTTTCTGTAATTCGTTGGCGTTTGTGTTGCTCTCCTGCTGTGATGACAGGAACTGAGTAAGTTATTGTAATAAAATGTTTTTAAAGACGTTCACAAGACGAAGACCGTGGAATGTAATATTTCAGACTTGCAGAGATTAGACATCTGTAAAGGGAACTATGTCAATACAACGAATCAATTCTTGCAGTGCTGAATATATTTGCTGTAATTAACCCAGGTATTTCAGATGTACCATGACAGGCTTTTAACTGTTAAATGGAATATTTTGTTCTTTTAAATATTAGTATTTATGACTGCTGTAAATTAACACTTTATTTTTAAAAGTTGAGTGCCAAAGAAAATGAGACCTAGTGGTATTGTTTCATTTTATACACACGGTGTAGCAGAGCCTTGTAGTCCGCACACTGACTTTGGGAGGCTTATTTAGAGAAAGAATAACAAGTCTGTTTTCAGTTTGCTGTCAGTATGTCCTGTTAGTGTAATTTACACAAATAAAAGATTCTTTGACAGGTCGAAATGCACCAAAATAACCAATTTAATTAGCTGTATGCTTTATTCCGATTTATATTTATGTGTGAAGCATTGAGAATGCATGATGACTTTTGATGCAGTAAAAACAATAAAGCAACTAAAGCCATGTCCTGTCTTTAGTCAGCTGTTCAAAGCATAATTTGGTGATTTGCTCTTAACTGTATTTAATATCTTGTTTGATCACTGATTTCTCATGTTGATCTTGCAGCTCTTGGCGATGTGAAATGCACATCCTAATAAATGAACCAAAATGACATTATTGTATTTTCTGACAATTTACATGAGTAAAAGTGAGTTGTTGTTTCTGAGCTGAACATTATGGGTACACAGTTATAGAAAACCTCTAAAGAGCGTTGGTCCTAGTTTCACTTCCTGTGGTTTTTATGGTTCCAAAGAAGAGAGTCAAGTGTTGCCACATTTGACTGTTTTGATGACCTTTTTTTAATTTAAAAAAGTCACATACACCAGTTCTGCTTGGAAATAGAGAACTTCATTATCAGTGTTTATACACTCGGTTATTTTTCAAGACTATTGTTTTTGACTCTGTAATAAAATATAAATTCACACATTAGTTTTTATATGTTCAGTACTTTAACACTGACACGTTCTGCCAAACCCCAAACCACCTCTAGACTGCTGAATTAAAATGTTGCCTTTTTTCTGAGAAAGACCAGTAAAACTAATTACTGATATCTATGTATAATATATATATATATATATATATATATATATATATATATATATATATATATATATAAAACATATCTATGTATTTATTGACAGTTTTACTTGTATAACAAGAATTGATACAACAAACTGATGCAAAGCAGCTGCTACAAAGACACAGACAGCATATCATCTAGTTTTGCTTCCTGTAAATGATTTTTCTGTCATTAATTTGGTTGACCTAACATAAAAAAATAAACAAAACATTAAAAAATGTCTTAGACTCCAGCTTTAGAAGTACAACACCAGTTCTGTCAAAGTTAGGATGTTGAGTAAAATGTAAATAACAACAAAATTCAATGATTTGCAAATCTTAAAAAGCCATGTTTTAATCAAAGTGGAACACAGTAAACATAAAATATTCAAACTAAGACATTGTGCAGTTTCTAGGCAAAAATGCACCAATTTTGAATTTAATGGCAACAGCAACTCATCTAAAAGTAAAATTAAGACAGACCAGGTTTACCACTGTAAAACATCCCCTCTTTTTAACAACAAAATAATTGTCTAAAGAAAGAAGAAAAGATTCAATTAAGTTTTATTTTAAAGCTGTTGGAATATTTAAGCCTTAGATAAAGATTGTGAAGAGGGCTGAAGACAGCAGCAGGAGGAAGGCACTGGGACCTGTTGGTACGCCGCTGTTGCACAAGTCTCCTTCACAGCAAGACACAGGACTAATGCATAATGAGTGGTGTTTGCAGCCCTTACTAACAAGACTTGAATCTGTAAACCAGGATAGAGAAACCATTGAAACAACTGTATATTAATATTGTAAAAGTACTGTGAAATAACGAAGGTATTCATGTAAAAACAGATTATTTTTGTTAATGTAGGAACTAAAGCTTCTTAGAAATTTAACAACTCACCGTTGTCTTTTAAAGAAAAGCAACGATCTGCATCTTTAGGACAAGACATGACGTTCACGCAGGATTTCGGTTGGACTCCATTGCATATGTAGCATGTCAATCCACATGCTGAAACATACAAAATCAAAAAACAAAATACATCATTCAATTAAACAGGAGCCACAAACAGACAAAAATCTTAAAGCATGATGCAATTTATCACATTTATCTTTACTCCTCTTGTGGCCTCCAAAACAAGAATTTACATTTTCACTTTTCAAAGGAGGTATTCAAATAATCATTATTTAAAAAGCATAGAGTTTTTTTGTTTTGTAATCTTATGTCAGTTAGAAAATCAACATCTTTGTTCTAAACAATGACTGTTTTAATCATAAAGGTCAAAACCAACAGACTACTGAACCAAAGATTATTAGTATGGACTGTTTTAACACAACCAGGTATCAATCTGAACAGAAAAAAGACCTTCTCACCTGCAGAAAGAGTCATCAACAGGATCAGAGCTCCGTAAATCTTCATTGTGAACTTGAAATGTTGGTAATGCAACAACTGGAGCAAAGACTTCCTCTCTCATGCTTTTATATGTTCAGCACTTTTCACATTTACACGTTCTGCCAAACCCTGAACCACCTCTAGGCTGCTGAATTAAAATGTTGTCTTTTTTCTGAAAAAAAGCCAATAAAACTAACTACTGATATCTTTGTATAATATATATAAAACATACCTAAGGGATTACTGACAGTTTTACTTGTCTAACAAGAATTTTTAATTCTACATCTGAAAAAAACTGGGTTTACACTTCTGTCAGCCCGCCCCAGGGCAGCTGTGGCTACAATGTAGCTTACCACCATCCGTGTGTGAATGGGTGAATGATTGTAGTGTAAAGTGCTTTGGGGTCCTTGGACTAGATAAAGCGCTATATAAGTCCAAGCCATTTACCATTTACCATTTACATTAAAACTGATACAAAGCAGCTGACAGACAGCATATCATCACGTTTTGCTTCCTTAACATGGTTGACTTAACATAAAAAGATAAATAAAAGTTAAAAAATGTCTTAGACTCCAGCTTCAGAAGTACAACGCCAGTTCAGACTAAGTTAGGATGTTGTGTAAAATGTAAAAAACAACAAAATTCAATGATTTGCAAATCTTAAAAAGCCATGTTTTATTCAAAGTGGAACACAGTAAACATAAAATATTCAAATTAAGACATTGTGCAGTTTCTAGGCAAAAATGCACCAAGTTTGAATTTAATGGCAACAGCAACTCATCTAAAAGTAAAATTGAGACAGACCAGGTTTACCACTGTAAAACATCCCCTCTTTTTAACAACAAACTTATTGTCTAAAGAAAGAAGAAAAGATTCATGTTAAGTTTTATTTTAAAGCTGTTGGAATATTTAAGCCTTAGATAAAGATTGTGAAGAGGGCTGAAGACAGCAGCAGGAGGAAGGCACTGGGACCTGTTGGTACGCCGCTGTTGCACAAGTCTCCTTCACAGCAAGACACAGGACTGATGCATAATGAGTGGTG
>NC_051430.1:24107848-24111016 GCF_001649575.2 Kryptolebias marmoratus | reverse complement strand
AGTTTCATGATTGTCAGTAAAAGCATGGCTTGGGGCTGATTTTTTAAAGAATTCTAGGGGGCACTGTGGAGGAATTAGGCCACGCCCACCAAATATGGCACTGGATTTCTGTTGGGGGCTGGACTAGGATTGATCGTAGTGAGTTTCGTGCTGCTCTGCTAAAATATGTGGAATTTAGAGCCAAACGTAAGGCAATGGCGTTACGTCTGACTTCGCCACGCCGCCACGGCCACGCCCCCCTGCAAAAACTCCTTGTGCTTTAATACAAGTCAAACCAACTTGTTAGCTGTCATCTGACACAGTATCGACTTGATTCGCTCAAAGTGTGCCAGAGATGTAGCTTTCCAAAAAAAAAAAGTGACTTCCTGTCCTGAGGGGGCGGGGCTTAGATGACGTCAGAATATGACCACATAGGATCGTCGGGCATCCTACAGGGATGACTCATACCAAGTTTGGTGCATGTCGGGTGTTGCATGTAAAAGTTATTACGTTTCGTTTGCTTCGCCAAGTACGCCAAGTTCGCCGCTTGGCCGCGCCCCCTGAACATGCTCAAAAACTCACGATTTTGATAACTTTTGATCCCCCATCCCCCAACTGCATACTGACCAAGTTTGAAGCCGATCGCTTAAAATCCGTAGGAGGAGTTCGTTAAAGTTCGAGGTGTACAAAAGTCAAAAACGGCCAAAATTTGCCCTTTGACCCAAGATGTCCGCCTCCCTGTACATTTTTGGGCATACCTCCAAGAGACTTTTTTTCGTCATTTGGGGTGTTCTACCTACGTGCCAAGGTTCCAGGCCTCTACGACTTACGGTTCGTCCTATCTCACGTTAGGGGGCGCTGTGGAGCAGTTTGGCCACGCCCACTTTCGATTCCATTAAAATCACGCAATTTCACGCGGGGGACAACTTTCTGTAAAGTTTGGTGAGTTTTTGAATATGGGAAGTCGTCCAAAGAGCCGTGTAAAGTGGCGGAAAAATAATAATAATACTGAAGAAATCCACAAAATACAATAGGCCTTTGCAGCGCTGTCGCTGCTCGGGCCTAAAAAACAAAAGACATCAATCAATTCAACAGGAGCCACAAACAGACAAAAATCTTACAGCATGATGTAATTTATTTATCACATTGATCTTTACTCCTCTTGTGGTCTCCAAAATGAGAATTTACATTTAATTTAAAAAAATTCACATTTTCACCTTTCAAAGGAGTAATTCAAATAATCATTATTTAAAAAGCATAGAGTTTTTTTGTTTTGTAATCTTATGTCAGTTAGAAAATCAATATCTTTGTTCTAAACAATGACTGTTTTAATCATAAAGGTCAAAGCCAACAGACTACTGAACCAAAGATTATTAGTATGGACTGTTTTAGCACAACAAGAAAAAAAGACCTTCTCACCTGCAGAAAGAGTCATCAACAGGATCAGGGCTCCGTAAAGCTTCATTGTGAACTTGAAATGTTGGTCACGCCACAACTGGAGCAAAGACTTCCTCTCTCATGCTTTTATATGTTCAGCACTTTTCACATTTACACGTTCTGCCAAACCCCACACCCATACTTGCCAACCATCCCGCATTGGGCGGGACAGTCCCGCATTTAGCCCCTCTTGTCCCTTGTCTCGCATCACCCTGTGCGGGACAGCCAAAAGTCCTGCATTTGGCCCTGGCCTTGCCTGGCAGCCTGTAGCTGTGCTTCAGCAGCAGCCACATTCAGCTTAAGCAACTATGATATGTGTTTAATTCAAATTAATTGATCAGAACTCAGGAAAATCATGTTGCGGGTGCCCGCTTCATGCTATGCTGTCCCACATTGACATTCCCAAATTTTGGCAAGTATGCGCACCACGACCACCAGCACCTCTAGGCTGCTGAAATAAAATGTTGCCTTTTTCTGAAAAAAAGCCTATAAAACTAACCACTGATTTTATGTATATATTTATATATATATATATATATATATATATATACTTCCTTAACATGGTTGACCTAACATAAAAAAATGAATAAAACTTTAAAAGAAATGTCTTAGACTCCAGGTTCAGAAGTACAACACCAGTTGTGACAAAGTTAGGATGTTGTGTAAAATGTAAATAAAAACAGGATTCAATGATTTGCAAATCTCATAAAGCCATGTTTTATTCAAAATGAAACATAGTAAACATATCAGAGATTTAAATTAAGAAGTTGTACAATTTTTAGGCACAAACATGACAATTTTGAATTCAATGGTAGCAAAACATCTAAAAGTACAATGAGACAAACAAGGTTTACTACAGTAAAACATCCCCTCTTTTTAACAACAAACTTATTTTAATGCTGTTGGAATATTTTTTTTCTTTTGACAAAAGCCTTAGATAAAGATTGTGAAGAGGGCTGAAGACAGCAGCAGGAGGAAGGCACTGGGACCTGTTGGTACGCCGCTGTTGCACAAGTCTCCTTCACAGCAAGACACAGGACTGATGCATAATGAGTGGTGATGGCAGCCCTTAGTAACCTCATTCCTCCCTGTAAACCAGGATAGAGAAACCATTAAAAACAACTTAGTAATAATATTTTAAAAGTACTTTAAAATAACAACAAAGTATTCATATAAAAACAGATTATTTTTGTTAATGTAGGAACTGAAACTTCTCACATATTTAACAACTCACCGTGTACTGGTAAAGAAGAACACCGATCAGTATTATAAGGACAAGAGACGATGTCCCAGCAGGGTTTTGCGTCAACTTCAGTGCATATGTAGCATCTCAATCCACACACTGAAAAAAAAAATGGACTTCAATTCAACAGGAGCCACAAACAGACAAAAATCTTACAGCATGATGTAATTTATCACATTGGTCTTTACTCCTCTTGTGGCCTCCAAAACGAGAATTTACATTTTCACCTTTCAAAGGAGGTTTTCAAATAATCATTATTTAAAAAGCATAGAGGTTTTTATTTTGTAATCTTATGTCACTTAGAAAATCAACATCTTTGTTCTAAACAATGACTGTTTTAATCATAAAGGTCAAAGCCAACAGACTACTGAACCAAAGATTATTAGTATGGACTGTTTTAACACAACCAGGTATCAATCTGAACAGAAAAAAGACCTTCTCACCTGCAGAAAGAGTCATCAACAGGATCAGAGCTCCGTAAATCTTCATTGTGAACTTGAAATGTTGGT
>NC_051430.1:24106838-24107780 GCF_001649575.2 Kryptolebias marmoratus | reverse complement strand
TTTTTTAATTTAAAAAAGTCACATACACCAGTTCTGCTTGGAAATAGAGAACTTCATTATCAGTGTTTATACACTCGGTTATTTTTCAAGACTATTGTTTTTGACTCTGTAATAAAATATAAATTCACACATTAGTTTTTATATGTTCAGTACTTTAACACTGACACGTTCTGCCAAACCCCAAACCACCTCTAGGCTGCTGAATTAAAATGTTGCCTTTTTTCTGAGAAAGACCAGTAAAACTAACTACTGATATCTATGTATAATATATATATATAAAACATATCTATGTATATATTGACAGTTTTACTTGTATAGCAAGAATTGATAAAACAAACTGATGCAAAGCAGCTGCTACAAAGACACAGACAGCATATCATCTAGTTTTGCTTCCTGTAAATTATTTTTCTGTCATTAATATGGTTGACCTAACATAAAAAAATTAACAAAACATTAAAAAATGTCTTAGACTCCAGCTTTAGAAGTACAACACCAGTTCCGTCAAAGTTAAGATGATGTGTAAAATATAAATAACAACAAAATTCAATGATTTGCAAAGCTAAAAAAGCCATGTTTTATTCAAAGTGGAACACAGTAAACATAAAATATTCAAATTAAGACATTGTGCAGTTTCTAGGCAAAAATGCACCAAGTTTGAATTTAATGGCAACAGCAACTCATCTAAAAGTAAAATTGAGACAGACCAGGTTTACCACTGTAAAACATCCCCTCTTTTTAACAACAAAATAATTGTCTAAAGAAAGAAGAAAAGATTCATGTTAAGTTTTATTTTAAAGCTGTTGGAATATTTAAGCCTTAGATAAAGATTGTGAAGAGGGCTGAAGACAGCAGCAGGAGGAAGGCACTGGGACCTGTTGGTACGCCGCTGTTGCACAAGTCTCCTTCACAGCAAGACACAGGACTGATGCATAATGAGTGGTG
>NC_051430.1:23980288-24105376 GCF_001649575.2 Kryptolebias marmoratus | reverse complement strand
AACCAAAAAAACCCAAAATGGACTTCAATTCAACAGGAGCCACAAACAGACAGAAATCTTAAGGCATGATGTAATTTATCACATTGGTCTTTAATCCTCTTGTGGCCTCCAAAATGAGAATTTACATGTTAACATTTCAAAGGAGGTATTCAAATAATCATTACTGAACCAAAGATTATTAGTATGGACTGTTTTAGCACAACAAGAAAAAAAGACCTTCTCACCTGCAGAAAGAGTCATCAACAGGATCAGGGCTCCGTAAAGCTTCATTGTGAACTTGAAATGTTGGTCACGCAACAACTGGAGCAAAGACTTCCTCTCTCATACTTATATATGTTCAGCACTTTCACATTTACATCACTTTCACATTTACATCTGAAAAAAACTGGGTTTACATTACAAAATTGATACAAAGCAGCTGACAGACAGCATATCATCTAGTTTTGCTTCCTTAACATGGTTGACCTAACATAAAAAAATAAATAAAAGTTAAAAAATGTCTTAGACTCCAGCTTTAGAAGTACAACACCAGTTCTGTCAAAGTTAGGATGTTGTGTAAAATGTAAATAAAAACAAAATTAAATGATTTGCAGATCTCATAAAGCCATGTTTTACTCAAAGTGGAACACAGTAAACATCTCAAAGGTTTTAATGAAGAAGTTTTAGGCACAAATATGACGATTTTGAATTTAATGGCAGCAACACATCTAAAAAAAAAGTACCTTACATTTAAAACTGATTAACTTTCGGAGGCTGTTCAAGATGGCTGCCACAGCTAACCGATCTTAGCAAACAAAACTAGCTGTAGTTCAGCTAATTTTACAAATATTGAGGTAACATTTAGTGTGATAGTAGCTGATATCTACATATAACGGATGTATTCTGTCTCTTAGATCCTGTCTGCGTTCTTGACCTTATAGCAGTTCTCTTTCAGTCATTGTTCTTTGTTTCCTGTTTTTAGCTTTTGGTTTTATTTCCAGCTTGCTGCACCTCAGTGAACTTTACAGATTGCTTAAGGAGCTGAAAGTCATTCACATCTAACACATACTCCAATTGCTAATAGATCATGCACAATCACAAGATATTGCCAAATTGTGTGAAATAATGTAATGTGACAGTATGTTATTTACAAGGGTTGACCAGATCGGCTGTAACTGTGTCCCTTCTCAACATGAGATGATCTCAGTTTAAAACTGGCATGAAAGTTGGCATGCAATATGCATTTCTTCAAGGCTTTTAATGTTATTAAATCATTTGTTTTCATCCTTTTAGCTAAAAGACCCCTTTAACTTGAACATTTTGTGGGGTTTTTTCTTCCCAAGAACTGACACCTCCCCACCCCCACCAAAAAAAAACCAGAACATAGAAACCCCCCTCAGACAGCTAAAGTGTTTGTGGTTCCATACCATCTGCTTTGCATCAGTTACAATAAACACTCAGCTTCTTCAACACTGACCCAATGACTTATTTTTATACACATAAAGCTAACTATGAAACATAACTAAATATAAATTAAATCCATAATAATCTATTAATCATTGAATTTGTGGAAACTTGTTTTTGGAATAATGACAACCATCTCATGTCCAACAATGAAACTTTATCTAAAAACAAAACAAACACACAAACTGTGCAGCCAACAGCTAACCACAGAATAGGACATTCAGAGGTTTAACTATTGTAGTGAAGCATCTACATTTGCATTTTTAGCAAGGTAAATCATTAAAAACTAAGATTTTGGCAATGCTACCCTCTAGTGAGACCATGGTTGTTTGACACTTGACTTTTATGAGACTTATTTGTGCTGCCTGTGGGTTGCTGCCCCGTTGTGCGTGCTTGGGCTAACCCTTTTAGAACAACAGGGTCCACGGCACATCTGTATTTCTGTCATTAGATTTTTTGCAATCTCAGAAATACTCAGTCTGCACTTATCAAGAATTTAATAAAATAAACTGGAAGAAAATTCAACACTGTTTTTGTCCTTTTCTTCTTACACACAGTTTTAGGTATTTAGATTTTGAAAGTTCTACTTCTCCTGGAAAAAGGGTGTGAATTATTTACCCATAGGGCATTTTATGACTCAATTATTGACAAAAGTAGACGAGAAAGACCAGGCAAAACATCTTCAGGATGATTTTAGCATCATATTGTGACAGGAAATAGAAAAGTCTACAGGTTTGTCCAAAGATACGTACATATAAATCTGTGAACAAACAGGTTAGGCGGCATATGAAATTTGCACAACAGCTCCTTGCTCTTCACAGCTATCAGATACTCCCTGGTATCGATTTAACTTTATTTTTTAATGTTACTGCTTATGACATGCACCAAACCTTTAGTTATACCAGCAAGTCCTAATAAATTTGTGGATTGAACAAATTATACAATAAATCTCACGTCTTCTGTTTTTCTTATTCGTTGCCCTTTTCCCTTAGATTTGAATACAGTTGTAACCAGAAGTTTACATACACCATATAAAAAGACACGTATGCATTTATTCACAATGTCTGATGTGAAATCAGAATAAACGTTTCCCGTTTTAGGTCAATTAGGATTTCCTAAATTATTTCTATTCGCTAAATGCCAGAATAATGGGAGAGAGAATGTTTTTAAGGCAATTTTTATTACTTTCTTCAATGTCAAAGGTTTAAATACACTAAGATTACTATGCCTTTAAACAATCTGGGACATTTAATGTCAGGTGTGTCTGTTGTTTGCTGGTTATTAAAACTGTGGTTATATTGAAATCATATCTGTTGTAGCAGTGAATTCTTGTACAATCTGAGGCAAAAAAATTAAAATAAAACAGTAAAAATTATGAAGTTCCAGAGCCTCAAAAAAAAATTGTGAGGACAGCTGAGGACAGCAACAATAGGAGGACACTGGGACCTGTTGGTACGCCGCTGTTGCACAAGTCCTTTTTACAGCAAGAAATAGAATCAAAGCAGTCTGCGCTGTTTATGCAGCCCTTGAGCGTCACTCCTGAACCAACAGGATAGAAAAAAACATCAGAAACGACAATGGTGTTGTGAAATCTACTGTACAGTGGTATATATACAGCAGCTTCTTACAATATGACAAGACTCACCACTTGATTTGAGAGAGAAACAGCGGTTGTAATGAGCAGAACAAGAGATGATGGCAGTGCATTTTTCTGGGTCTTGTGTGTAGCATGTGAAGCATTTCAGTCCACATGCTGCACAAAAACAGAACACAATAATTCAACATGAGCCGCAAACAGACAAAGAGCTAAAAGCTTGATGAATTCGATTCCATTTATTTTTACCTTTCATGGAGTGGTTTCCCAAATATACTTTGATTTTATTTCATTTTATTTTTACCCTCTTATGGTAATAAGAAAATCACTGCCTCTGTTCCAAACTTTTACTGGTTTAAAAATCATCCCGGGGGTGAATGATCTGATCCAGCGGGCAAATGAAGACTTTTCAACCCAAATCCTGACAAACCTTAAGGTAAACCCTACATCATTGAAGGATAACCTTCAAACATTGGCTCCTTTCTGTTCTGAAATCACAGCGATGTTTGAAACCTTGTAGGCCCAACGGAGAGACATGCTTACCTGCTGAGAGAGTCGTCAGCAGAATCAGCGCTCCGCAAAGCCGCATTGTGAAGATGAAATGGTGGTCAGCCTCGAGACAAAACCTGGAGCGAATTCATTCCCAAACTTTTATACTTTCAGAACATCAACATTTGCATATCCTGATAAGACCTCCTACCATCCGGGCAGCATAACAGCAATCTAAGAGCGACCAAAAAAGTTGCCACCAAAACAAAAGGTTACACTCTAATATTTCGTTGGACCACCTTTGATTATGACAAACACTTTGCTGTGGCATTGTTTTGATAAGCTTCTGCAATGTCACAAGATTTATTTCCATCCAGTGTTGTATTCATTTTTCACCAAGATCTTGCATTGATGATGGTAGAGTCTGATCGCTGTGCAAAGCCTTCTCCAGCACATCCCAAGGATTCTCGATGGTGTTAAGGTCTGGTGAAAATGATGTCTCATGCTCCCTGAACCACTCTTTCACAATCCAAGCTCGATGAATCCTGGCATTGTCATCTTGGAATATGCCCATGCCATCAGGGAAGAAAAAAATCTATTGATGGAATAACTTGCTCTTGGTAGTTTCTGCAATCTCCTTAGATGTTTTCTCTGCTTGATGCATGCCAGTGATTTGACCATTCTCAAACAGACTGACATCTTTTCCACGACCACAGGATGTGTCTTTCGACATGGTTGTTTAAGAAATGAGAAGCAACTCATTGCACCATTTGGGGTTAAATAACTTGTTGCCAGCTGAAACATAATCGCCCATGCAGTAATTATCCAAGGCTCTAATTAGGAGACTCGTACCTATTTGCTTAGTTAAATCCAGGTGGCTGCTTTTTTTTTGACCAGGCAGTGTATGAAACAAAAACTAAATAACTCTATAGTATCTATATACTGTAAATTTAATGCTGATGAGAGGATAATAAATGACTCAAAACAGATAAATTTCTGATCAAAACTTGACATATTACAGTTTTTTTGTTTGGGGTTCAGATGATAAAAAAATATTGGAACATCATTGGGATTATAGTTTCAATTTCTGAAATAAACAGTATAAAAATAAATCAGAATACGGAAGTCAAAGCGTAAACTTCAAAATAAAAGCACAACAGTTCAACGAGAGTGAATGAGGAGTCACGTCTCCCTAAAAAACTATTAAAGACTTGTGTCAACAGATTGTTTGTGTGTCAGAGAAAAACATAAGTTAAAAATATACCATAGTTTGCCAACAAAAGCAACAAATGTCATTTATTTCTAAAAGACTTAACAGGAAACTGTTTTTTGAAAAACTCGCTTGCGTCGATTTTACGCGCCTATGTGACGTCATCCAATGCGTCGCTATGTTTTGAAAAGCCGGGTAGTTCAGCTTATTGCTTGCATGCGGACACATTTTTGTCCCGATTTTGATTATGTTTTTAATGTGAAGAGAAATTAAAACATGCCAAAGTCCCTGAAAAAGTCCTGCACTACCCAGACTTCTATTAGCAGGTATTTCGGCAGCAGTAACAGTGGCAGAGCTCAGTGTGGGATTAAACAAAATCCTGCTTTGCACCAGCTATCAAGAGGCAAGGTCAGGTCTGCTTCACTTCATACAGTCCATACGTATCAGTTGTGCTTTTGTTTGGTAAAAAACTTTTTATTGTTCTTGAAATTATTCTGTGCTGCAGCTGAAACTCTCCTCTGAGGATGTTGGATTGCCAACAAAACGAGCCAAGCTGTCTCAAAAAGACCAGCAGGAGGAAGATCTGGAACCTGCATTCTGTCAGAGGGGTGCAGGTGAATCTGCAGCTCAAAGATCATCTCCAAACCTTAATGCACCTGGTCCACATTTCTTCAGCATTCAAACAAAGATTGACAGTTTGGTCTTGCTCATGTCTTATACCTAAAAGCAGTGATGTTTTGTCTAATTTCCTCAGAGACAACGCCAACATCGAAACGAGGAGAAGGACGAGTCCTGTGTTCCTCCACCCTGGAGAAGCTGAAAGGCTTCACCTGTGCGACTGAGCCCACCGTTGGGCACGGGGACATTCAGGAGGAAACAAAAGGGGATGGAATCTGTGATCAGATAGGCAGTGTTTTATCTCCATTTGGGGTTTCACACCAGCACAGAATTACAAACAGAATTTCACAGACGGAGGAGAAAGATGAGGATGAAGAGCAAAGCATCCGAGATCAGGAAGCTTTAGGGCTTGCTGCCTCAAAACAGGTAATTTTAAATAAAGTTTCCTTTAAATTACACCATAATGAGAATATGGTTAACCCAAAAAAATAGTTTGACCCCTAATGATGGGAAATTCTGCTCAGTTTAAATGTTCATGGGTGAGAGCACATCATAAGAACGGCCTGTGACTGCTGAATGTTTTAGATGAGGTTCAAGTAAAACAGACTGTTACACTAAAAACTTTTATAGAAAGTGATACTTATTTGCAGACTGAGTTGACTCCAGTGATTAATGCTAGTTTTAAACTAGAAGCACTCAGAGTGCAAGCCTCTAACAAGGCCATAGGTTCGTAAAAAATGTTGGTCAAACATTTGCTTTTTTGTGACAACCTTAACATTTTCTGAAAATTTAATCAAAATCTGTTCATTAGGTTTTAAGTAGACTTGTTAACAGAAATAACAAACCAACCAACGTTACCAAAAACATGTCCTCCTCGGCGGAGGTAACAAAGACCTTTGTAAGGGTTGGGGATCTGTATTGGCTACTACCACAACAAATGTTACCTCAGTGTCTGTACAATTGAAGCAGACATAGAAGTTGATGAGATTATTTTTTTCTGAGAGTTCCTTTAAAACCCATCCAGTGGTTCATGAGATATTTTGCAAACACATGAACACACAGTATTTGTTCTTTTCATGGAAGCGGTTTAGAGATGCTACTCATCCTCTGTGTGGACCACCAGATAGTTGTAATTTATGCTGTTATGAATCCTTTATTTTTTGTTCTACAGTCTGTCTCCATGACAGAGGTGTGTTTTTTTTTTCCTCAGCTAACAGAGCTTAGGGTATCCACCCGCTCAGTGTGTTGTACCTTTTTTTAACTTAATTTTACAAAAACAAATCAGTTAAGCAAAGTGTTTGACATACATTGACTCCTCAGTGTAATCAATAACCAATAAGAACTACGTCTTGTGCTGAGGGCCTGCTCAGAAGAATCCCTGAGAAAGAAAAAAAAGTGTATGTATGTACATATATTTATATACACATAACTGTCCTTGTCTTTCACAGGGTTTCTTCTTGTCAAAGTTTGCAATGTCAGGAGGAGAAGGAAGAGGAGGAGGAGGAGGAGGAGGAGGAGGAAAAGGAAAGGGTGCAGAGCCGGATCCTCTGCCAGAGTCTAGCGCCCCCTCCAGACGTTCGAAGAGTGTGTACACTCCCCTGGAACAGCAGGTCATCCAGCTGAAACAGCAGCATAAGGATGCCTTGTTGGCAGTGGAGTGTGGTTACAAATACAGATTCTTTGGGGAGGATGCAGAGGTGAGAAACAAAAAGTATCTGTGGTATTAAAGTGTGAAAGAACAGATTTAATCCCACCTGCAGTGTATCAGATAAGTCATGACTTTAGTGCGTCTTGGAGTTTTCTTCTTGAGATCACAGTATAGCTCATGGCATCACCAGGGATTGTACCTAGTGGTCATTAAAAACATTAAATTTCTTTTCAGTTTTTTCCTGTATACTTTAAAATGTGTCTACAATAATAATAAGTTTATTTATTAACATCCATTTATTTTTTATTTTAGGAGATAAACATTATTTTGAAGTTTGTTTTTCTTAAAGTAAAAATCTCTGCATGCATGAACAGATTGCTGCAAAAGAGCTGAATATTACTTGCAGCCTGGATCATAACTTCATGACGTGCAGCATCCCCACACATCGCCTATTCGTTCACGTTCGGCGGCTGGTGTCTCACGGACACAAGGTATCAGATAGACACTGTTAATTGTTGCTGTTACCAGAGACATTCATTTTATTTCCATTGTTGTCTCTCATGTTTAGGTTGGTGTGGTTAAGCAGACAGAGACGTCTGCCATCAAGGCTTCGGGGTCAAATAGAAACACTCTGTTCACTCGCCAGCTCAGTGCCTTGTACACCAAATCCACCCTGGTGGGAGAGGGTATCCTTACAGACAGTGCATGTGTTTATGTGTATCTTAAAAACAGCGTTTGTTTCTCTGCATGTCTGAAGCTGGATCCTTGACAGTTCTCAAGATGTAAACTCAGTCGTTAGACTTGAGGATGTGGGAGAGGGAGGCTGTGCCGACGTCGTGCTGGACCCTCCTGAGAGCTTCCTGCTGTGCATCAGTGAGAACTGGGACAAACTGAAGAAGCAGCTCACTGTGGGGCTGGTGGTGAGTCTGATACACAGAGGGCAAAACAGTTTATAATTATTTTTTTCTGTAACACATTTTAAAAACAACACTTGTTGACCAAAGTGCTGTTCAGAAGTTAAAATATGAAGCATTGCAGGTGAACTAAAATACAATAAGATCTACAGAAAAGAAATAGTGAATTTGCCTAGTAACACCAATTAAAGTAACTAGAACTAAAAGCAAGTAAAAACAAATGGGCTTTTAGCATAGGTTTCAAATCATCTCTAATTTTTGATGGCAGGCTGTCACTGAAAAAGCTAGAAAGAGCTCATCTTTACGACTGATTCTCTGAATTAAATGCAGAGTCGAAAATCACACCAAGGTTCCTGGTGAACGAGTGGCAATGAAATTAAAGGATTACTGCTGCACTCAGACATCTCTGAGTTTTAACAGTTTCTGAAAGGAGACATTGCAATTAGTGTGAACCTGGCAGTTATAAAACCATCTCAAACACACACAATAAAACAAAACAGCCCCGAGGACCTTTCCTGTTCCTCAGTGTTTGTTATCATTGTTATTGTAGGCATGGATGCACAATGTTGCATTTCTGCAGATATTTCTGGGCCAGTTTTCTCTGATAGCTGATGCTAAAGTACACGTAGGATGATAAAAAGCATGTATTGTAACTGAATTATTGTTTCTGGTCTTTTTGCTTTGAGCTAAAGTTTGTCACTTGGAAACAAAACACATTTAAAAACATGACTTTTATTTTTTTTAAGCTGTTTAACAATCTAGAATCCTGAAAATGACAAGAACTGTGCTAAAGTTGATGTTATTGTCATGTCTTTTATTTTTAATATTAGCTGATATCAATCAGTGACTTGCTGATATTGTGCGTCACTAATGCAGACATTCTTTAACGCTGTCACCGTGGTGGTAAATCAAGCAGTAAAACCAAAGGGCAAAGTTGAACAGAATTTAAAAAATAGCATTTGTGCACGATCTCTGTGTGCTATAAGACCGTTAAAATTCATCACTCATCAAATATGTTTTGATTTTTATTAATGATTGTTTGATATTTTTCATGTCTGCAAATTCAAAAAAGAATGTGATTAAAGTGATTTGGTCATAAATGTGATTCATTTTCATGTTTTTGTCATATTTATAAAAACAAAATACTGTAATCTTATTGTATTCACTAAGATACTTAATGAATTTCAATGTTTTTGCTATAAATATTGACCCATATCACAGACTAAATTAAAGAATTTGTTGACCTTCAAAGATGGCAAATTAAAATAAAAATGGCTCTTATAGTATTAAAAAGAATTGCTTAATAAAACTTCCCTCAGAAAGAAGTTGGTTTTGTTGAAATAAACTTTAAGCAGAAACTTCACAAAATGCATTTCACATTTTTATGTATATTTTCTTGTTATATAAAAGTTGTAATGTTGCTATAACAGTCATGAAGGGAATTTATCATAAAACAAAACATCTGCTCTTCAGATAAAAAGGTCAAACTCCACAATAAGCAAACAAAATCTTGTCACACTGCAGGTTCTTTTGTTAATTTGGGGACTTTCCTGATGGCCGTTCTTCTGTTTGTAGGCGGTCCAGCCCAGCACTGGAGACGTGTTCCTGGACTGCTTCCCTGACGGTCCATCTCGCTCTGAGCTGGAGAGCCGGGTCCTAAAGATCAACCCCGTGGAGATCCTGGTGCCCTCTGACCTCTCCGAACAAACCCAAAAGCTCCTACACAGCATCTCTAACGCCAGGTAATCTGCTGCCAGGCCACCAGGGGGCACCATATCTCCATTTTAAATGTTTACTGCTGAGCTGAGCTTCATCTTTACAAAACCATGTGAGTGTGTGTGTTTGAGAGTTTAGTCCAGGGCTATTCAACTGGCGGCCCGCGGGCCCACTTCAGTCTGGCCCACCTAAAAAAAAAATTATTATTATTTTTTTTTTTAATTCTGTGGGTGCAGCCTATAGTCAGGTGCGTTCTGTAATCCGGAAAATAACATGACTATACAACTACAACTTTAAAAATAAATAACAAATCTGAAAAAATAAATATTTCAGTCAAAGTGGCGATCTCGTTAATAAGACAATCTATGATCCCGTGCAGTCAGTTGTAGCAGTCAATCATCATTTAGTGTTCCTGGACCGTGAAGGCTAGAAGGCAAATGTTTGCTAATACAAAGAATAAGAAAACGGGGCATCACAATGTCACTGTCAAAGCTGAAAAAACGAAAAGTGGACCTAGAAAATCGAAAATTCAACAGTGAGTGGACAGATAAATATGTCTTCATTGAAACTACTGAAGGAAGGCCGATGTGTCTGCTCTGCAACGAGTGCTGCGCCATTGGGAAGGATTACAACCTGCGGAGGCATTTTCTGACCAAACACTGCGGCTTTGATCAGACCTTTCCACCTGGTTCTGATGTACGCCAGAAAAAGATTTTATGTCTCAAAGAAAATTATGAGCATAGCCGCGTTGTTTTCAGCAGGTCCTGCTCAAGTCAACAGCGAGCGACTGCAGCTTCTCTCCGTGTGGCATGGATCCTCGGCAAAAAGAAGCAGCCTTTCACCGATTCCGAGACGTTTAAAGAGTGCTTCATAGCTGCATTAGATGAAGTGGTCACTGACAATAAAATGAAAGAGCAAGTGCTAGCAAGCGTAAAATCCATACCTATGTCGGACACGTCTACTGGAAGAAGGATGGACGTTCTGGCATCAGAAGTTTTTGAAACTCTTTTGACCCGGTTGAGGAAAGCTAAAGTGATGTCTTTAGCAGTTGATGAATCCACTGATATTTCCGACACAGCTCAATTTTGTTTAATTGTTCGTTTTTTTGATGGTGACTGCTTCAGAGAGGACCTATTGGGCCTGATACCATTGGAAGGACACACCTCAGCGGCAATAATTTTTCAGAAAATTGTTGATTTTTTTAAAGACAACGGGCTGGATTTGGACCATGTTAATATGCTTGTGACTGATGGTGCACCTACAATGGCGGGGAAAGTAAATGGGCTGTCGGCTCGGCTGTCAGCTGTGGCACCGCGGATGAAATCCCTCCACTGCCTGATCCACCAGAGCGTTTTGTGTGCCAAACTCAGCGGTGAGTTGAAAAACACCATGGACTCAGTTATGTCTATAATTAACTTTATTCGATCAACATCCAGCCTCCAACACAGGCTGTTTCGCAGGCTGCTCGCTGACATGTCCGCTGAGCATCAGGACTTACTTTTGCATAACAATGTGCGCTGGTTAAGTAAGGGAAATGCGCTTAGAAGAGTCTGTGAGCTTCGGGAGGAAATTGTCAGGTTTTTGTCTGAGAGTAAACAAAACAGAGCCAGCACATTTCTGTCTCAGATGCTGGATGATGGGTTCGTGTCAGAGATGTGTTTTTTAAGTGACATCTTTCATCATTTGAATGACCTTAATCTGGGACTTCAAGGACAAAATAAAACAGTTGTTGATCTTGTGGAAAAATTGAGAGCGTTTCAAAGAAAACTTGTCCTGTTCTCATCTGATCTCTGTGATAAACTGCTCCATTTTCCCACACTGAGCAAACTGATGAAATCATCCGCACATGCTTCAGTCACACAAGTGATGTTAGATTTTTTAGACAAGTTAAGAGACAACTTTGCAGCCAGATTTAATGACTTTGACATGTCTGGGGAGTTGATGCAGTTTGTTCGGGACCCATTTGCTGATACAAAGATTCCCTCAGAAGCGCTGGACTCCCTTGCATCACTTCACATTAATGAAGGTGCTCTGCAGCTGGAGATCATTGACATGCAGGCATCATCTGCTCTGAAGCATGCTTATGACAAAGAAGGTTTCATGACGTTTTGGACTGAGTGGGTTGATGCAGAGAAATTCCCAAACATGAAAGAACTGGCTATTAATTTGTTAACTATGTTTGGGTCAACATACACATGCGAGTCCAGCTTCTCTCACATGAATGCCATTAAAACAAGTGCTCGTTCCTCCTTAACAAATGAGCGCCTGCATCATTGCTTGCGCATTGCTCTTACATCTTTTGAACCTGACTTTTCTGCCATTGTGCAGTCAAAGAAGTGCAATTTCTCTCATTAGTGTGTGTAGTATGGTTACAATATGTCAGTTTTCAAGTTCAATAACATTGACATTCAAAATAGACAGACCACCATTGCATTTCTCCACAGTTGCATCAAAACAACACAAATAAAAATAAAAATCAAAGACAAATAAGGTATAGAGATTTTTTAAGTAAAATAATGTCAGAATGTGTTGTTAAATGTGTTATGTTATTTTTGTTGTACATTAGATTCTCACTTTTTTATGGGAAGAAAGTAGAATATTTTTCTTTCATTTACACATTTTGGTTCTGTTTATTGCATTTATGGTTCAATGCAGCAAAATAAACAAATTTAAAAAGTAACAGATCGTAGAAATACTTGTTTTTTTTACATAATAATTTTAAGTGCTGTACATCCGGCCCTCTGAGCTGTTGGCTTTCAGTAAATGTGGCCCTCTGAACAATTTAGTTGAATAGCCCTGGTTTAGTCCCTTTCATTCGAAGGGATTGTTTTTAAATTTCCCCAGGCAGGTAGATAGTTGTTGGGCTCAGCCTGGCAGAGGAAATCGATGTGGGCTCACTGAGTGGTTATGAGAGGGGGGGTGGTCTTCAGCACCCTGGCTTTCACCGCAGGGCTCTGCAGGTCTGACCAAGATTTATTTTCTATTTTAAAAGTTAGTGGACTGACTTTCTTTTAACCGGTGACTTTAATCTACCCGATTAAAAAGAGAAATCCAGCTGCTGGATTATTAATCATTGGTTTTATGTGTCAGATATGTGAAGCTGTTTATGATGAATTATATTTTTGAGGATACAAAAATTTGTTATAGCTTCTGTGTTCAAACATTTTTTGTAAAAAAATAACTGCTAACAAAAGAACAGGTCTTATTTTCTGCTTAATTGTCCCATAAAACGAATATTGATATTAATTTTCATTGTGAAAAATGAACAGAAAAATCCAGAAACATTTTATTTATCTTCCAGTATTCGTCACTGAAAAGCTGTTTTTCCTCAAAGGGGTTTTATATAATATTAAATTATTAGTAAGCTTAAACTTTAGCACCATTAATATGAACAGAAAAAAAAGTAAATCCTAAATTGCATTTATTTCCATGGCAGCAAATCATCAGGAAAAACGTCACATCTGGCTCAAGTTTTCAGTAGTTTGATTGAATTAAGTGATTCGGTTACAGCCTTGTTATTCTTTTAATACAGTTTTCTCTTCCCATCAAACCACAGCTTATTTCCTCTTTATTAGAATAAAGATAATTTTGTACTGAAAACCTTTGAAAGCGCAGTTTTCAGTTTGTCCAGCAAATACAGCTTTGATTTGTATTTATTTATTTATTTTTTATAGAAAAGACTTGATTTTGCCTTATTTCTTTCATAAAAGTTAAGAGGAACTGTTTAGTTCCTCGTATAAAAAGATGAAAATGATGCCGATAAGTAAACCCCCCCCTGTGATAATTGGTTTAGGGTCTTGAAACAGCATGAATCTGTTCGATTTATTTTAGCAGATCAGTTTCAATCATCCCAGTAATTAGCTCACTTTTCAACTTGCACGTCAGCCTGTTCTGTATTTTGCTGAAGCAGACCTGAGTTTAATTTATGCAGGATTGTCTCAACCAGAAGATCAAAACAAGTCGGGCAGGGGGAAAAAAAAACCTCTTCTTTTGTTCATTGGCTGACTAACAGCAGTGACACTGAACTGCTTTATTCCACAAACCTGTTGCCTCCCGTCGCGCCGCCCTTCATGTTCACAGCAGTGGGGGACGACATCCTCTGGAGGCTGCTCATGATTGCATTATGCTGTGAAAATGAAACGAGAGAATGCGAGGGAGTGGAGTGGATTTGATTAGAAGCCGACGGTTGGATAAATGGGAGAAAAGTCTACCTCTTTCTGTCTTTAACTCTTGACTGACATTTCTCCTCACTCACCTTTCTTATTCCGATTCCCATGGCTATTTTCTCCCCTCTTCCATTTTATTCCTTCTGTTTGAATGAATACGCTCTGATCTTCAGTGTTTTATTCACGAGAGACAAAAAACTCTTCTCGGGGCATCGCCAGTCATGCCAGTTTTTGTTGCTTATTATTTACTTTTTCACTAATATAATGATTCAAACTGAGAGAAACGATACAGAAACGCATCACGACAGCAGTGACCTGTGTTAAAGAAAAAACTACAGAAGACTCACCCCGGAGAGGATTTAAAAGCAGGGATTTTTGTGGCTGCTTACGTCAGCGAGTCGATGCATCTGTCTCAGGGGTGGGCTGACGAGACAGGACCCCTAGCAACGGGGTTTGTGTCCATGGAGTGGCTGGTAATGAGTCCCTGTGAGGTCCGTTGTATCTGGGTGCAGTTTTAGAAGCATTTGGAGTCAGAAACAGAGCAGCGAGGATGGTTACAGTGACTGAAAAGCTCACTGGTTGATTGCAGGTGTTCATGCTCTCCCAAAGATTTCAACCTAACACTTTTAAAAGTTAGTTAGATGCTGGTAAGACTGCACGTTTAGGAGTAGATGCACACCAGCACACTTATGTACAAAGAGACAAACTATATACACATTTTAAAAGATTGTGCACGATTTGTGTCCACCATAAAGCAATAAGTGTTAATTGAAGACCTTAATCTGAGGCAAACAATAACCTTTGATCTTTGGTTAGCAGCATGTCTGATTTACCGTTTAATTTTTGTACTTTTGACCAATTGTAGCCATCAGTCGGCCGCTCTGCATTAACATTATAATAAAACTCATAATGTTGATTGAAGGGGTGCATAGCTGAGGATCTGGTGTTGGTTTCATTTGCACAAATTTAGAGAAACGCTTTGCACAACAATACAAAACAGGTCCGAGGAAAAACAGCCTGTCTGTTTTTCAATCTTCTTTAACAGCATTTTAATGGAAATGTATTCAAATTGTTCAAAACATCATGTAGTTTTTCTAAAACCATGTTTTTTTTTAAAATAAACTCATTGCTGGTTCCTGTATACAATATATAACTATATATATGAGTGTATTACTTTCACCCAGATCCTAGAATCGATGATATAAATAAACTGAGCATAATTACTAAAACACTACAGTTTTTAAAGTCTGCCGACTGTCATTTTGTCATTGTAGTCCTGGGTGGCAGAGTGCATGGATCCGGCTGAGAAATCCAAGACTTGTGTTGCAGCCGTAATTTAGCCTGATGTTTTTCTTAAATGAGTGAGTTTCTACCCCTGTGCTGTCCTCTTGAGACACGAAACTACCTGTAAAGACAGAAACAAGCACTTTTTTCCACTTTTGATCAGGCTGAAAACATGTTTATTCCTTCTTTCAGGCATTTTAACATGAGATCAAAAGCTGCGTTATAGTGTTTGATCGTGGATTTTCCTGGACAAGAGATGAACATCGTGAAAGTACGGCAGCAGTATACTTTTGTCCTGGATTCAAAGCTTTGGTGTTAAGTTGTTTTATAACAGAACTTAAAGACGGGCTTGTTCCGAATATTGGTGGAAACAAAATTCATCAAATGTCTTATTTCATGACAATAAACCAGCCAATAAAAACTCATAAATAGTATTAAGGAGACTGATCTACATATATGGTTGTAGTCTCTCAACTTTTGTTTAAACGCATCTTTATTAAAATGTTTTAAAGAATTTCATTTCAGTCTTAACCAAATGGATTTGCAGTCCAGAGAGCTCACACACCTCTTCATTTACTTGCATAAACCTGAATCAGTATCCGGCTCAGTAGTTTCCAGTTTCATAATAAACTGATCCTACATAAACCCAGCTTAACCATTAATGATTCGTCCTGTCAAGCTTTTGCAGACATGCTGCTCTGCAACACTGTCCCAGGATCAATAACTGCTTTTGTGGCAGTTTTTGTAAATTTCTTTATACGGTTAAATCGACTGGTTTGGTGATTAATTGTCCAAGTTTCCTTTCTAGCACAATATGCCACCTATGGATTACTTTTATACCATCTCTGCTCCGTGCCTGACCAGCGGCTGAAGTGAAATATGATGATTATTCTGTTTCTCTGTGTGTCTGTATGGGTATTAGCAAACGGAAGAAAGAAGGTGCTTCAGAGTCATGTGTTTGCCTTGGTTGCCCTAGCAACAACCCAGCAGACAAAGCAATAAAGTCCTTGAGAGCGGCAATGCCGAGAGAGTGAATATAGCCACAGAGAGATACGATGGTGCACCAGGGAGACGCAGGGGAAATGTGTTTTTTATGAGTGTGACAGGTTTGTCTGTACTCGAACAAAGGCATTGCTGAAAACACAACGTAGCTTTATCTGCTTTTTCCTCACTGGAATTAGGATGATCAGATGTATTTCTTTCATATAAAGTCACAAGCAATACTGACATTTAGGATCAATACTGCCTCGTAGTGATAATAAACAAAGTTTATTATTGTTGTTCTCCTCCAGCGCTCAGGCTGACGACCGAGTTAGAGTTGAGAAGAGGGACAGCGCTCAGTTTGAGTTCGCCTCTGCGATGGACACAGTCGTCAGATTCTACGGCCACACCCAGGAAAAAGGTGTCATTTCTGTGTCACTGCTCTTCTTTTATATCTGCCTCTTACTAATCATTGTGCTGCGTTACTGAGACCATGGTGGCCGTTCAGCAGTGACACCGGAGGTGTCAGACGAGGACTGAGCCGTGACTCATGGCTGTGTTTTAGCGTTAAAAAGAAAAAAAATCTAACATGTTTGTGTGTTTGTGTCCTCCAGACTCGCACTCTCTGTCGAGTGTAGCATCCTTTGAGAGACCGGTGATCTCCTGTCTGGGGCCCCTCATCCAGTACCTCCAAGAATTCAGTTTAGAAAGAGTTCTCAGAAATGAAAGGTACAACAAACGTTCTCCCAACACCTGGCAACGTACACTGCCGGTTTAATCATACAGCCTTCCTACTGGTCTACATGTACTTGTTTTGTTAAGAAAGAGATGAAAATTACACAGTTTATGTTTTTGCATTGTTTACAAGCAAATAAATAAGAATGGTAAATGCATTTTACTTCTGAGTCACTCCTTCACACATCAAGCAATGTGTCCACCTGCCAACATCAGGTTAGGGAGGTCAGTGTCTCAATTAAGGACACTTGTAGATGTCGAGGGTTTAAAGCTGTACTACAAGCACTGCAATTAAGCACTAAACTGTGTGTTTTGTTTTGAACCTTTTGTGTGTTTCTGCAACAAAATTGCTTTGATTAATTATTGTAGGCATCACATTTATGAACTTCCAGCCAGAGGAGACATAGATTTAGTTTCATTATGGAGGTGTTTTATTGAGATTTGTGCCTCTGCAGCTTGTTCAGGCAGCTGTCCTGTGAATCCGATGGAATGACGCTCAGGGCTGCAACCCTCAGGAACCTGGAAATACTCACCAATCAGGTAAATGCACATCTCACACGACTGTCATCCCCACTGATTAATTAAAACATCGACTCAAAATAGTCCACACAAGGCTGGTCAGTTTAATTTTTTATTGCCGACTTTTCTTTGGATTTTGCCTCAGACCACACCTTTTGTATCGAGCCCAATCAATAGCGATGGTGAATTACGTCTCTCTTCTGGGGTTCGAATCATTTGGCTCAGCTCACCATCATGAACCGGCTCTTACGATTGACAAGCTCCTTGTCACTTACTTCCACTTCTAGCTTTTACATTTAGGCCAAGTTTTAATTTGTAATTAGCATGTGTGCACTGTATTATTATACACTGTAATATCAGTATGTGCAGTATCAGCATTACAGAGGATTCCAAAAATGTCTAGACACAAATGGCATGCAAAAATACAAAAGGTAGTAACCACCTTAAATAACTACAGCCGGCACCTGGAGAGTGTTGTGAACGTTATAATGACAGAAAATTTGGGTTTATCACAAACGATATTGTCATCATAATAGTCAACACTAAGATCACAATTCCCTGTTTTCCTAATATTGTGCAGCTCTAGTGTGTACATGGAGAAAACAATTATTCTTTACTGAGTTAAACATTATTTAGTTCAATAAGAAATAACTTTTAGATTATGCATATGCAACTAAGTATAAGCAGAAGTGGAAAGAGTGCAAATAAAAGTACAATTACTTTGGTGAAATTTAACCTAAGTATAAGTAAAATTACTGGTGTAAAAATCTACTAAAGTAAAACTAAAATGCAGCTCATTTAATACAAACTCAGAGTAAAAGTAATTATTTTTTACAGAGGCAGGGCCTCACCTGTGATCAGGCAAAACAAAATATTTTAATCAAGTGTGAAGGTTTCATTTTTGTTACTCACCTTTGGATGATGTCTGGAGTCAGTCGGTATTTTGTTCATGTTGTGAGTTCATTTTATTATGAAAACCTGATGGGGTAGACTCACACATCTGACTTACGGGAATTTTCTCTTTTGTCAAACTCTTAGAACAAACATTCAGCGGTTGTCCAGGTAGAAATGTCCTGCAGATTACGTTTGATTAAGTTTAATCACTAAACTGAACGAAGAGGTTAAAGGTCTTTGCTATGATCTCGGCAAAATGTTCAGCAACTTGTAGCTTAGTTGAGAGATTCTTTCTCAGAGCTTTAAACTCGTTTGTCACAGAGCCATGCACACATGAACTGTGCTGTTTTCTGTGTGTGCTCTCCACCACAGACGGATGGGAGTGTGAGGGGAAGTCTGCTGTGGGTGCTGGACCACACTCGCACTCCGTTTGGAAGGAGACTGATGAGGAAGTGGGTCAGCCAGCCTCTCACAAATCTGCAGTGAGTACTCAGCTGGTTCACTTACGTTCTCACCGGGCCTTTTTTTCTCAGTGATACACAAGTTACCTCTGAATACTGGTTTTTCTGCTGTTCGAGTAACCGTGGAACCAGAGCGAAGTGATTTCCTTGCTCTAATTCAGGCAGCACTTAAGCTGATTTCACACCATATGGAGGGAGATGGAACGATTCTCTTGTTTATGTTGTTTTACAAGTCTTCTTGTCATTAAATAGTTGTGTGATTGCACACTGGAGTTGTGAAGATAAATAACTTTAGATTAAATGCTTCCTAAAGTGCACACTGGCTGGTATAAATTTTATTTAATGCACTTTTTCCACACTTATTGCCTCGCTCTTATACAGTATATTTGCTTTAATGGGAAAATGAGATCAAAGTGTAATCTCCAACTACACCAAAAAGGTATTTTTCATGTTTTTTTGCTAAGATTTAGGTCAGAGATCCTTGTAAATTTATGGTTTATATCTCAGATCTTATTAAATCTGACGTAAATTAGACAATCAAGCTCTGATCTGTCATTATGGTTTAAATAATTTACACAAACTGTAAAGTAAAGCTCAGAGGCCTGATGCTAAGGACACTAACTGAGAGGCTAGAGTTTTGTAGTCACTTTACTGCAGTGTTATCATATGAATAATTAAATCAAATGTCAGGACAGTAAACGATGAAGAACTCATGTCTGTGTCAGTGTCTGTTTTATGACCTGCAGTTTTGAGCTCTGGTAGTAACTTCCGTAAAAATATCACCACTTTCAACTGTCATTTTCATGTTTTGTTGATGACTGAAATAAAATTCTCCAACATCCAATACATATATTATTCAGTATTGTTAGAGAAGATACATTACAGAGCTCAAAATGTGAAAAATCGGCTTTTTTCTCCTGCAGGGAAGCAGTGAAATATCCTAAAATATGCTTAGAAAAGGACTTTTATAGATAAAAACAATAAAAACGCCACACATCACTTCTCCTACAAAATATTATTTTATACATTTATGACTCGCCTTCATCATAGTGTGATTTTATTTTCCCTATAGGGGCATTCTGAGCCTGTGCAGGGATTAGAACGGTGGATTTGGCACTGCTTTTCAGATTACACAGATAGCATCTCTGCTCTAAACATGAATCAAATCCCGATTACAGCCAGACAGAATAATTCCTAGACGCTCAACTCATCAGCAGATGACACAGACTGCCACACAGCACATAAATTCATGACTTAGAGTGTAGTGTTCAGGTTATCACTTCACTAAATTTGTCCTAATGTGCCTCTTTGGTCTATTTTTTTAAGGACGGTTATGCTGAGTGAAATATGTTGCAATCTATGTTTCTTTAATTAATTATTTAATTTGAACATAATCTGTAATTCAGAGACTTAAGTCAACTGTTTAAGGATTTTCTTTTAACCTGTTCTAACATATTTTATCAATTCTGAGTAACTCTTTTTTTAAAAACATTTTATTTGGCCCAATTTTGCAGTGTACTATAACACAGTTTTAACTTATTAAACACATCTTTACGTTCTCCACATCCAGCCCTCTTACAGAGGCACAGATGATGTCAAATAGAAAATAAACTTGGCCAAAAAACAACCAAACTTGAGATCATCTTTCTGAGGATAGTTTACTGAACTGTTTCAAATCTTCAGAATGAGATCTAACATGAAACGAAGGTAACTTGACTAATTGAATAATTATTAATAGAATATTAGAATTTGAAAAAGGTAGTTATTCTGTGTATTAGGTTATCCAGTACCCTCTGGTTGTGGGTGAAACAAACTTGATTAATAACAGGCTTCTTGACTAAAACTAGCATTAAATTAGCTAAAGGTTTAGGTGTTTTTTATTAATTATGAATAGCCAGACAATTAAAAAACAGAGGTGTGTGCTTACAGTAGAAGTCTGAGGTACAGTTCAGGTAGATGTCTTGTCTTTAACATAACTGTGTTTTTATCATTCTTCCTGTCTTTAATGTGTTTGTGTGGTGATAATGTTTTTATTCAGTTTTTTTCTGAGAATGTCATGTGTTCACTCACTGAGAAATAATTTCCCTATGGGGACAATAAAGTGCCTTTTCTCTTCTAGTACCTGTGGAAATTTTATCCCAGCTCCATGCCTGCAGGGCTGAATCAGTCATTTAATAATAATAAAAATAATTTCTGTAAAGTATTTTTTGTACGGTCACCTCTACTCTTATCTGCAAATGTTACGTCGTTTATTTTCTATTGCGCTATAAAGCTGTTGATGGCAATAATAGAGCCTGGTTGTTGGTGTTACTCTGAAAATATATTTATAAAATCACATTTAATTTAATTTTTTTAGTTTTTATAAATTCTGATACAGCTACACAAAGCAGGTGGTTTATCCTGCTGTCTGCTTTAACTGAAACTGCAGGAAAAATTTGCAAAATAATTGACTTTCTCAGGTGTTCCTGTGTGGAAAAAGTCACAAAAACAGGGAAATAAATCAGGCGATTGTTTAAATCTTTCTTCTGATTGTAACAGCAATCAGCGTTTCTTTACAAGGATTCATAAAGAATCTAATTAGTGGTAATCATCTCAATCAAAGCTGATTCAGCTTTTCTAGGGAGGCCTTTTTTTTCTGCTCTTGATAGGAACTGAATGTTTCTACTCATTGCTTTCCATCCTGTTTTTGTAGTTCCCACCTTCTGTTCGATTTCCTCCACTTCCTCAGGTCGATCTGTGCGAGGCAGGATGCTGTGCAGGAAATCATGGAGTCCAACTCGTCGACTTTAAACTCCATCAGAAGTCTGCTGTTGCATCTGCCTGACCTGGAGAGAGGCATCTGCAGCATATATCACAAAAAGGTGACAGAACACAGGTTCATCTGTCGTCCCATAAATAATTACTGCAACACTTTTGGATTTGTAAGCCTTCCTGTTTGATGCAACACTTGGTATTTTGGCTCTGCTGGGGAAAAAAAAAAGGTGTAAAACAACAAAACTCCGACACAGGAGGTGAAAAGCAGGGGTCTGACACAATCTTTTTATCTCCTCACCTCGATTGCTCTGCCTTTTTTTTATTTTATGACATGCTTCTTGATTAACAACAGAGAGCAACCGCCTCCCTGGCACTTATCTGATTGTCTGACACCGTCTCGTTTCCCATCAGATCTGTGGAAGGATCGTCACACGGGCTTTATCTTGCGTGCGCGTGTCATACACAGAGGAAATGGGCACTTTGGTTTGAGCTTCATGTCCTGTTTCGTGCTCATCTTTCTGTCTCTTTCATTTACCGTTGAAAGAAAATGATCAGATGTCATTAAACACAAGCACACAGCAGACACACTGAGGGACCCCAATTGTCATGTTGCCCATCTGGAGATAAATGGGTCTGTGTGTGATGGCCTGTGTCTCAGTGGCTCCATTGACAAAACGGCAGGGAGGGCATGCTGGTTGTCTTCACTTCACTGTCTGTTTGTTTTTCATAAAAGAGCAACATGGGGCCTGCAGACATGAGGAGGGCACTGAAACTGCAGCTCATGATTAATACTAACCCCCCCTGGCAGTGTGACCCTCATTAACCTGAGGGTTATGATTTGATTTGATCGCACAGTAGCATTACTATCTATAGCTTCTTCAGAGACATTTTCAGAGCATTGATTTATCATTTAATTATTGCAGCACTGATCTTGATGAAAGAAACCCCAGACAGTTTTTGTTAAATCCTTTATTTTCTATTTTCACTTGTGTAAACCAGCAGTATTTTGGTTTCTTTTTTCGTTGCTATATTGTGAAGACTCACAGCCTGCGCGGCTGCTAATGAGGTGTGTTATTCAGAGTTTGGCTGACATAGCTCCTTAAGCTTCGCTGTAACATCGAGTGCAGATTAGATCAGTGATGTAATCTCACTGTTTTACAGAATCTCATGGTAACACACCATCTGCACACACAAAAACCACAAAGACAAACCCATCATGAGGAATAAAGAGAGCACTTCTTTCACCATTTATGACTTCCCTTATTACTTATAACTTAGACACAGAATATCTGAACTACAGATTCCTTAGTCTCTTGTGCTTCTTCAGAGAATTGACTTATCTTGACCTGTCTTTTTGCCTTCCAGTCCTCCACACAGGAGTTTTACCTTGTTAGCAACAGTCTTTCTCGTCTGGGGCTGGAACTCCAGAGTCTTCTCCCAGCTATCCGGTCACAGATCAGCTCGGCGCTGCTCCGTAGCCTCCTATCGGAAACTCCTGACCTGCTGGCTCCGGCCCACGGCTTCCTCAAGGTGCTCAACGAGAAGGCAGCCAAGTGAGTGTCTAAGAGCAAAAGAAGGGGGGGAAAGAAGAGGTAAAAAAGATTAAACTGCACGCTTTGAACCAAATGGCAGATTCATAAACTAAACTTTATTTGAGGTAAACTAGACAGAAACTGTAAAGCATAAAAACAGCAGTGATTTACTAATGAATTAGATTTATTGGAGGTGACGGGTATCCTTCTTGGAATTTGATTTATTCATTAGTGTACCATAGTACATCTGAATTTGGCTGAGAAGGGCAAGTTGTGGCTCAGCAGGTGATGTTAGATGTGGTTGTTGCTCCACACACACGACTAACCGCTGGCTTGAAGAACCAGAGAGAAAGATGCCCAAGTGACACATGGCGGATTATTTTTTTTCCCCCCTGATTTCATTACCGAAGGGTCAAACTGACAAACAGGCTCATTTCTCAGAAAATAAGGATGAATAAGATTGCGGAGCGACCTATAACCAGCGGCTGTCACGTTTTAAAGTGTGTGTTTCTGCAGGTCGGGGAATAAGACGGAGCTCTTCTCGGATCTGTCCGGCTTCCCGGTGCTGCAGGAAAGAAGGAGGCAGATTCATTCTGTCCTCAGTGAGATTCAAGAGCACCGCAAAGACATCCGACTGGTGCTGAAGGCCCCTGCTTTCGACTACACAACCGTTTCTGGACAGGAGGTACCGCCTGCGTATTTGTATGTGAGAGTGAAAGAAAAGGTGGGAGGAGATTGATGTCCATTTGGGTCGAAGTCTCAGCAACAGTGATGGTTCATTGTGTGTGTGTTGGTTTAATTAAGGATGATGCATTATTTTGCTTGGCTGTTCTGATCTGATTTATCAGAGACTTGCTCATCTTTCATCTCCTCTGGCTTCAGTTTCTGATTGAGGTGAAGAACTCGTTGTCATCAGTTGTTCCAGCTGACTGGGTCAAAATCAGCAGGTCAGCTGCAACCCACACACACACTTTTTAAAAATAGGACACAGGACCTATGTGTCTTTTGTTCCCAATTCCCAAATGTAAATATCAATTATCAGTCCATAACTTTTACAAAAAGTTTCTTTAAAGACTCTGAAACCCACTAAACTGACTGTTAAATTCATGGTTTCTTGTTTCATGGGGTAACATTATGGTGTTACAAAATCAATGTTTTTGATTGGTTTCTATTTCAAATCTTGAAAAATATAGAAATTACTCATATAATACAGTTTCCTGCAGCTTTTTTTTTGGGGGGGGGGCTTTTATTTGTTGTTATTTGAGGTTATTTGTGATTTGCTGTCAGGTAAGTACTGTGACTTGTAGACTGGCAGCTGTTAGAGGAAGAATGGGCACGCCTGCTGCAGCCATGGACATCAGCAGGGTTCATACTTTACCAGCAGAAGGTGCCTAAGGTGTTTTGTTGAAAAAGTTTTTAGCTTCAGTAAATTTTAGATTAAGACGTTAAACCTGGATTGTCTGAGCATTTGGGCATTATAGATATTTTTTATAACTTGGAGCTAAAAATTTCTTCCTTCCAAATGAAAAGGGAATGCATGATGAGCATTTACTACTCTAAAAAAGTTTTTGCACAAACAAAATGCTCTTTTAAACTTGTCATACCCTTAAAACTTAAGCTAACATCTGACATCTACTTTTCAAAACAAGCTTTGTTGAATTTTTTATAGTTTCTAACCACTGCAATCCTTAAAGCTCACTCTGTTATTAATTTTTAACAATTTTTGCTTTAACTTGTTTTACTGTCTTCCAAACACTTACCGGTTTTCATCATTGACTTTAAATCCCCTCTGTTCTCCTTTTCCGCCTCTTTCCTCCCCTGCAGTACGAAGGCAGTCAGCAGGTATCACTCTCCCTTCCTGGTCGACTGCTACAAGAAGCTGCAGCAGCTCCGAGAGCAGCTGCTTCTCGACTGCCAGAGGGAGTGGACCAATTTTCTGGAGTACGACAGAAGCAGTTGCACACACACCTGATCACATATTCAAATGAAAAGCTGTTAAAAACATAACAAGTCTGAGGTTCAGGGGTATGACTTCACCGCTCTCAGCCTGCCAGAATTAGCCTGTTTTTGTCAAGTGCCCTGCCGGTGCTGTCTACTCAGAAACCTGTATGCCCTTACCTTAATTTGCACTTGTGTCCTGCGTTTCCTTTGTCTCTCTGTAGTCAGTTTGGGGAGCACTACCACACCATGAAAAGGGCTATTAGTCACCTAGCAACCATGGACTGCCTCTTTTCATTGGCTGATGTGGCTAAACAAGGGGACTATTGCAGGTGATGTCCTCTCATGCAGACCATAAATATTGATGCATGTGCCTGGGTGTGTATTATGTGTGTGTCTGGGAATGTTAGTGTGTGCGTGTGTGTGGGGTCGTCCTGTGTCTTGTCCTATAGACTCCCGACAGGCTGTGTGTGGGTGTGTGCACCGGGCTCAGCAGCGCACTCTGCCAGAACACCAACATCTCTCCCACTCGCACACACACACACACACACACATGCATTTTTATAATCTTCATTTCTACATATTAAATTTCATCTTTTGTTCAGTTCGCATTGTTCCACTGTAAGCAGTTAACTTCAGTTCTCTTCAAATTTCTCATATTTATTCGTTTACCAGAAAAGCCAACATCCTCAAAGAAAAGTCTGACCTTTAGATATTTGGTTTATAGAAAAAAAAAAGGATGCGACTGCAAGCCTGTTTGTTTTCAGCCAATATTGGGTTAAAACAAATCGAATGGGATGAAAAAATAATAAGAACACATGAGACACCAACACTTGAACCCCTCTTTTACACAGCATGAATAAAAAAACAAGTTGATGCACAAATGAGAGGTAAAATTGACATTTAGTTGTTATTTTTGCCAGTATTTTTTACCATCTAAAATCCTAAAAATATATTTGAAGGTGTTTTATTCTCAATTTAAATTCAAATTTAAAGGCAGAAGCAGAAGTTCACCATATTATGGTGACATTCAGTTTCACCCACTATCAGTTTCATCTTTATATGTCCACCCATAGTACATGTTCTGTTTTTGCATGTGTCCTTGGATTTGTAATAGTTTTGTGGCCCTTTCTGGACCCAACCTTTTCCACATCGAATTGAAATCAGTAAAATAAAGCTTGTGTGTGTGTGTGTGTGTGTGTAAATCTAACTGATTGTTCTCTGCATTCAGGCCAAAGGTGTGTGGAAATAAGCACCGGATTATGATAACGGATGGCAGACATCCTGCGATAGATTTATTGATGGGAGAGCACAATCAGTATGTGCCCAACCACACTAAATTACAGGTACACGCACGCGGACACACACTTATTCAAAGAGCTTCGAGACAAAGAGACTCTCAGACGTTTGCCTACTCACTAACTCATTGAGACACACATGTATGTACACACAAAGACTTGCGCAACACATACTCTTACACGCACACACTCACTTCCTCGCTCAGTGCTCGAGTGGGTGTAGGTTAATCTTGTAACAGAAGCACAAGCCAGTAGGAAGAGAAGCCAAGCTTTCAGTCCACCCACCTCCTCAGCTGTGCATGCAAACATGCAAATATCTCATTCTAGTCACAGTTCAGAGTCTTCTTCTCTCTTTTCTGTTTGTTTAGGGTGAAGGCAGGAGAACTATGATAATCACCGGGCCCAATATGGGGGGCAAGAGCTCCTACATCCGCCAGGTTGCCCTTATCTGTATTATGGCTCAGATGGGCTCGTATGTCCCGGCCTCTGAGGCCTGTGTGGGCATACTGGATGGCATTTACACCAGGTACGGCCACAAGCACATACTTTACCTTTCTACTTGTTTGATAGCTGTTTGCAACAACACAAAAGGTCAGAAATTACAAACAAAAACTGCATTTATGGACTTCCTGGAAACTCACGAAAAAAATGTCTTTTTTTTAAATCGAGAGAAGTTTTTTTTTTTTTTTTTTTTAATACCCGTATAACCTGTATACTAAACCTTTAGTTAATGAGCACAGGATTTCTGCAGTAGGTCCTTTGGGTTCTGATGTTTGAGCCTTTGTGGTTGGGCCCCAGATTTGCTCCAGAGCATCCAGTAGGTCAAATAGAAACTGAGGAAATATGGAGTCAAGCTGTTGAGTTGCTGTGACGTGAGATAATTTGAATGTGATGGGAGATGCCTCTGTCGCTATAGGGAGTTAGTTTATTTGTATGTTGTTTTATATTTGACATTTTTTCTGTTTTTTATTGTTTTTATTTTATTAAGAAAAGGTGAAACGAACATGGAATGAGTTTCATGAGTGAGAAGTCTCAGTCTGTGGGTCATCCTGTCGATTAATACCTCCTGATAAAATTAATCTAAATAACATACAAATCTCTTTAAAGGGAAACTTTCAATGCATAAAAGTTCAAATCAGCAGCAAACAGCTGTTTGAGACAGTGGTGTGAAAAGGATCTTGCCGAAGAGTGCATATGTTTTTCTCGTGTTTATCGTTTTTTTGAGTTCTGTTTTTCAGGTGTATCTGAAGCACACATCAGGTGAACGTTGGGATTATTTCTCAAGCAATACATCTTTATGCTAATTAAAAAACTCAGCAAATATGGGTGATGTTGGCCACAAATCAATTTTTTTTATTAGAGATGGAAAAATCTGGTTCTCAGGGTTTCTAAGTTTGGGTTTATGTTTGGATTTGCGTTGCTTTTTTTCCTCTCAGTGTTTTTTTTAAGGGTATACACTGAACTGATAAAAATGCAGCAAGATGCATGTCTAAAAAGTGTTTTATTTCATAAAGAGGACTGTGAAAACAATACTGTCACTAATCTGTGTAAAAGACAGCTCTGGGGATCTGCCTTTTTGTGCAGCATAGATAATATTAAAAGAGTTCAACCAGTCTTTTTAAGCAGCTGCTACGTTTTCTGGTTAGTCATCTTAAAGATGGGACACCATTAAGGACGGACACATTGAGAAACTCATCAGGTTCATAAATATACATAAACAGATGCACACATTTGGATCTATCATAACATTACAACCAGCTGTCTAAGACTGAGTAAGTCTTTTACTGCCAAAACAAAGATCTATCAGAGTCACTCCACTTAACTCCTAAAAATCTACTGTTGCATCTGTAAAAAACATGAGTAGCATATATTTTAATTTCTGTGGAGTTTCCCTGTATTAGACAGTGCATTTGCAAGCTGCAAAGTTTCCTCTCATTTATGGGCATACATACTCTGAAGAAAGCGATACCTGAGTGACTATCCTTCGCGTTGTCAGAAAGGATGACAACCAAAACAGCAAAGACCACCTCTGAACATCCCATTAGTGCAATTAAGCCTAAAGACACCTGTGAAATACTGTGCCAACAAAGAGGACACCCATTCCAGAGCATCTCCTTCTCCTGCTCTCGTTTTTCTTGTCTGTGACACCATGGAGTTTATTTTTAGTTCTAACACTGAGACTAATTCCTATTAATCCATTTCGTTGCTCAACACGTAGAGAAAGGTGTGTAACAAGAGGTGGGGGAAAAAAAAGGAGAATTGTTTGACAAGACTGGCTCTATTGTTCCACACGGTTCAACACGGTGCAGCTCTCTGAGTCGTAGAGATCCTCAAACAATAAGGCTTTGTTGAAGGTCTTTTTTTTTGATGATTATTCGTATTAAAATGAAAGTGGCTGTGAGCGCTGCATGTAGTTTTCAGGCCTGACTACAGGCCAATATTTGGTCTCTTTTATTCTGCTTCTGCTGCACCATGTGATTAGACCTAATGGCTCGCAGATGTGTGTAATTGTGCTCTTTTTTTTTTTTTTTGTGGGTTTAGGCATGTTCTCGTGCAATAACCTAGTGGGAACCAGACACTTGTAAGCACGTCAAAAATGCGATTTTCCATGTATGTGTTTTTTTATTCTTTAGTTTTGAGAGAAATAGATGGGGGGGTTTAGGTTTTATATTTTGATAATCAATGATTTTAGCTGGTTCTCATGTATGTGAGTATCCAGATCAGGCTTTAATTTTGGATCTGGATCAGGAGATTAATGGGTTTTGTTGGTTTGAATGGGCAAAACTGAAGAACAGATCATAATCTTCTGAGCTTTGGAGATCTATTGGCTGCTGTTCTGACTTTGAAGTTTGTCCTGGTTAAACAAATACGTGAAAACTTACTCTCATTTTGAAATGTATGGCTACCCCAAAAATATAGTTGTCAGAAAATAGTCCTTGTGGAAATGACTGTGGACTTTTGATGATGTTTAAATTGTACAAAGTTATTACTGAGATCACAAGGCATTAAGTACATTGAATAACTTTAGATAAAGGCAAATGGTGCAGAAAATCAGCTATGCAGCTCTAATAACTCTTGCTCCAAGACAGTGAATGAATGAACCAGACTACAGACGATACAGACGAACATGCACACAAACAAACAAAACAAAACAAAAAATCACACAGTTATCACTTGCAGTCTAACAAGGTGTAAGCAAACAAACAAAAAGCTTTAAGTTGGCTTAGAGTTACTGTGTGATTCTGGCTTTGAATGAAAGCCTGCAGATGTAAAACGATGCAGAAATGTTCATGTGTTTGTCCTGGTGTACTGCTCTAATTCTTGTTTTGTTTTGTTCAGTGTTTTATTGGGGATGAAGGTTAATGGAGGGAAGACACACCCACACGGTATGTGCTGTGTCACCTGTTACTCCAGTCGTCCGGTTGGGGTCTAACTGGACCGTTTAATCTCTCTCTGTCACGGTGTAAGATGCTGCGACAAATCGGTCTTGAAAATAATTCACTTCCTACTGCCGTGCCAACCCTAATAGACCCAGCAGCTGTCAAGATGTAAATGAGAACTTGAAATGTTTTTTTTTTTCTGTTCGAGTGGATCAAGTGGACTTTTTGGATTAGGGGTAATGAATTGATGCAATAATATCTTGTGGGATCTCCTGTCTGAGCTGATCCAGATGACTGATTATAAATCAGAAAAAGGGAAAATAATCTCGGTTAAGGCTGTGTCCCACCTTACAGAACCTTGTTTTTCAACCCGCTTCGCTATCATGTAGTAGTTTGAGCAGAAACCTGTGTGTTTGTTATTGTGCAGTGTTTTACAGCAGAGTACGGCTGACAGATGCATATTTGTATGTGCACGTATGCAGCTGTTGCGCTTCATTGTCAGTATTGAGTCCTGAAGGTTATGGAGCACATTCTTCCGTGCCTCCATGGTTGTTATGGAAACAGCAAGAGGAAGCAGAATGTAAAACAGTGTTTTGAAAGGGCCTTTAATTGACCATGAACTCCGAGCAGTGATTATAGCACATTCAGTAAGGTCTCATACAATCTCTCCTCCTATCAGAAAGTGTTGCATGTCGGGATTTTTTTTTCTTTTTTCTTTTTAATCAGCTTGGATTTTCAAAAATAGAAAGCAAAGCAACAAACTGATGTTGGTGAGTGTTTTGCTGCCAACAAGTCTCTGGGTAACAGAAACACCTACTGAAGGTGGGTGTTGAACACATGTTGAGCCTGAGGAAGATTGCTGTATTCGACACCAACTCATTCATTTGTTTTTTTTTAGAGCTTCAGTGTCAGAATGCTTGTAGGTGTTATAAAGAAATGTTTAGGCCTTTACCCTGTAAGATATGGAGGTTTAAATCAGACAGGACTATACGGACAAAAACAAGATTCAAAAAAGAAAAAAGTTGGAAGAATTCAGAGTAACTGATGATAAACTCAAACTGTGCTAACTGTACTGTGATCAGCTAATTTATTCATAAAGCAGTGTGCAGCTCAGTATTTTTCTTTGTTTTTATTACTTTTTATGTTTATTTTGTTTGATTAAACAAAGAGGTTTCTTGTATTTTCATATCCTTTGAAAATAACCATTAAAATATACGTTCAATTGCAAGTAGTGGTGCCTAAAAGCTTTCTAATGTTTTAGAAGTTTCTGTATTTCTGGCTTAATAAACTTAAACATCAGCGTACTTTTTTCCTTAAGTTCTAAAATATAGAATAAAACAACTCCATCAAATGAAACATCAGTGTTCTACTTTATTTAAATAAATAAAATATGTGTACGATCAGAGCTCTAACTTTTTTTACACTGACTTTTTACACTAATTTTAGAGACTGAGACCTGGCCATTTTCTTGAAGGATTATTAGTTGTAATTCTGAACTCATTGATATTTAAGGTGCCCTGGATGCCGTATAATAGTCCTGTTTTAGGTTGGTGTTTATTTGCTGGAATTCAGCGTTTTTCCTTCGTCTAAAAATAACAATTAATTAACACAAAGTTAATTTTTTGTTCTCATAGGCTCAGGGGGAAAAATAAAAGTTCTCATCAGCCTTCTTCTGGCTTTGCTTTTGTATCAAACTGCAGACGGGCAGCATCAACGTTTCGTGGAGAGGTGTGGGCTTTTGTTCGCAGCGTTCTCCTGATGGCGAGCTTGTGAGATGTGACATGAGCCAGAATAAAATAGGCCTTAAGCTGCTTGGAAGTTGAGTCCTTTGTGATTATTTTAGAGTGGTCGTCATCGATCAGCCTCTCCTGTTGATGGTAACAATGCTCCCATTTTTTTTTTTTGTCCATTTCAGCACATCTCTTATAATAGACCAGTGAAGTTTATATTCTACAGTTTTTTTTAAAAACATTTTCCAGCCTGATGAGCACCAGCTGCTTGTATGAGACTTTCAGGAAAGCCCTTTTTTTGTTTGTTTCTGTCATCACACACCTTCAAATTCATCAAACTCAAATTGAACTTTAATAGATGTCTGTTTCTTTAAAAACGATAGGTCAGCCACTCTCACTTGATTGTCATCCAAGTGACTGAAAACACTTACCTCTAACTGCAACTTGAAATTAAATAAAATTTTTAAAGGATTTCACCCTTTTTCCTACTTAATCCCTAAATATTAGATCATACTTAGAAAATAGAAGATCAAATATAAGATGTTTGTACCATTAGTTTAATCTTTAAGGACGTTTTAATCAAAATTAGATGGCATTTAATATCATATTTATATAAAAATAATAAAAAAAGTGAATGATTTGCAAGCTTTTAAGGACATTGTGCATTTTTTGGGGGTTACAGATGACTTTATTTAGAACAGATCAAGCATAAACCTTTAGTTATTAATGTAAAAAAGAGAAACGGGGATAGTAATTTGTGTCTTTTATTCACTTTATAGGAGAAAAAGTAAATAGTACAAGAGGCGATTTGTCAAGAAACACAAAGAAATTTAAAATCCACCAAAAAATTTGTTGTTGTGTTCTGTGTTTACCACCTACACACAACACTAGTATAGAAATTCAAGTGTAGTCCTTTAAATACAATACATATGATTGATTAAGACTAGTTGAATGCATTTTAAAGTGTCAGATAATTATGTGTAAATGCAGCTAAACATGATTTCTGAAGAGGTGGGAAGCGCTAACAAATGAAGTCTATTTTGAGGATTTGTGAGTTTGTGTTAGAAGGCGGGACTCATTCAAACCAGCAGGGCACCCAGCTGGTGGAGTGTTGTTTTGTCTCTGCTGAGCTTCATCATCATCATCAGATGCTGTCATCTTATTCTGTCCGTCCATCCTGCCCCCCAGTGTAGATCTGTCACGGTTTTCTTTGGACTTCCTGGCATCCACACACACACACACACACACACACACCATGCAGTGGTGAATGAAATGCAGCAGCATGTTTGCTACTCCTCTTTCTTGCATGGTATGTGTGGTGTAACCATGGAAACCCTTGTTGGTGGTTCATTCATAGGTACATGATGTCATCCGGTGCAGGAAAAGGCAGCTTTAAAGGTGACAAGCACAAACTGGGAAACTGATTTGATGTTTTAGGGATGAGTTTTTATCTGAAAAGTCAGTTTAGAAGAATAGTAGGTCAGTATGTTCAGTAAACATGTCTCAATATGGACTTAAAGTAATCTTATATTACTGTTTTTGTTCCTTTCCTTTAGCCTTAAATTCCTATAAAAATCACTAACTGTAATTTTACTTGAAATGTCCCTGTCGATACTTTGATTACAGCTGTTCAAGACTGTCTGTTGAATTTATGAAACGTTTAAAACTTCAAGTAAGAACCTTCATTGTTTTCTAATTTTAACAACTGAATGTTTCTGCCTCTTAATTGGTTACACCCATAAATCTTGTTTACGCCTGAAGGATGCCACAAAAGTGCACACGCCTGAGACTTAATAATTATAACACTCTTAAAATTGATTGTTTACTTCTGGGAAAGTGAGAATGTGACAGTCATTGATTTATTAGCTGGGTTATTATTAGAGTTTGGATTATTTTTCTCTCTCATTATTTGCAGGTGTGTTTCAGGTGGCAGAGCAGGCTGTTCACTAAAAGGCATGCAAAGGAGGAGCTCAGTAAATGTTGACTTTTGTTGTTACAGCAGGTTGTGCATAGCAGATAAGGTTCTTAAATGATTGTTTTTTTTGTGTCCATGTATTTGAATATATCCAATCATGTTTTCACCTTCTTCTGGTTGTTTGCCAAGTATTTACAACAAAACAGGACACGTATTCCCATATGTAGCTCTTTCGTCATATTTTTGGAACATTTCAGTGTAGTCCTTGTGAAAAGTGTTAATGTTTAAGATTAGGCTTTAAAATGTTCTTTAAGAGCATGGTTTGCCTTTAAAAATAGGGGAAACTATGCAGATAGGATGGTTAAAAAAACTTTGTTTTAAAAGCACTAGTACATAAACGAGACACTTCTTTAGATCTAGTACCAGAAGTACCAAACTTGTAATATAGTTTTAGCTGATGCAGTTGGCTGCTGCTGATTGCAGATCACACATGAGAACCTAGATAATGGTCTAACGTAGCAGATGTTGATTGTCAGGAATGAAAACAAGCAGTGGGTGTAAATGAATTGTTCTATCCTGTTTATTGTGTCACGATGACGGTGGAAGTCATCAATCATAGCATCTGGGTTGTCTCACAAACAAAACAAAACAAAAAAAAATAAGAAGCATTCCAGAAGTTTTTTTTAACCAGGTTTGACAGCTGTTACAATGAGCTCTGTGACAAACACCAGACAAAAACTGTTTAAAATGTTACTGAATATTCAACAGTTTGTGTGACATTAGGCTCATTAAAGTGTCCAAAATACCCACGTTCGTAGATGTGACGTCAGTTCCTGTTATAATCAAATGCTTTGTAAATGTTTCACATATATAACTTTTACTGCTGGTTCTGTCAGCAAACTGCTATCTCAAAATCTAAATTTGAATATAAGTTGATTCGGACAAAGTGTGCCACTTTTGACTTCTTTTTTTTTTTCCCGCTCTCTGATTAGGATGGGGGCTTCGGACAACATCTACAAAGGGCGCAGCACGTTCATGGAAGAGCTGACCGAGGCCTCGGAGATCATTTTTCATGCGACAGAGAACTCTCTGGTCATCCTAGATGAACTGGGACGAGGAACGAGCACTCACGATGGGATCGCCATTGCCTATGCCACGCTGGAATACTTCATCAGAGATGTACGTTTTGGGTTATGAGTGTTTATGAACGGAAACCTTTAATAATGGAGTGTCTCAATTGATCATTTAAAATGTTGACTTTTAGTTCAGGAGGTATACAGTATGTAGATGCATGTGTGTGTGCATTACATGTTTGGATGCATGTGTGTGTCTGTGATTGTTTACAGAGAGACAAGCCACCAGAGGTGCTTCAGCAACAAAGTGGCTCAGTAAGCAGAAGTACTGGATGTAAGCAGAGAAGTTGGATCTATACTGTTATTTAGTGAAGGAACAAGGTATATTAAAGAAGAGGGGGAAAAAAGAGGGAGAAAAAAACACTGGAGACTTGAGTATAAAAGAGATTACAGCAGCCCTGTTGTTGTTACTTTACTCTAAAGAGTGCATAAAAGTTGCTGTTACTGTTATGTTTTTTTAGACATGTTTCATGATTCTTGACAGTTTTCCTAAAGAGGTATGAGTATAGAAAGAGGATTTACCAAAGACAGGAAGGATGTAACTTAAAGACTGGATATATAGATGGAGATATATTCAGTTTCGGGTTGAAGTACCTTGGATCTGTGTGCTCATCAGAGTCACTGCCTTTATTTGTTTGCGGGGAATGACCATATTGCGAGACGTTGAACCTACATGGATTTACACTTCATAGCAGCATGACTTCCTCATGAAGAAACATGATGCTATATTGAAGGTGAAGGTGGGACCAAGTTTTCAGAAAATGTGTGTAAGTTGATGTAATCTCCTCTGGAGTACACTGATGGGACTAAGAGAACAGCTACAGTCAACCCCTCAGGGTGTTGTACGGGGTTGTGTGTACTGCAGAACAAAAGAGTGCTACACTCAGAGAATCACAACGAGGAGCGAGTTTTTATATCAGTACCGGCAAGTCGATCATCCCATGCTTGTGGACAACTTGAACTATTTGTATTTGCATGTTTAGCGTTGAACAAATAGATCAATACCTTAAGCAGAGAAAACTCATTACTGCTGTTTGACATGCGCTTGAGGTTATGGCACCAATCGGGGGACTCAGCTGTTCATTTTCTCTGCTGTCTACAGTATAACATAGACTTGGTGGGCACGAGGCTTTCCTTGTTTGGAATCTCGCAACAGCATCTTTTTAATTCCAGCTTAATTTCCACCATTGTTTCCATTTTTTGTCATGCCTACAGCATAACCAGAAATCAAAGTTATTCAGCTTTGGCTTTGCCCTGTTTTCAGAAATTCATGTGGATTTGTATCAACATTATGTATGGTAGTTTAAAAAATCCACAAGTTATTTGCTGTTTTACAGAGAGATACGTGTAATTTCTAAAATATTGACTCGTTTATCTCTACAGTTTTTCACAAAGGGATGAATTCATCTCCATGTTAACTACTGTTAACTAAAAAAAGCACAAAAAGTAAGGAAATTTTGATCCGTAAAAATATTTCTTTGTTATAACAATGCTTCTTGGCTACAAGTCTTATGCCGTAGGAGAGTTTGTTTATTTCCCCTTTAAAATGATTTGATTTAAAATGGTGCAACATTTGTTAGGATAATGCTTTTGTGAGTTGAGCTGCAGAGTTGAGCATGTTAGTTGCACTGATAAGCTGTTTACGACCTGTGAGCAACCAGTGGCAATCCCATATTTCTACTGTCAAGATGACAACCCCACAGAGCGGGGTGTGTCAGAGACTACCTCCTGAGTTTGGGAGTGGAGAGGATGGACTGGCCTGCCTGCTGTCCTGACCTCAACGCCACTGAACACCTGTGGGATCAGCTTGCTAACATGTCTTATTTTTTCAGACTTCCAATCCAATAAACACCACCAAGCAAGAGTCAACAGCAGAATAAACTGTTCGGCACTGGCAAGGAAGATTGGGCAAGTTTTTCATGGGTGCAGCCCACATACTCAGCTTTGCTGCTCAACCCACCAATGCATTTTCCTAACAAATGTGGCACCATTAAAGGGAAAATAAATAGGCTATTTTTTGAATCGTATAAGATTTATTGTCCAGAAGCATCGCTACAACTAAGAAATGATCAACCAAACGCAAATGTCCTTATTTTCTGTATACAATACTGACCCATGTTTTCTTTGAGACTTGTTGCTGGCATCAAATTTAAAATGAGCAGACTTTTTTGTAAAGCTTTAAAATTTTGACTTCTAGGATTTGATTTAGAATTTATACATTATACACTGTATATCCACCAAGATACATGTGAGCATTAATCTGAGATTAATTTATTATATCAGACTGTTAATGTGCTGGCATCAGATCTTTAACAAATACTAAAAAAGGATATGACATCCAGAAAGGAATGTATTTTAGCATGAATACTACAGAGACAATGGAGTGTTATTTAACAGATGGTTTTTGTGCGTGTGGTATTGGTGTCCTCTATGTTGCAGTTTCTTTGGGGAGAGAGGATTTGTCAAATCAGATGGTCTTCACTGACCTTAGGGAGCAGGTTTTTAATCTCACATTCAAAGCATTTAGTTTGTCTCTGGAGGTATTGTGGTAAAGCCCACCAGCAGCTGTTTAGCTTGCAGTCATGGGACCAAACAATCTGCAGGATTTGAATTAGTTGTTTTTTTTATTCATTATTAGGAATGAACAAGCAGAACAAGTTCTGCTACTTTCTTTAAAACTTTAAAACTTTCACTTTTCACTTTTGTATTTTAGTTTGGATTATGGAACATCTGAGAAAAGCTGGTTGGTTGACCGGAGTGTGGACGTTAAAGAGATCACATAAGTATCAGGGGGCTAGACCTTTTAAGACTTTAAAAGCAAGCAGTAAAATCTTAAAATTAATCTGGGAACTGACAGGAAGCCAATAGAGAGAAGCCAGGAGTGGGGTTATGTGTTCATGTTTTTTAGTACCTGTTAAAAGACGGGAAAGGTGTTCCATCAAAATGTTGGAGCATTTGTTGCTTTAGCCTCGTCACTTTTTTGCGAAAGGCAATAAGGACTTTGCCTGTGTGTGTGTGTACTTGGGTTTTGTTACCTTTTTAGGCCTTTTTCTGGTATAATCCCTTACCTTGTGAGGACCGGTAGTCCTTCTGAGGATCAGAGCCTGTCCTAATATGGTGGAACATCATGTTTGGGTTATGGGTTAGGTTTAAAGCTAAAGTGTGAACTGAGTATAGTTTAGGGTTAGGCATGTGCTGGTGAAAGTTAGGTTTGGGGTAAAGGTCAGGGAAATGCAATACAATGTCCAAAAAAGGCTAGAAATATGTGTGTGTGTGTCTGTAGCCTTAGCAAAATACCTCATGAACCAGTGGATGGTTTTTAATGAAACTGTAAAAGTTATCACTGGATATACGTCTACAACTGATTAACTTTTGGAGTCAACTCAATTTAAAATGGCCTCCGAAGCAAACACAAAAATTCCAATAATTGAGTCAATTTTACAATTATTAAGGTGAATTTGGTGTGGTCGTAGCTGGAAGTCATTCCTAACACATATCCAGAGCGCTCGCACATCTCAAACCAGATTGCACAAAATATTATTTACAAGGTTTGAATAAAATACCAATAACTTTATCCTTTCTCATTATAAGAGAATCTTAGTCTGTTTCTTTTCTTTTTTGGTTTCAACAATAGTCTTTTTGTGATTTAAATGCATTAAACTAGGTTGGCAAAAGGCTCCGTCCCATTTTGCCTGAAAAGAGTCCCAGCGTGCAGCTCCTTCCAGTCCACAGTCACAGCTGCTGTTCATAAGTTTCTGGAATTTCTCTGTAGTTCTGCCTTATGTGTATCAAAGCTTAAAAAGCTGGATAGGATCCACGAGTTCTGATATTTAAATCTGGGTTTGATTTCTCTCCGTTTTTGGTTTTAGTCCAGCAGGTTTTATTTGCCTTGAGTTAACCGTGATCAAATATAGATGAATAAACATTTATCTTCAAAACCTCATTCCAGTTTTCATGTTCTGCCAGGTCCACATTAGTCTCTGCAGAATGTGAAGGTTATGTAATTCTGCTGGAAAGCATAGAATAAAAATGTGTTTGTAGCCGTCCGTGGAGCAGGAAGCTGCTACTGGCAGGAGGAGGGAGATCTTCACCTTGTATAACTGCATCGATTTGTCAGACGAATCTTGCTATTGAGGGAAAGTAAAACAAAAGGGCAGGAAAGAAGTTGCGCTTTACAGGGAGAAGCCTCCTCAGTAGTCTTTAATGCTGACCTCTCGACTTCTCAGTCCTTCTTCTTCTGCCACTTCCTCCTCCTCCTCCTTACAAAACGCTAACGGTTCACGTCAAAAGTTCGACAACTCCTCCTTGATCTCTGTTGTTATAGAAACACACCTTTCCCTGTCCCCGACACTCATCTGAGAAGTAGTTAGGAATAAAGATGGGTTTCATAACATGGCTCTGTAATAGAAACAGCCTTGATGCAGAAAGAGGAAAGATGAGAAGAAAAGAAATGTTTTCTAAAACTAGATGTTACATCTGCTAAAAGTTGCTTCAGTGTTTCTCTGATCTGAGTCTCTTTTGACGGTGATCTTCTCCGGTTCAGACATACTTGGACTTTTTTGTTATTCCAACACCAAATCCTGATGTTGCGTTCAAATCAAAGCATTGCAGATCTTTGCATTGCTTCTTCCTGACTCTCGTTCTGTGACTCAGACTTTGGATGTGACTGCGCAAACGTTGTAAAAAAAAAAAGCAGTCATGTCCAGCGCATTCCTCACAGATTTAATGAAAATCTGGAACTGCACACTGATGTATAAATAATCTGTGCAACATAACCTTCCATGTGGGAGTAAATAGTCTGATAGGCTCATGCTGGTGCACAAAGCTCCAACAATATGTGCTGCTTGGCTCTCTGTGCCTGCATTGTTCTCATACACGTCGATTCAGTGCTCGTGTTTTTAGTTTTCACTTCTGTCTCGCTGTTATTAAGCTCACTGGAAGCTGTTGCCCTTTTAAAGTCGCTGATGCACATTAGGACCGATAGAAACACCTTATGCTCGTCAGTTCAGATGCTGTGCAGAATAAGCATCTTATGTGGCGTGTCGCAGATTAGCTCTCTGCCAGAAAAGCTGTTTTACTCCATCAACAAATTGAAGGGCAAACACATCTGGACTTTCCCTTTAACCGCTCTGAAGGACCCCTCTTTCTGTTTATAAACAGAAACACAGAGCAGATTCAGGTTTACAGGAATGGTAGACATTTTAGAAATTAAAATTTCCGCTGAATGTCACACTTTCATAATTTTCTGCCCCTAATGTTCCCGATATTTGAAGCTTTCCTCCTGTTTATGTTTATATTACACCTCCTTCTGAGTGTCTTACAAAAACATGCACAAACCCCCAGATTATATTTAAGTTAAAGCTGTCTTCATCACCAGTTTTTTTGCATTTTCTGTGACGTTTCATCAGCTTGTTTTTATTTTTCTTTACCAGTAGTGCTCAAGCTGAGATAAACTCACAGAAAACATCCTATAAACATTTTTTATAGATTCTTTAACATGTAAAATTCGCTTTCATGCAAATCTTTGAATTTGCTTTATTTGGACTTTAATCTCTCCAAGTCCACATCAGCTGACACATGGAACTCGCAGCTGGTAAACATTTGATGATCTAATCTCTGTTCTGTTTACTCACACTTTGATAGAATCATCTGTAACTCTTCAGCAGTTGATAAGTGACAGAATGGACAGCCTCAGAAATGCAAACACACATTTCCAGCAAGTAGTCTGTTTTCAGGTGCGTAGCTGTGGAACCAGGTGACTCATTGCTTTTAACTTAATGATATCAGGCGTTGCTGTTTCATCCCTTAAATCCCTCAATAATTAATCTTTTAATCATTGCCTAATCGATTAATTGTTTCAGTACTAATGCGATCGGGTTGTTGTTCTGTGAAGTGATGCTCTCAGTGCGCCCTGGGGTGATCCGGTAATGAGCTGCCATTAGCACCAGATCAGATCATTATTCAGATTGCAGCCTCCCTCTGCTTCACTTGCTTTGTTCTTACCTTTCAGTGCAGGAGGACAGTGGTTTGTCTATTTGTGCATGTGATTTATTAATGTGTTATGTTTGCATCTTAGCAGGTTCAGGTCTTTGTGTCTTTGTTTGAAGCTTGTAGGAGTAAAACCATAACTGTTGTTAAGCCTGGGATTTTGGGACTGCAGCCCTGAATCTTTTCCTAATTGCACTGCAGTCTCCAGACAAAGAAATTATTAAAAACAGTGCTGTTTTAATGGGAATGTAACATCATGTTTTGATGCCGGAAAGCCTACAAATCTTAATAATATAATTCCCTTTTTTTTAATACTAACAGTCTTTATTAAATTTTTATTAAACTGCATCTGCACTACCATATATGGAGTAATGACATTACGCAAGCTCTAGTATGCTACAGTTTCACTATACGTAGGACCACCAGAGTGCAGGTCTATGTAGTTGTAGTTAATGTTTTATAGAAATTGATGTTTTCAAGACAAAAAAGACAGTCGTAACATGCTGAATTGGCGTGTAGCTGCTTATTGCTGCAACACAGAGAAGTGAAAATGTGTACTTTCCCCAAGAATCCAGCTCAGCTCCCCCTCATTGACTGATGAAGGCTATCTGAGCTGCAGGAGAGGGCGCATCAACCTGGATGATGTGCTGCTTTAGCCCGAGGAGGGCAGAGTGGAGAGATGCCAAAAATACAGGCGAGATGATGGAAAAATAAAACCCACACAGCCATGCGGAGGAAATCGAGAATATTGTTGTGTTGCGGTGCTGTTTGTCCTGGGAATAGCCACCTAAAATCTGCTCGGGGACAGTTTGAGATGAAAGTTAGGCTGCTTTTTTCTGACTGCACAGAGCTCTGTGGTTCATAGCCACAGCTCTAACCACTATCCAGAGCGTAAAGGCTGGTGGTTAGAGCTGCAGCTGGCAGCTCCGGGCGAGGCTCTATGCCGGGTCAGTAGTTGCATGACCAGAACAGGGAGTTAGTTTAAGGATTGATTGTACCATGATGTAATTAATTCAAGAAGCTAGACCAGCTACAGAGTGAGTGTCAGCATGCAGAGTGGAAGAGAGAGGCCGAAGTGTAGCGTTAAACCCCCTGAGACGGCAGGTTTCTTGTTATTTTATACAGCCAGCACCTGCTTGTACTACCTGATAGCATAAACATGATGCATGTTTGGAGTTTGTATCTGTGATAGTTATGAACTATGGAACTCGTAACTATCCATGTTTGAACTTTAGATAAGGGAAATGCACATACTTGAGAATAAAACAGTCAGACAAGTATTTTCCATCAGTTTGCTGGGTGCTAATCTGAGCGATTGGCTCCTTTGTGCCACAGTTAATTATAAGGCAGGCTACTCTTTCCTTTTTAGTATAGTTATAATGTGTTTCAAGGGTTACTGAGTTTTAATTTGTGCCTTTAAAGACATTTTGAAAAACAAATTTTCCAGTCGAGAGAAGACAAATTAAGGCCTTACTACGTTCCTTAAAATCAGCTTCAAAGAAACGAGCTCCAAACAGGCTGGAGAACAGCAGCAGTACTGTAGTCCTGCTGTAGTTTGTTGAAAACATGAAGCTATATTTTATTAGTTTATTTATTAGTAAGTTGTTTTTTTTCTTCTTTTTTTTACTGTTTCAGACTTTCATCCAAACAGAAACAAGCTTTTTAGGAGTCCCAAAACAGTATTTTGTTCAAAAATGAGCTCCTGAGTGAAACATTCTCATAAGACCACCTTTAATCTTGTTGTGTTTATAGTTCATACCCAGCATGCAAACCTTATGTTCCACTGCTTGTTTCCTGTTTTTTGCTGTGTTTTTGTGGCGGCGCTTGGCGATGCATACTGGACTGGTAGAGGTACTATAAGTTCACTGTCTTTTTTTTGGTATTTCTGTTTGAATAAAGACATTTCTAGTAACGGTGCCGTGAATTTATGAAGATATTTCTAGAAACGAAAAATTAAAATGTTGTTTTGGAAAAACTGTTTCTGTGTCGACAAAGCCTAAGACTTCTTAAATCCAAGAATATTTGGTTTTCAGCCGCTTGTCTCATTGTTGAGGCCGATTTAAAACATTTGGGAGAGAAAATTTATCACATATCTTTGTATTTTTTTTCCATTTATATGATTGTCTTGTTAAAATCAGAAGAAAATTAATTAATTTAATTTAATAAATAGCTCTCAGAAGCTGCCTTATTGGAGAGCATCGCTGAGAGGTAAAATGTTCCTGCATGCATTCAAAGGAGTCTAATTGAGTGTTTGCATCACTTGCTTTGTGGTCTTCATGTCTAACCATTAATGCCAGAGTTCAATCATGTCACATTTTGATGACTCTCAGGCCTGACAGAGATTAAAAAAAGCAAACCGCAGGATTAGATGAAGAGACTTTTCTTTGTTTAATCTTCCCCGAGACCATGAAAAGATGAGTTTAGTGTTCAACGAAAGGAAGAAAAATGAAAGTTACTGATTGGAGAAAAAATAAAATAAAACAATAACGATAAATAAAAAAATGATAAATCTTTTTGGGAGAACAAATGTCAAGTAGAATGAATTGTTGCATTAGCTCAGTGATCTTACAGCAAAACACAAAGACAGTTCAGTATTGATTTTTGTTTTTTAGCTACCTCTATTTGTTAGTTTTTAAATTATTGCCACTTACCCCACCAAATATTTTAGATTTATTTCTGAAAGGTGTTGCTAAAACTGCGTTTAGAGTAAAAACAAAACACAGCTATAACATTTTCCGTGTTGTTTTTGTAGCATTTTTAGTCAAGTGCCATAACTGTTTTATGTTATATTTGTTGGTACTTTATTTGATGTTTTTATTTATCTAAATTCCATATTTCATAAATGTTGTTCCAACAGAAAGGACAGGTTAATTATGGCTTCCTTTCTTTCTGAAATGGCTTCTGTAGTCAGTTTTTCTGTGGTCAGTGGTCATTATTCTGTCAAAATGACATAAAAGTTCTTGAAAAAAACATTACAAATTTTGAACAATTGTAAAGTTTTTATGATTTTCTTGTTTGCATCCTGTGAAAACTAATAAAATGTAATTGATCTAACAGCTGCAATGCAACGCTGATGGAAAGGTGCAGCTGTCAGTAAATCTAAGCGGGCAGGTGGAGGGTTGTCTTCTGTTTGTCTTTCCTTTATTTTATAGATTTTATAGTTCTAACGGTGTCTGGCAGGTTCTGTCAGATCTGTGAACAGTGATGGCATTCCTATTTGAAGCTTTTCTGTTTTTTACTTGATGGCTGAAAGTTTTATTTTTTATTGTTTTTGACAACTGGGACCGGATTTAGTTTACATCTGAATTATCCTGTTTATGCAGCCTTAAAGGGACAATTTAGTTCCTTTGAAAGGGAGCTTATAGAAAAGTTTTAAGCATTATTCCCTGTTGTAGATGGCTCTTTGAATGGTCGTACTAAAGCTAACAGCTAGTCTGAGCAAAAGCAAGATCAAAGTGGATTTCTGTCATCTTAAAACAACTTTAGTCTCCAAAAGTTCACAGCAAGGTTTATAATCTAGCATTCATTTAAACTGCTCAGACATTTTAAAGATTAAAGTTGTTTTAAGACGACATCAGTTCCCTTTGGTCCGGGCTTTGCTCGCCTATTAGCTCATCAGTCTGGTCAGAATTAAACTCCATGTCTCCAAACCGAGATCGTTCACGGACCTTTCTACAACAAGTGAGATATTAATTGTTCATAACCTTTCCATTGAACCCCATTTTAAGACATCTGAAATATACCTTTAATTCTCAACACGTGTAAACCAAGCGTGCTATAAGTACTGGAAAGCTTCTGGTTGTTAACGCTCCACTCTTTTCATTCTCTTTCCAAGGTGAAGGCCTTCACCTTGTTTGTGACCCATTATCCTCCTCTGTGTGAGTTGGACCAGGTGTATCCTGAACATGTGTCCAACTACCACATGGCTTTCTTACTTAACGAGGCTGACATCTCTGCTGACATGGATGGTATGTGTGTACATGTTACTGTTATTTTTAGTACAAATGATTGTCACTGTTGTTGCTTTGAGGATGGATTCTTTTAGTAATCGTAGCTTATTGACATGTCATCACAGTGGCGTCGTTGAGGCTTTGCTGAATGTAATTGGTTGTGTTGGCAGATGCAGAGGTTCGCCCAGAGTTCATCACCTTCCTCTACCAACTGACCGAGGGAGCTGCAGGGCGAAGCTACGGCCTCAATGTCGCCCGACTGGCTGACATCCCCGATTCCATTCTGCACGCTGCCGCTCGCAAAGCACAAGAGCTGGAGAGCATGGTCAATGCCAGGAGGTAATAAACATATTCACCCTGACCTTTTCTTCAGGGAGAGACTCCACTTGTGTTACACATTCAAATCAGGAGCGTAACTTTGGACCATAAAAGTCACAAGTGCCTTTAAACTCTATGGCAAAACGACACAAAATCTTGTGAGTTCAGTGTAAACCCACTCATAAATCACCAAGTATTCATGTGTTTTTGAAAAGTGGCCTAAATATTATTAAACCCAAATGGAGGACTGATCCTGAAAGCTTATAGACAGTTAAATTGTGAAATATTACACTTCAGAGGAGCTCCTCTGACAATGAATGTTTATTTAAGCTTTAACACTCAAATGGACTTGATTTCTTATTTGGACTGGAAACATCTGAGCAGAATAATTTGACTTTTCCTGGAAAATCAGAGGGGTACAAAATGCATAAAAAAAGTTTTTTAGTAGGAAAATGTGTGGTTTAAAATTTCTTACACGGTAAAAAAAATGACTAGCTTTGTTCCAAGAATATCCAGAATTTAGTTGACTTCAGTGTTTCAGCTCGATTTCATTTATTTATTTATTTATTTTCTAAACTTCATGTTGTTTTTTAAAACCAGTGCCATCATGGTTCCATTTAAACTGTCACTTCATTTATCATCAGCAGAGAAATTTATAAAACAAAGTGTCTGCTTTGTTTTATTGTTTTCTTTTTTCAATCTATGACTTCACATTAAAGTTTCTAATTAAATAAGCTAAAATCAGTAAAACTAAAAGGAAAAGTTTGTTTATTTTACATTTTTGTCTGACCAAAATCTTGGATAAATGCATTTTATTAGAATTAAAATGTCCTACCTAAATTTTCAGCATTGCATGAAATATTTTAGTGCGTTCTGTTGCCATCAGGCTGTACATTTCCCTGGAAACTGGAGCTGTTATTCTTTAAAGCTAATCGCCTCCACAGTAACTTTACCTGCGGGAGTATGGGAGGCGCTGATAAGGTGAAGTCCAGAATATATTGTAAATGACTTTTGACACATCACTGAGTGTGGAGAATAAATTCATACGCTCCACCTTTAAAATCAGACCAGTTTTTGATTAGAGTACATTGCATAACACTCAAATATTCAGCTTGCAGTTAAGTAAGGAGGTAGAAATACAGAAAACTATTTGTTTCGCTGTTAAATCGACATATTTTTTCTTCTTCTCCTAGATAAACTTCTTTGTCTGTGTAAATTTGTTAACAGCTCACCCTATAACGGTCTGCTGCAACTCAGGGCTGCTTATCTTCTTCTAAAGTAATCCTCACCGTTTGAAATATCTGTCAGTACACACACACACACACACACACACTCACACACACACACACACACACAAGAAGCACAAGCCGTACCTCTCGATCAGTGTAATCCTCATGATATGAAATGTTTGTGCTTTGTTGGAGCAAAGTCCTGTGATGCACTCAGAGAAGTTGAGTGGATTTGATTTTTTTCAAGTACTCAAGTACGTGAGACGACGACGCGTTTGGGACACTTTAAGACATACAAAGATATTCAGGAAAGGTATTTTTAATTTAACATGTAATATTCCCATCTGTGTGTCTCTAGGAGGTATAAGAAGCTTCTCTCCGATCTTTGGAGCATTTCTGACAAATCGTCCCTGGTGAAGTGGCTGCAGTCAGACTCTTGACGTATCGTCATCGTCAGAACGCACAAAGACAGGAATCCTGTCAGCTGCATATGACAGAGTCGGAGAGGAATTTACATCCCCACAATGAGTTTTCGCTCATTGAACAGGATGATGATGCACGTTTTGCTAATCTGATTCGATAATTTGGTAATGTGAGGAAGATTTAATGTGTCTCAGGTTCTGGCTATTGCCATCATCTGTACTGTAACCTAACTGTCAAAACAATAATTAATTTTTTTTACCCCAAACTCCGTGTTTTTTTCGTGTGTTTGGTGATTAAAGACAGAAAAATGTCAATTTTTTCTCTTTCAAAACCTCCAATCAGACAGCATTGTATAATTGTAACCATGTCCTACTCATTAAAGTAAAGAATTACAACAAAGAGATGATTTTTTTTAATTCATGGACACTAATTTCTTGTCTATTTGGTGAAAATATAAACAAACATGACTGTCAGCAGTGTGGGTTCAAGCTTTTTTTATTGATCACTTTAGCTTAGATCCTTCATACCCTCTGGCCCTTTGTGTTTATTTATATTTTCAGTTTACCTTAAATAAGATCTGTAAATTAAATACTCAGTTGAAATCAGTTTGAGCTGATATGGAGTTTCTCGCAGACTGGTGAACCTCTGCCCATCTTTCCTTCAGATTCAGTTCATTTTAAACGAGCTTTTATGTGACAGAGTGGAGTCTAAAGTGATTTTCATGCTTTTTTTACTGAGCAGATTGTTAGGAGGCAGCTTTATTAACTCAAAATAGCCGCCAACTGAAAATTTCCAATGAAAAATAATAAAAAATTACAGCTTTGTTTTCTGATAAGATTTAACGTTCTTTAAATTATTAAACCATGTTGGATATTGTGTGAAAATATGCTAACTCGTTGCTAAATAAAACAAAACGAAAACAACAAACTTTAGGTCATCAGTGACGCTTTGTCAAAGAGTGTTGCCAGATTTCAGAAACGCAGTCTTGGAGATCTGCAGGAGTAAAGTGTTAAAGTGTTTAGAGAGATTAAAAAGGAGGAAACACAACCACAGATGAACTTAATTGAAGGATGTAGATAAAAGTGCTTTGTTTACATTCAGTGTGGACCCACATTTAAGAATTGCGTATCAATATATGTGGGAAACTACTGGAGTAAACTTTCAAACTGCACCATCTGATATGAATAACCTGTTCTATGTTTGATTTTATAGTTTGCAGTAAGTACCTTTAGTTTATGTAGAAGAAAATAAACATGTTCATAAACACATTTACTGATTATCCTTGTGATGACCAGACTCCTTTTCCAAACCTGCATTTTTTGAAGTTAAATTCACATAATGAGTGGAATCATTTCATTCTCTTATATGTTTTACATCTTGTTTTGCTTATTGATGGGCAGAAACAAATCACACCGCTCTCCCTCTCTATTTCAGATTCATCTCTAAATATCTCTCTCCCTCCCTGTTCCAACTCTCGCTCCGCCTTTAATTCCGCCAACTCCAAGATCAGCGCGCATCACGGGGAGGGAGGACGGTAGAGAGACCTTGTGGAATAATGTGTTGAGGGGAAGAGAGAGACAGAGAGAGGGAGAGGGAGAGTTTACCGCTGTCAAAGCCGATTACAGCGCGTCGGATCTGTGATTCTGTCTCCGTCCACTTCAGGGTTCTCCTGCCTCTCTCAGCGACATTATTCGATATTATTAAGAAATGAATCCTGGGTTTAGTCTAGAGTTTGGAGGGGCTGGAGCGTCCTCACCATGACTTTCTCTGCAGAGGCGCTTCCGTCAGCGGGGCAACTTTTCCCCGCGCCCCTGCGCCGCTGACGCGTTTCTCNGGGGGGGGGGGGAGTTTACTCGGGGAGCATCATGGGCTCGCGCTGCTGAGAGCACGAGCTCCGGCCGTCCCACTTTCTTCTCTCCCCTCGGAGCCTCAGGACGGAAAGATGCAGAAGAGCGTGCGCTACAACGAGGGGCACGCGCTGTTTCTGTCGGCCGTCGCGCGTAAAGAGGGCACCAAGCGCGGCTACCTGTGCAAGAAGACGGCGGAGAACAGCCGGTGGCACGAGAAGTTCTTCGCCCTCTACCAGAATATCCTCTTCTACTTCGAGAACGAGCAGAGCGCGCGCCCTGCTGGGATTTACCTGTTGGAAGGATGCACCTGCGAGCGCGCGCCGGCGCCCAAGATGTCCACGACCGGGAAGGAGGCGCTGGAGAAACAGGTGAGGCGTGGAAACACCAGATCCTCCCAAAATGTTCTGACCCCTTCGCTCAGCAGGGGATCTGTAAGGCTGCTGCAGCCTGATTTAAGCTTTTTTAAAATTATTATTAGTAACTTGTTACTTTTTTACTTTGGAAAAAGAAAAGAAAAGCAACATCACTGTGCAGCAGCAAAAAGCCCTGCAGTCTGAGGAGCTCCAGGTTCCTCCCAGAGCAGCTGATCATCCACCAAGGAGGTGCAATAAGGAGATTTATTTCCTTTTTAAAAAAAAAAAATTATAATAAATGAATGAATGAAGAGTTGCCTTTCACTTCTGAAACTTCCCCCCTTCTTTAAACCTTTTGGGAAAAGATGCTTCTCTTTCAAGTCAGGAAGTTTGGCTGGTTGTAGCCCCACTTCTGTCAGTTTTATCACAAAAACTGTTAAAAAAAAATCTATGTAGACTAATCAAACTAGTTTATTTTTCATAGCTGAGAGTTGGCCTCATTTTGAATGTGAAAAATGCAACCAAAGAGTTTTTGTTTTATCCTATAAAGGTGTGCCGCTTCAATAAATTGCCTTCTGTGTTCACAGCAAATGTAATATTTGTTGTCCCCCCCCCCTGTTCCTTGTTTTCTATCCATAATTCTGATATGACACCAAACAGAAAGATTTTACAGGTATCTTTGGTCACGGTCTCTGCAGCGCTGTGTGCTTCAGTGTGTTTGGGCGTTCAGAAGCTGTGCCTGGGGATTAGAGTAAACCTTGTTGCTGACTCATGAAATTCCCCAAACTGCTCCGGATGAAGTCCTTTTTCATATGTGTTGCACGAACCTGCTGAATTCATATTGAACTTCAGATTTACCTGCATAAAGTTCAGCATGAAGAAAGTTTTTTGTTTTGTTTCGTAGCCAGGCGGGCTGATTTAACTACCACCTTATGTTTAAAAGACTGCACTATGTAATGTTTTTAATTAAAGTAAGGCACCACCCAAGCTTTAAAGAAGTGTAATTGCTGATAAATGCGTCGATCGTGTCATTTTAGACAAATAATACAATATAAGTGTTCAGCAGTGCCTGTAAAAACAACAAGTATTAAAACTGATAAACTAAAAGGATAAAGTTGAACAGAAAGTTTATTATTTTGGGACTAATTGATAGGATTAAGGATTTATTAATGCAGTTTTGAGACGTTTTGTGTTTAATTAAAGATGGCAACATGTCTGTTCATGTGCACAGCGAGTGATGTAATCACAAAGTTGTATAATTGCACCAGAATATGGAAATGGGATCACCGGAGCAAACATTACATAATAACACAATGTAAACCACAACAACAGGTTTAACAACGCAACAGCACAGAAAAAAATGAAGGCTTAGCATTCCTTGAAGGAATGCATATCGCCCGCCGCCTTTCATGCCAGAGTTTTAGACGAAGATCATCTTATGTTGAGAAATGAGTTGTTACTGTTTTGGTCAAACCTTGAAAGTGACATTATGCACAATGTCACATGATGTCACGCTCTTTGTACGTGTCTTGGTGACACTCAGTTACCGCCACACCAAAATTTAGCTCAATATTCGTAAAACTGACTGAGTTGTATCATCGTTTGTGTTGAGTAATCTTGTTTAGCTGTGACGGCCATCTTGAATCAAAAAGGTAATCAGTTGTAGATCTAATCTAATGACTACTTTCTGAAAGTTTCATTAAAAGCCATCTGATGGTTCACGAGATATTTTGCTAACACACAGAGATGGTTTACTTCAACAGGTAGAATACATTATTGAATAGAAGATGTTAAAAAAGACCAAGATGAATGGAATGAATGTCTATTAAGAAGTTCTTCATAAATTTTCTGGGGATTTTAAGGAAGGGTCTGATATCTCAAATTCTGCTGAGTTAAAGGTGAATAAAAGCCAACCCTGCCCCCCAAAGACTGATGTTATAAAAAGACTTCCTACAGCACTCTCAAACCTTAAACTCTCCAACCATGTTATTTAGCTGCGGGTCTGACAAGCTAATTAACTGGCTTCTTCACAGAAACACGTCTTCCTTGGACACCAGAGTTTGCAGAACTTTGGCTACTCGGAGCAAAGTTGAAACGCCGTTAATGGTTGTAGGAGTTCCACCCCGGCTCAGAAAATCAGAGCCATGTTGGCTTGATTGAAGGGATGGCAGAGCTGGAAGTGGGATGTGTGCTGGGGAGACACATTTAGGATTTGTTTCGTGAGGAGCAAAGTTACGGGGCTGTGCACATCAGAGATCTGTGGTTACAGGAGCGATTACAGTGACGGGACGCATTTTTCTATCTTTTACTTTGAGATTTTGGCTGTATCTCAGCAGGACAGGCTCGCCGTGTGAGCGTAACGGTTTAACAACGTTTCTACATGAATTAGTATTTTTTTCAGCGTGAGTCTGTAATTTCACGTCGAAGAGATTCTGTTTGCTTAAAACAAACTCCGTTCTGTTTTCACCCACTTGTGTGCTTTGTTTAAGCAGATCTAGGATCAGTGTGACTCAGAGACTCAGAGCAGAAACTAACTTTCGTCACTGTAAAACCTACTTTTATTCATTTAATTCATCCACGTTTAACTAACAGCTTCCGATCACATTTTACTGTAAAGCTACAACTTAAAGCACGACTGCTTAAAATAAAACATGTCGTTTGTATTTACCTCAGATTTGAATGTTTTCTGGTTGCTATTTCTGACCCCCTCTTCATCTCCCGCATTATTTATTCTACAAACACTCTTCCTTTTGTTGCTAAAACTCCAAAAATGTCAGTTTTCTCAGGTGTATCCCTCTTGGTGTTTATACCTATATAAAACCAGGATTTGAAACAGAAATATTAACACTTGCCCTATGATAACAGTGAAGAGGTGAGGCTATAACAAAGAACATATAAGCTGAGTGTGGTCAGGTTTTTCATCAATAAAATTCACATTTAAATGTTTTTTCCATAGTTTTAAAGTACCCTGCACCTGTTAGTATTGTAGTAATGGATACTTCCAGGTTACAGTACTTTTATATCTAGAATATTCCCACCACATATCGTTGTGTTAAAGTAATGAACTGACCCAGAAGCATTCAGCTGTTTATTTGTTAAAATAAAAAATTAAAATCCAGGTTACGTAAGCGGAAATTATTGAAATCCCCAAAGCTTTGTTTCAAACCATAATTCAGCTCACAAATGCAGCACACGTCTTACGAGCTGCGGTTTAAGATGGGTCCAGTTTAACCGGATCATGCAGCTGCAAACTGAATTTGATCGTTTATCGTCAGTATAAGATTCTGATAACCTTAGCTGCAGCTGAATAAGGTGTCTGAGCTGCCAGGTGTGTCACAAACCTCAACACCTGGCAGCACTGGGAGCCGAATCGACTGGGAGACCACATGTCTGATTGCTTACCAGTTTGTAACGATGCAGAGAAAGTCTAATTATTACCCGCCGCCAAAAGGCAAACCTATGTTTTTGCCCATCTCTCTCTGTGTGGGTAAGAGTCTGTCTGTTAGCAAAATATCTCGTGAACCACTTGACAGACTTTAATGACACTTTCAGAGGGGAAACATTGGATATGCGTCTACAACTGATTACCTTTACACATCAAACCAATTCAAGAGGGCTGCCACAGTCAATTCACCTTAGAAAACACAAGCATGGCTATAATTCAGTCAGCTCTACAAATATTGTGGTAAAATCTGGTACGATTGCAGCTGAGAGTTATCGACAACATTTATTCCAAGTGCTACAAACTTCCAAACATCTTTTGCTTAAATTTTTGGCATTAAAGAAATTGAGCAGTTTCGACCCCTTGACTCCTTCACACCTTGAAACCAGTATTCGACCCGTGCCTGCATGTGAATGTGCTTCACACAAACTTCATTTTTGATCTGTTTCTGCAGGATGTCTTTTATTTAAATTCACAACAAAAAAAGACTTTTCCTGATGCATCCAGACAGAGGCTTTGGGGGAAACACGGGATGACAGAGTGTGGCTTAAAGACACACATTAGACGAGAAAAATATGCCTTTTTGTCTGTAATGGAGTTACTTTGGATGATGAAAAGAGCAAATCACCGTGTGCTGTTTCTGGCATGGATGTAATCAGGAAATTTGTTTTGTCTCATGTTACAAAGCTCGACGGTTACGTCTTATTTCATCACGTTTTTTTATTTACTCATCTGTCCTGTTTGTCTCTCCCTGTGTTTCTCACCCTGACGCTGCAGCTGTTGTGTTTAACTGGGGTTTTTTTTTCAATCAGTTCTCAGGTGAAATATTGTGCTCCAGTCTGTTAAGTGTTTGGCCACAAACATACTTTCATACAAGCAAAACCGCTCCCAATGGAGCTTTTTTTATTTCTGGATCATAAAACATTTTGTTCAAGATGTCCAAGTCTCTGTGAAGGTTGTGTTTTGGGAGCTTCCTGGGCTTTCTGTGTGGCAGCAGAAAGCTAAAGACCTTCCATATTTCTGCTCGTTGCTCTTTCTCTTCGCTGATCGTCTGTAAGGTAGAGTCAGTCTGCCAGCAACCTGCAGCATCACACCCCCACAGCGAGCCACACAAATGACACGCAGCTCCTCCCTCCCTCCCTCTCTCCCTCTCTGTTTCGCTCTCAGATAGACGCAGACCCTTCAGATAATTTGGAGAGCATTCACACCAGTCTGAATGGTTTCCACAGCGACTGTGGGTATGCATTACTGATGCGAACATGTAAAGGACAAATAAATTTAGCACATCTCATGGACTCCATGAACCAGACTCACACCCCAATTATCTTTTTTTTTTCCTTCCATACAACAAACTTTGCTGACAGTTGACGTTAATGTGGAGTTAATGGGTGATGAACTACATGTTGAAGCTGAGGAAGAGTTTTAATCAGGAGTATCGTCACTTGTTCCACAGATGAACGTGTCTTCAAGCCCACAAAAATAATTCATATTAGCAATCTAAATTAAAAGTCAGTGTGTTTGGGGTTTTGTGACATTTAGTGGGGAAACTGCAGACTGCAACCAAATTTTTATAATCCCACAATAATATAGACATTCTTTGTCCGTTAGAATGTAATTTTGTTAGATCATGCTAGAAGACTTACATCGATTCTTGGTCAGTGTAATAAATAAAATTATCAGACAAGATGCACTGTACGTGTCTGGGCTTATGTAATAAAAACATGTGGAATGTGGTTTTATTAGTTGATCTACCAAAAAATATAAAGGAAAATTTATTGTTTTCATAATGATCATAGATCAGTAAAATCAAAAAACCAAGATAGACCTATCTTTTCTTTGTAATCAATCTGTTCTTTGATGCTTTGATACAATTAAAATACATATGAAGTATATGTACATAGCTGTGTGATTGGTAGAATAAATTAGTGAGAAATTAATTTGAAGTGTGAGTGAAACTGTATTGGAGACCCCTTAGGACAAAAAACATTTTTCCTCTCACATATACCATCAAATTTCCTGTTTTTAAAAACTGTAGGGGAATCAATCATCTCCATTATTGCCATCCTGTGCGCCTGCTTTGTCCTGGATTTCTTACATGTTCAATTGCATTTATGCTGACAGACAGACAACGAGAGACTTCAGTTAAAAGAATAACAAAACTAAGGATTCATATTGGATTCTCATATAACAGGTTGTGTTCTGATAATGTTTCATGTACTTTTATGACATTACTGTATATGTTAGGTGGTGAAACGATCAGCCAAATATTTTAAAATACTAGACAAAAAGGCCATATCACATGGGTTGATCCGTTTTGAATTAAATTAATTAGAATATTGAAATAAAACAAGAAATTTATAAGAAAGTTTTTTTTTTCTGGTATTGCAAGAAAAAAAAGGTTTTTTATTTTACAAGACTGCTTCCAAGTGTGGTTCAGAACGGATAAACACAATTTTCTGGCAAATTTCTGTTACTGACCCCTATTAATTTTGTTAAAACGGTTTTATTTGGAGACTTAAGTGAGACCGGCTGCCTTCCGCAACGAACTTGAGCCAAGAAATAAAAAGGTTGACACCTAAAAGAGTCGGTGTTGCTCCTAATACATCTAAATATGGATAACTATTACCTCATGTCTGTGTGTGTGTGTGTGTGATTAATTTTCATTATAAAGCTCTTCTATAGTGCTACACGCCTCTCTCACAGCTTTTGTGTTTTCACTGTTTTGCACTAATTAGAGCTGATCCTTTCTTTATGCCTGGAGTCTGATCAGCTTCACAAGGTTGTTTTTCATTTCCTCTCATCAATTGTTAAAGCTGTTATGGGCTTCATTAGTGTTAGAATTTAAAGCCAGCATCTTTTTCATTGAATTGCTGTGAGAATTAAAATGTGGAGTTAAAGTCTCAAGAAAACACTTCTGGTGCAGCAGAAATATTTGTCTGTCTGCTTCTTGGTGTATTCTCCTACTCCAAATGTTCTTAAACTGGAATGACCTTTTTTTTAAAAAAAAACAAACACATTTTTTAGAGGTATTCTCCTGTATGTTCTTAGTCCTTTAAATATGGAGCTAGAGTCAAGAGATAAATAGCTCAGTCATGCATAAAGACTAGAAACAGAGGTCTGCTCTGGTTTAGTCTAAAGCGCTAAATGAATTGCTTTAACTACATTTCTGTTGTGTCTCTGTGTTCCAGCCCAACATTTTGTATAAAATTTACAACCACAGAACGGTTTTTCCCCTCTATATGCCAGCCTTCGAACCTGACAGAAATTTGTGTGTGAGGGAGAGATGACGACCAGCTGCCTGTCGCCGTCATGATGTTACTTTGAAAAATAGATGCACAGAACGATGGCGCAACCAGATTACAGACCACTAAAACCTGCTCCCATAGTAAACACAGGATTTCTAAGTTTCAAAGTGCTACATTTTATTTCCCCTCTATAAAGGCTTCTCAGATCTCCAGCTTTAACTCCAAACTAAATGCTCAGATGATCTTTAACTTATCATTTATTTAGTGAGTTCCTCATGCTCGTGCCTATTGCTGTTAAGTTGCCTTTAAAAGTTGTGTCTACACTCAGAGATATTCAGATAACATTTGCATAAATTCCTAATAATATTTATGTAAGATTTTCTAACGGCATCATTACTTTTCTTCATTCTTTCCTGAGTCTGTGCTGGGTGCTTCGTAGGGACCTCTGGGTGATTGAAGCTCTCAGTGCATGGAACAGGTGTCCTCCTTACTGCTGCTGCTGCTGCTGTTGTTGTTGTTGTTGTTGCAGATGCAGATCCCATCTTTTATACATGTTTCTTGTGTCACAGCAATTGCTGACATGAAGAGGTGGCAGAAAGAGAAACTGCTGTGTTGTTGTTTGTTTTTATCTGGTCAGGTTAGGAACACAGCAATACTCAGGAATATAGTAAAACAGATTTATGACATTCTGATATTTCTGCTACAGCACCGAGGGAGTCGGAGCCTCTTAAATTTGGCATCTTTGGGCGTTAGGAGCGTAGAATGTTTCACAGCAGTTGCCACAGGCAATAAAATGAAAAGTGTTATGATAAAGCAACAAATGAGTAAAATGGGAACACGAGCCTGCTGATGATAATAGTATATTACCTGTATGTGCTGCTGTGTGTCTTTGACCAATAAAAACAAGGATAAAGCAGTGAAGGTGAACTGTGGAAGTAGTTGAATCTCTCCATCAGAGAACAGATTCTGTATCTCATCAAAGTGTTTAGAGGCCGACACGACAGTCATCAGTGGATTTATGAGGAGCAGGTTGAATGTGAGGTGTTTTTACTGCACAAGTGGACACTTTGTATCTGTTTGTGAGAAGGAGAGCAACAAACCTATTGAAGGTTTTATTTTATTATTATTATTTTTTGGAGGAAATGAGCTGCAGTGAGAGCAATAATAAAAACAGCAGGATGCGGGATGTTGATTTAGAGAGTGCCACATTAACTGGTGCATCATTAGCTGAATTCATGAAAGACTGCTGCTGCTGTTGGACTAATGTTTTGTGTCACTTTCTCAACGGCAGAAACAAAAAAAGTTGGATGTTTTTTTTCGTATTTTCAGCATAGCAACTAGTAAATGTACGTATTTGTGATTGTTGGGTGAAAACTGCTTATTTGTGGTGATGGTGCTAAAGGAATAAGAAAATAAAACAAAATGAACAACTTGTCAAATGTGGAAATATGGATCCTAGTATTCTTGCCAGAACTTGTATAAGAAGATTAATAGCACCGCTTAGCACCAACCCACCTACTGTCCCTTCTGAAATTAAGTTATTAGTACTTGTAGTCACTTTTATTTATTATTTAAAACTGGAGTATTTAATAAACTGTTGATTTGTGTGTTGAACTACTTCCTGATCAGTTGCATAGGCTTTTTAAGCAGCTGCTGGCACTTTAGTGGTTGAATGGGGGAAACAGTGGTTAGAGCTGTTGCCTCACAGCAAGAAGGTTGCACGTTTGAAACCCAGCTCCAGCCTTTATTTGTGGAGTTTGCATGTTCTTCACATGCAGGTGTGGGTTTTTGCCGATTTCCTCTTACTGACCAAATACATGCATGTTAGGTTAATTGGTAACTCTAAATTATAATTATGAGAGTGTGTCTCTTTGGTCTCTGTGATGGCCTGGAGATCTGTTCGGGGTGCATCCTGCCTCTCACTCAATGATCACAGAAGATTAGCACCAAAAAGTGGTAAAGAAATGAATGGATGGATATTTAAAGATGCTGACTGAGCATTAAAGTAACTTTTCACATTGATTTCCAGTCAGAGAAACAATAACCTAATTGTCTTTAAGCACAACATTTCTGCTTTTTTGTATTTTAGAGATCCCTGCTGGCAGCTTGTACCAGAATAAATACTGAGAGAACCTAAACTGCAACTTTAACAGTAATTTGAACATAAAAACCAACCAATCAGTTCAGACATAAACTGCTTGAAACATTTGGCAAATTTTCTCTGTTTAAAGCTTCACTGCAGATTTTCTTTGGACTTATATGCTAGCAGAATATTTTAAGACCACATGTTTATTTGGGCTGTAATTAGTGAGTTGTGTGACCAAAGCGAACAGCTGCTTAATGTGCTCATTACCACATGTCTTGGTAAACCTGTTGATGGCATCCTGTAATGGTCATCCTTCTGCTTCATGCATTCAAAGTAACACTGTTGTTTAAAGTCCATCTGTGCCGTGCCACCTCTCAGCTGACGCCGTTCTGAACATCAGTGTTTGCGTCAGTAATTTGGTCGAATATGTTTCCCAGTTTGTTCAGCTGTGGACATAATGGGAGCGGAGGTGAGACTTGTATATTACATTTGGATCCACAGGAGATGCACACAGCAGACAATAAGTGCTACTAACATAGGGAGCAAAGCACTTACTCTGTATTTGAAGTACTTAAAGCTGCAAATCATAAAGTTTTACACAAGAGCTGTGGGTTTTTATACCACAGAGGCCATAATCTAAATAATCTAAAGAATTAACTCTCCAAAATTTTGTTGCACCACCAAGATATGTCACACACTGGCTGTGACATCATGGCAAAAAGTCCCCTTGTATTCATCGTGTTTAAGTTGGATCACTACTTAGGTTGTCTACAGCAGTGGTTCCCAAACTTTTCAGCTTCCGACCCATAAAACAAGTGACAAAGGTTTGTGACCCCATCTATTGGCTGTTTAAACATCCCAAAATGCTCATGACTCCATTAAATAAGGACATAATAACAACACAAACAGTCCTAAGATCCATTATGCTATTTTTTAAAATCAATTTATGATTTTTATTGCGGATTTTTGTAAAGAATATGGTGCAAACATACCATAAAAACTATTTTTTTTTATTGTAAGTTGATATCTGGAATTTATCTAATGACCCCTACTTAGTGTTGAGTGACCCACACTGGGGTCCCGACCTCAACTTTGGGAATCATTGGTCTACAGCACATCCTGATAATTCTTGATGGAATAAAGGTTTTGAATCTTTTTCCACAGTTCAATTCCTGAGTGAAAATGATGCTGTAAGCCTTTGAAACCACTTTTAGATTTTGTGTCTGATAAATTGTTTCCTAAAAACCATCTCAAGTGGTTGCTTCTGGAATGAGAAGCTGCTCACTGACTCAGTTAGAATTACATAATTTAAGTTGACACAAAAAGCTAAAACAGATTAATTACTACAGTATTTTAGCAGAGGGAGATAAAGACGGACACACTTCAGCTTCATACTCATACAATGTTATGTGAGACAACATTATAACCCGACTGTTGGCTAATACCTTCACACTAATCTGTACTGTCTTCAAAAACTACAACCAAATGTATTATTTCTACGACCCTCAAACACACTTAAAATGTGTGAAAATGCCATGTCACACTTTTAGAGGCTCTACAATATGTGTGAGACTATTTCTGGACTCTTCACCATATGGTTGCATGGCAACCAGAGGAGGCTTCAGGAGGATTTCCAAAAATATAATAATGGCAGTTTGGCTTTTATGTTGGCTTTTTTCTTTTTTTTTGTGGACATTGATCAATCTATTCCCGGGCCCTTCTTTGAAAGCCTGGAGCCTAACAGGAGGCAGAAAACACTCCCACTTCATTAGCAAACGAACAGAGAAACCAACGAGCGTGGATGACGAGCACCAGTTAAACCAACCTGCGTGTATCTGTGCTGTAGAACGAAACTGGAGCAGGAATGGGGAAAAACATTCAAACTGCACACATATACGCCACAACTTACTTACTATGAGGTGACAGTGTGAGTGATTATTGACCCACTGAGTTGCATTTTTCGATTATTAGCCCTTGGAGGTGTTTTTAGGAGTCTTTGTGCCAGTTTTTATTCTAAAGCACAGTGACTGCAGCCTTGTTTTCAACACAAAGTTACTGTATGCGCATCAATCTTGCGAGGACTAAACAAGCAATTTCAAAAATGACAAACTGTTTCTTCTCATCAGAAGATGCTTCAAACCTCCCCACTACATCATTCTTCATGGCAAGCATGATGGATGATGGCGCAGTAAATAAGTTCAAATGTGTATTACTGCCTCTGCCAGGTTTTCATTATGTTATAGCAGCTTGGTTGTTTTGCTCTTGTCCTTGGAGCGTTTGATAAGACTTCATTCAGCACATTATTGCTCCTGTGGGGGCGCAACAGGAGCTGAGAAATCAGAGGAGCATGAAGAGGAAGGAGGTGGTTTGTTAGTCAGATCCAGGGTCCTGATTGGTGGAAATGTGAATCCCAGGCTTTTCCTGCTGCTTATCTCTCTATGTCTCCTCAGTAATGAGTTTACAGTTTCACTGACAGATTTATGGGCTTGTATAACATTGAAATGCTGACTTATTTTGAGTATTAACAAATTAACAAGAAGAACAAGTATTAACAAGCAGTGTCAGTCCTTTATACTTCTTTTTTCTCCTTTGGGTTGTGAGTTTTTTAAGACTATTATTATGCTCATATTAAACCTTAATAATTAACACTCTTTGTTAATATGTGTTTCCTCATAAGATCTAAGAACAACAAGGGGTTTGAGATTCTCACAATTATCAAAGTGGACTTTTTTGTTATTTTGTTCTATTCTTCTCTAGTTTTTAAAAGGATAAATAATTTGACTGTCATCCATGTGAACATTTGGAAAATTCAGTTTATCTTTGTTTCCTGTGTATTCTCACATCCACAAGTGTGCCCTCCTCTTGCTTTTCTCTGTAAAGGTAATTATCACCCTGCAGGTGTGTTCTCTGCTTCTCTGCAGCAGGGCGAAGGTGGAGAGGCAAAATTCATTGTATCATAACAGCTTTTTAATGCCTTTAGGTCATTTTCATCCATACGTATGGATCTATGTGGAAAATTTAGACTAACCTTTCTGTGTAGGTTTATTACAACTGATATCGTTGTCATAATATTAGACAATAATATGTTTTTCTGATAAAGTGCCACCCTAATTTTTATATTCAGTTAAGTGTAAAAGAAAACAATGTAATCACCGGTTAGCTTTAAAGTAAAAAGAGATCTTTGATTTGACTGTGGAACATCAGAAATTGATGCATTTTGTTGGTTTCTGAACTCATTTTTCTGTAATATCTGCTGATTTTGGGGGTACACCCTGGACATGCCACAAGTCCATCACAGCCCTCTGCAAACCATACAACCATTTTTATAAAGAAATGTGACTTTTATTAAACCCTTTTTTTTTGTCAGCCATCTCTTTTTATGTTTTTTATTTCTTAAAGAGCTGACAAGTTCAAGAAACCTGTAACAAACGAGACACTTATGAGCTTCAGTACTGCTTAGCACTGATTCTCCAGTCCTGAGGAGCTTAACTGAAGGATTACACCATTTTTCCAAAACATCTTTCTTAATTTAATGTTTTAATGATGTTGTAGGAGAGCACTGTCGAACACAGGTAACAAAAAAAAATGACACAACCATTCAACAGGGTAAATATTCGGTGACTGTTTAAAGTCATCAAAACATTCAGTGTGTCATAATGTGGAGAGATGGCGGCGAACCCAGACGCATAGTTTTAAAGGAACAAAAACAAATTTATTAAACTAAAACTCGAACAAAACAAAAGGCTGACGTGGCAGCAAAAACTAACAATAACAGAAATCCAACTTAGAAACAAGGCATGACATGGCAAGGTAGAGAACAAAGGAACGACAAGCATGACAAAACGCAATGACCCAGTGACAAGTGACAAAACAGAGACCGGTTTTAAAGACAGAGGGAAAATGGTTATGGGGTGCAGCTGTGGACTAAACGAGGAGCAGGTGAGGTGGGCGTGGCAGGCATGAATGGAAAACTACTGGGGAGGTGAATGATGACAAGGAAACAGAAAACCAACAGACAATCCAAAACAAGAAACCAGACTCAAACAAAGAACCAAAACACTGACATTCATGACACAGTGTGCATTGATTGAGATCATTCACATTCTAAAGGTTTTAGTAGCTAAAGGATAAAGTTGATCACTGAGAACAAATTAGTATTGATTTGCAGTGACTGTTCCCTTTAAGGCAGGGGTCTGAATCCTGCGGCTCTGGGGCCACATGCAGATCTATGGTTCCTTTGCAGCGGCTCACTGAAGCTTTGACCAAAACCAACATGGCAATGAATAATGGTGATTATAACCATTACACGAGAGGCTAATGTTAGTTGTTTTTTTGCCTTTTTTTTCAAATATATAAATGAAATATCTGAGAGTGGTACTAGCAGTTCAGAACAGGTTGAACGAATCCCACCAGTAGTTTGTTAGCTTGTTATGAGTTATAGATTCAACTTTTAGATCGGTGTTTAAATTTAGCCTAAAGAGCTATTAAAAAGAAAACATTTTTGCTTTTCCTTTGTTCTAACATGTAAAAATGCCAATAAATGTCAATAGTTAATTATAGTTATTTAATGTTGTAGTGTTTAATGTTATAGTTATTTAACACTTATTAAGTTTTGTTGTCTTTATTTCAAGTTTTGAACAGGTTTTGTGGCTCTGGACAAATTCTGTTGAGCAGGAGATGCACAGAAATGGCTTTTTTGATTTTACAGGTTGCATATCTTTGCTCTTAAGAGCCTTGTGGACTCTGACTATATCATCAAAATGTCCTGAATCTTGTACCATAGTGCCCAGTTCCCCTTTCCTCACTGTCGAGGTCAAAGGTTCACGTGTTTTTATTTGTCATGTATCTGCATGTTTTCTGTACCATTTGCTGGTTTTACAGAAAAAATATATATCTAAACCCCCTGACCCCTACTGTGGATCTGCATTATATAATGTAAAAAAAGTTTAATTTTCTTAGCTGTATTGCAAGCATTCAAAAAGCAATCATCAAAATGTGCATATGTTCACAGTTTGTAATCAAAGAAGCCATTTACGTCTGTGTGTACTGTAAATGCTCAGTGACAGAGTCATTATTGTTATTTAAACAGCCCTTCAGTTATGTGTGCACATTTAGTTGTAATGCCGATCTGAGATTTGACACTCAGCATTCATGCCTCTGTTGATTAAAATGAATGGCATCAAAGCGGTAAAATGCTTCTTGCTTTTAGAGGCTGCAGATTGAGTGTCGGGGAACAAAACAAGGTCCATCTGTGTTTCTGTGCAGAGCAGTTTGGCCTCTAATCAGCGCAGATACCAAAGCAGACGGCTCTGTTGCATCATTAGTGGCTATTTTAGTCTCTGATCATTCGTGGTTCCCAGCAGACATTCTGTCATCTCTGCTTTTGAACCTATATTACAGAGGAGTATTTTTAGATCCTCTAAAGTTGCTTTATATTTGTTTTAATTTTGTAATACCAAGAATTTAATAAAAGGCCTAGCATTCCTTGAAGAAACGTGTATCGCCAAAGAGTTTTTTTTTAAATCATGTGAAGGGACGGAGATATAGCCATTATGGTCAAACTTTGTGAATTACATTATTCAATTAGCGCTCAGAGAGTCAGCTGAGCATGACTCTCAGCTACTAACACAGCAAAATTTAGCTCAGTAACTGTATTTTGGCCATTTTTGCATTTGCTAAGTTGGCTTAGCTGTGGCAGCCATCTTAAAATGGGTTGGATCAAAAAGTTCTTCGGTCATAGATGTACATCCACTGATTACTTTCTGAGAGTTTCAATAGAATTCATCCACTTGTTCATGGCATATTTTGCTAACATGACTTGACAAAGTTTTGCTCTCGCAGCAGGCAGTTTAAAATGATCAGCTGCTTCTGAATAATAAAATTTGCTGCCCCTCATTGTGTTTGTGCCTCTCTCCGTGGTGCTGCAGCACACTCCTTTATGTCACACACTTGTTTTTATGTGACAGCTGTTTCTTAGACTGGAGGAAAAAAAATAGGTTTCAGTCGAGCGGTAAATGGGATGTTTCTGGCTTAAAGAGTAAAAGAATGGAAAATGGTTTCTGTCGTATGTAATTGTGTGAATGCTGATCAAGTACTCACACAGTTGTCTTTTGTTTTTCATTTTCTGTACAATGTTTGCAATCTATTTATACAAACTTTAGGGTATTTTATTTACAGATATTTCCCTCTTCTGAACACAAAGATCTCTTCAATTTCCTTTAAAAATGTTCTGTTTGGACTCTGCTTCAACATTTTTGCTCTATCTTTATCTTTGACGCTACATTTAGTTTTTAGTTATTCTGTTACTTTTCGCTTTCAGCTAGCCTTTTGTTACATATAGCTTTTAGTTAACCTTTGGCTGCATTTATCTAAAGTTCTGTTTTATTTCTTGAAGCAGGTGTTCAGGTTATTTTAGTTTTAATACCTTAGTTTCAATTTCTACTACAAATGTCAGCAAAGTTATTTAGCGCTCAGCATTCACATTTACAGAAAATACAATTCCTCTAGTTGTGTCAGGGATTTTTTTTTTACAGTGCAGTAAAGATCCAGAGGGAATGAGTGACATGTTTGAGCGGATTTGGAAAACAAACGGGTTGTCCTGGACGTTAGTGCAGAACGAGCACGATACAGCTCAGAGAAACTCTGAGTGGCGTTCGGGTCCTCCTGTTGTGAATCCAATCTGCACAGAAACAACCAATTCTGCTAACCTTAATAATCCCCAAGTATTTCTAGATTTAACATTATAAATCAAAGACAGTCCATGTGATGCAGAAACTCCTGTAAACTTCAGCAGGAGGGAGGAAAATAAACTTAAAAACAAGTTATATGTAAAATGTCAATAATTTCAACATTATAGCTGACAAATTTACACAATTCAAGCTGCAGGTTTTGACGATATTTATCGCCTTTCACTGAGTGCAACTGGAAAGCAATAATGTTTTTACCTGTGTTTGTGAATGTGCTGAATCTCTCATAATCACAGAAAAGAGTTTAATGAAGTTTTCAGAAACTGATTAACTTTATGAGTAAACTATAAAATTGTTTTGAGCGTATAAAACAAGAGTGGCTCAAATATTTATTCAAAGTTATGGTCGTAAATATGTGATCAGATCATCAAGGTAAATAAAACAATTATGTAGAAATATTTCAGTTCATTTTCACCAAATAAAATGTAATGTACATGGTCAAACTATGTCAACCTTTTTATCTTCTACATGCAGTGTAAGCTGAGATTATGCCTCTGCCTGCTAAAATCTGCATTTGCAGAAATCTTTTGCTTCCCCCCCCCCCTCATGTCTAAAACTGCAGGAAGGATCTATAAAAGCTTTAAACGAAAAGAGGCAGCACCAAAAAGCAGAAAATGGAAGTGTAACATGCAGCTGAAAGTGTCAAACGTTGCGTTGCCATGGAAATGTTATCTTGTTAGGTGGTGACACAATTTAGAAATACGTACTTGGTTAAGAAATATTATGTAAGACCCCTCTCTTGTCTTTTTGTCCTCTCTCCCTGTCAAAGACTGTTGGAGCTCAGATTAGTGTTGATGTTGTAAAATACAGCCAGGCAGTGAATTAAAATGACAGATACATAATAAGCACGGGTACAACGATGGAGATGGAGGAGGGTCTCCGAGTGTGAATGTGTGTGTGTGTGTGTTCCAATAATCTGTCCTCATCTCCCAGCCCATCTCCACTGCAGGAGCTAAAGCCCATCCATCAACCTACGGGGCAAAACGTCTCTCCTCTGGACTCCATTTGGTTCACTGAATCCTCACTGAGGGAGACACAAAGAGATGAAAGGATGAAGGGATGTGGAGATGGAAACAGAGGAGGAGGAGGAGGAGTGGGCTTTGACAAAAAAGAGAAGTGAGGATGCTTGTTGAGCGAGGCCGAGGAGGCGGAGTGGGAAGATAGGTGAAATGCACAGAGAGAGGGAGGGAGGAGGAAATATTTAGATGGATAAAAGTGAGGAGAAGAGGAGGACAGAAAGACCAGGCAGAGTTCAGTCTTCTCTGGTTTCCTTGACTAAGAATAGCAGCTCTTTTGGAAGCCCGTTTCCTCCAGGACACGACCATTTGAATAAAAGCTTCTATCACTTCACATGATGCTTTCAGTGTGCCTGAGCTCCACCGTATCTGCAGTTGCATGTGATGGCATCCATCTGCTCGTTAGAGAGGGTTTTAAAGATAGATTTGGATGGAAATTTATAAGGATAATAAGAGAGACAAAAGCATGATAGAGGGGGAGGAGAGTAACAGGGGAGCAGGCTAATTGATGGTGATGATAATAGACTGGTGGAGAACAGGCACAGACGACACTTGATGTTTTATTTCAGCGAGCAAATGACTGTGTTGATCCACCAATCCTCCCTCAAACTGAGTTCCTCTGTCTTTACTCTGCCTGCTTTTGGTAAGGTGTGTGGAGCTTAAGGTTGGATTAATAGGAACAGGGAAAAATAGTTTTTTTTTCCTCCATAGATGCATACAATATCAAAGTTACTAACCTAAAATAGCCAAAAACATTTCTTGAATTAAATGCCTAACATTCTTTGAAAGAATGCATATCGCTTGCTGCCTTTCATGCCAGAGTTTTGAACTAAAATGACCTCATTCTGAGGAGAGCAGACTTATAACCGTTTGGGTCAAACCATAAATAACTTTATGTGAAATCTCATGCGATATTGCAAGATTCATGTGATCTATTAGTGCTTGGAATATGTGTTGAGGGGTACTCTGAGTTACTACCACACCAAATTTAGCTCAACATCTGTAAAACTGACTGAGTTAGAGCCATTTTCCTGTTGGCTAAGGCCGATTAGCTGGGGTGTCCATCTTGAATTGGGTTGGATTCAAATGTTAAAGAGTAGCACAGCCAATGATCACTTTCTAAGACTTTCATTAAAATCCTTCCAGTGGTTCATGAGATATTTTGCTAAAGCTACAGACGAATGAACGTACAGACACGGGCAAAAACATTTAGCAGCAGACAATACTAACAATTACAAATATTAACCAGTTTTCTTTGTATATCTGTTCTTCTAGCACTACTTCCTGATTGTGTTTGGTCACGATGGACAGAAGCCTCTGGAGCTGCGGACGGATGAGGAGAGTGAGTGTGACGAATGGGTGGAGGCCATCCAGCAGGCGAGGTACACACAGCACATCCTATTAAAGGAACATTTCAGAAGGAAATAACTACAGTATTCAGGCTGAAACTGCTTTCTGCTCTTCAGCGTAGAAAGGAAACACCGCATCAGATCGAGCAGCAGGATATCAGTTTAATCTAACATGACAGTGTGTGTTGTTGGCTTAATTAATAATCATGTTTAATTAACGGCAAAGCTGGTTTTCTAAGAAAAAGAATGTCAAAATGTATTTTTAGGACTCAGTTTATCACAATAATGGCACTTTTACAGCTTAATTTCTTCACTCTGATGGTTTTCACATGGATTAAACAATTAGCTCTGATTTAATTAAGATTCTAAAATATGACATCTGCTTTTATTTATCATTTTGCTTTCATGTATATGGGACCGAAGCATCAAGCATCAACAATAAAGTTGGTCACTGAAGATACTGAAGATATTTTTTTGTGTTTGTTTCTGTAAAATATTAGAATAAATGTATAAACTTATATATATATATATTTTTTAGAAAAGTTTTAAATAAAGGCTTTGTGTGGTTTGCGTGTGTCTGTACGCATTTATATTTCTTTGTTTTTCAGCTATTCTGACCTCATTATTGAACGAGAAGTGCTGATGCAGAAATACATCCACCTTGTACAAATTGTGGAGACGGAGAAGGTGGCAGCCAATCAGCTGCGCACTCAGCTGGAGGACCAGGACACTGAAATTGAGAGGCTCAAATCAGAGGTAGATCACAGAGAAACACAATCAAACACACACACATTCAAAATTCACATCATATTTAAAATGACATTCCTCCAGATTTTCATCATCTCACAGTCAGTTTGGTTTATGTTCTTTCAGAAATATGAAGCCATAGTTTTTTATCTTTGGAAAGCAATGCATGCACCATGATTTATTATTAAACAGAAGCTTTAGCATTTCACAAAATGTAAAGAACAACAGCTAACATGTCTGATTTAGAGTTTTTCATTAAAACAGCTCCTTCATCCTGCAGTTTGTTGGGCTGTGTAATGTAGGACCATACATTTCTCTTATTGTTCATCTGCCCCTTCAGGCATCCTTTCTGCTGCGAGACATTGATACACAAATCATTTCCAATGGAATTATGGGACCAATATTATCTTAAAGAGCTTGTCCTTGCAACCAAGCATTACTAAGTCAAACATAGTGGAAGTCTTTAGTATTATAATTTTAAGTGGCATTAAAAAAAAACTCCTGACATCATTTCACGCTTCACTTACCTTCAAAATAGAATAAGAAACAAAATATATAAATATGCTGTTTTAAGAACATAAACAAATGTTTTAGTAAACTACATACAAAACATGCAGCTTAAATATAATATACAGGACTACAACTAAAGAGACCAATCTTAAAAAATGTGTTTGTTTAAGTGATTATATCTATATAATTAAGTAAGAAATGTTTTTAACTCTGTGGATATTCCCTCAACATATATTAAAAATTAATGACTTACTATAAAGCACAGATAAAGTAGAGCGCAGTTTGTTCGTGCCACTCATAGCAGGAATCATCTGTGGTTTTCAATAAAAAGTACTTCAGACTGAGACAGAGGTCTGAGATTTTTAAATGTTAAAATCTACGATAACCTGTTTTATTTGTTCCCTTTTTTAGGGATTATTAATACATATTTTTATTTACTTACCAGCCTGCCCACACAGCTCTGTGATTACATAAAGAGCTGTCCTAGAAGAAGAACGTACACACCTTATGTCTATATAGGTGTGCACGTTGTGTGTGATTTCTGTGTTTATGGCAGGGAAACAGTGCGTGTGAGCAGTTCTCAGTCACCTCTGGGTGTGGGAGGAGAAGCCCAGCGTTCAATAAAGATGGTTCATCAGCCCCCTCACCAGCATCGAACACAACCTGTTTGTGCTGCTGTCTCTGCACGATAAATCACACGTTCATGCTCAGACATAAAACACACCACTCTGTTGATCAAATCACAATTCTCTTTTTCCTCACACTGCACAACTTATCAGATTACACTAATGAGGTTATTAGAACACTTTTATTTCTGACGTAAACAGTAAGTGAGCCTACTGGACTTTGGTAAGTTGTTGTAAATGAATTAATTAGCATTATTCAGGTGCAATTGTAATCATACGATATGATTACATATTAAGTATTCAAACTAAACTGTTCACAAAAACTTGAACAAAATGACTGTTTTGGCTTTTTTTTAAAGCTATTGCAAAGCTCTGAGAACATAATAAAAGCAAAAGAAAAGCACATATCCAACTGTGTTAAAAAGCAACAAAAAAGACGTGTTTCAGGGCAGAATTACCAGCCTTTGTACACATTATGTAAGTCGAGCATGTGGAGACAACCCTATTAAAGGCAACAGCTGCAAAGACTAAATCTCTCCTGTGGTTTGCTGTTGATTTTCAGACCCACAGAACCGAGGAACCGTGATGGAATGAAGTCATAGTAAAATGAGAATACATCTTAGAAATAAGAGTAGAAAAAAGACTGGAGCCTATTTATTTTATTTTGTATCGTGGGCAATGTGGACAAATTATTGTGTAAAAAAACAATTTGAGAAGATCATGGTTGTTTTGATTTAAATAGCACATTTTATAGCAACAACAGTTGACCAAAGTGCTTTACAGGCAAGTAAAAATATAGCTGAGCAACAATGTAGTTAACATACTGTGCTTTGAGAAAGTATTCACACCCCATTAAAATTTTCCACATTTTGTCACATTATGATCACAAACATCAAAGGTTTTTACTGCAATTTTCTGTGAAAGACCAACACAAAGGAACACATAATTGTGAGGTGAAAGAGGAAAAAATACATGGCTTTCAGATTTTTTTTACAAATAAAATCTGAAAAGTGTGGCATGCTTTTATATTTAACCCCCTTAAATCTGATACCCTGAACTAAAATCCAACTTTAGAAGTCACCAAGTTAGTAAACAGAGTCCGCCTGGGTGTAATTTAATTTAATTTCAATATAAATGCAGCTGGTCTATGAAGACCTCAGAGGTTTGTTGCAGATTATTAGTGATCAAACAGTATCATGAAGCCCAAGGAACACACCAGATAGGTCAGGGATAAAGTGGTTGAGAAGTTTGAAGCAAAGTTAGGTTATAAAACGATCCCAAGCTTCTCCCAGAGTACTGTTCAATCTATCAACTGAAAAAATGGAAAGAATATGATACAACTGCAAACCTACCAAGACATAAATCTGTGAGGTCGTCTAAACTGACAAGCTGAGCGTTAATCAAGAAGCAGCCAAGAAGCTCATGATCTGTCCACAGCTCATGTCCTGTGGACAGATTGTCCCACCTGAGCAGCAGAGATCCACAGCTCAGGTGGGACAATCTGTCCACAGGATAACTTCTAGTCGTGCACCTTGATGAAAGAGTGGTAAGAAGAAAGCCATAAGACCTGTTTGCAGTTTGACAGAAGCCAAAGGAGTCACAGCCAACATGTGGAAGAATGCGCTCTGCTCAGGTCAAACCAAAATTAAACCTTTTGGCCTAAATGCAATGCTATATGTGGTGGAAAATGAACACTGCACATCTCCCTGAATACATCATCTCCACAGTGAAACACAGTGGTGGCAGCATCGTGCTGTGGGGATGCTTTTTCTTCAGCAGAAACAGGGAAGCTGGACAGTGTTGATGGGAAGATGGATAGAGCAAAACACAGAGCAATCCTGGAAGAAAACCTGTTAGAGGCTGGGACGGAGGTTCACCTTCTAACAGGACAATGACCTGAAACCTCCAGCCAGAGCTACAAAGGAACGGTTCAGATCAGAGCTTCTTCATGTGTTAAAATGGCCCAGTCCAAGTCCAGACTGCAATCTAGACTTCAAGACTTCAAAAAATGGCTGTTCACAGGTAATTCTCATCCAAACTGACTGAGCTTGAGCTATTTTTCAGAGACAAATGGCCAGATTTTCCAGTTAGATGTGTAAAATTGTTAGAAACATGTCTGAAAAGACTTGCAGCTATTAATGCAGTAAAAGGTGGTTCTACAAGTTATTCACTCAGGGGGGCTGAACTCAAATGAACAGCACAATTATCAGATTTTATTTGTAAAAAAAAAGAAAACCAATTTCCTTTCAATTCGTATTATGTGCCTCTTTGTGTTGGTCTGTCACATAAAATCCTAGTTAAATACTGTGAAATGTGCGATTGTAACATGACAAACAAGTGAAGATAAGCTGCTCCACAGACTGGAAAGGTTAAATCACATTTGTTTTCTTTTCTCAGCCTCAGAAAATAATGAGCAGAAACTTGCTGGCTGGAGGCAGATCTCCTACAGAGGTCTGGATGTAGATAAGATATTTTAAACAAAATGGTGCCAATACATTTTAAAACTCATAGAGGAAGCAATAAAATATTAAAATTAATCTAGAGGTGGACAGGAAGCCGGTGAAGGGATGCAAAACTCGAAGTCATGGGTTCATTCTTGCTCACAGCAGTTAACAGATGAACTGCTGGGCTGTAACTGGCATCACTTTCAGATTACTTTAGGGTTATGATTTTCACAGCTGTAAATACGCACAAGTCTGTTAAACAAATAAATACTGCCTCCTCATAGCATTTTGATGAATTTTATTTTTGATTCAAATCATGCAAGCAGTTTAAAATTGTACTAAAACCAGTTCTGAAACAGAAAATAAGTGAATGCTTTTTCATTCAGTGAATGTGTGAATGCTAGAAACGCAAATTACATTTATGCATTCAGTGACTTTCACCTTTAAAAGCATTGTTCTCCAATCAAACATTTATGTTGTAGTAAAAGTAGCTGTTTGAAAAATTTAAACATTAATAAAAACAAGCATTCCTTGAAGGATTGCATATCACCGGCCTTCTTGAATGTTAAAGTTTTAAGCAAAAATCTCATATCACTCAGAGTATGAGTCAAAGATGACCCTCGGCTACTACCACAACAAATTATAGCTCAATATCTATAAAACTGACTTACTTATAGCCATTTTAGGGTTTGCTAAGAATGATTACCTTATTAGCTGTTGATGTGCATGCAGTGATTAATTCTGGAAGGTGTCATTAAAATCCCAACAGTGGCTCATGAGGTTTAGAAGATTTTTTTCGAAGCAAGGTTTAGAAAATAAAAAAGAAAGTTTTAAATAATGTACCTCGTTTATCAGGACATATACATGTTACACTGACGAGCTTCAGAATTGAGCAGAAAGAACCAGAGTTGATTGGAAGACACATTTCTGCTCAGTGGGGCAGATGTTCACACCTTCACTGTTTATTTTCTCTCATAAACACCTGGTTTCATCATCACAGGAGGAAATAAACTTTATAGGAGTTGCTTTCCCCCCGGAGGAACACGTGTGACACCTCCACACCGCACACAGTTTACACGTCTCAGTAACACAGTAATACACAGTAATACACTGAGCTGGGATATTGGTTTAAAACAACAACAAAAACTGCAAAAGTTCCTTTGCTTTAGGAACCATCTGCATGTGTGAAGAGGCTACTCATGAAAAAAAGATCAGATTTTAGGATCCTGTGTCTAGCTGAATAACCACCTCATGAAAAACATGCTCGTGTTTGTTTGTTTGTTTGTTTTTGTGTTTATGAATAATTACAGCAACTAGCCGGAGTAACTGTCATCTGTTGGCAGACTGGCTCTTCTTTGTGTGAAAACACTGGTAAAAGTGAAAATGAAGATGAAGAAAAAAAACAAAAAACTGATTTGGTTTCATCTCTCATGCTTTACTCCGAATGTGATGAAGTGAAATTGTCAAGAAAAGTAAAAATAAGAGTTAAAGCAGTGTAACACAGGAGTCACTACCTTTAATGATTTTAGCATTTAAAAAATGTTCTTTTGTGAAGTTGTCACTGGCATTTTAGTGCTTTATTATGTTTACAGAATAAATTAATTCTTTGCACTTAATCCTTTTCCTCAATTTAAAAACATCAAAAATTACATGAGCTTTTTTTCTTTTACCAGGAAATGCTCCCTGTTCAGAGTATTTTATAACTTTTAAAACGTGACACAATACGACTTGATTAAACAGATATTATGCTTTCCATAGCTCCTTTTCAGAAATGGGTAGTTTTATGTTGTTTTGTGCTCCGCAGTACATTTAAAAGCCCTAATTTGCTTCCCGTTAGTCGCAAAGAGCTGCCCCTCCCCCTTCTCCATCCTTGCTTCTCTGCCTGGCTCTTTCTGAATGAAGACACCAGGTCTGATTAGTATATCTGATAAAAACACACCAACGATTCTTTGATCACACTCTGCATGAATAGCATAGCTTTAACATTCAGACAAGAAACTAGAAATTGATTATTCTCATTTGCTTCTAAATCTCTTCTCTTGAAAGATTGTAGCTTTGAACAAAACTAAGGAGCGGATGCGGCCTTACCATGTCTACCATAAAAATGAAGACCCCGACATCAAAAAGATCAAAAAGGTAAAAACAGTTTGTCATGTTCAGTGTTTTTCTTTACTGCTAATACATATGTGTACAGACTTGGATAAATTTGTTGGTACCCTTCCACAATATTCTGGCCAAAAAGCCAGTTTTGTCTCATCAGTCCCAGAACCTTTGGTGTTTGTTCACATGCATTTTAGCAAAGTCCGTCTTTTTTTGTGTTTTTCTGCCAAGAGTGGAGCCCTCTTCAGTCTTCTTCTATCGTTGACATTATCGTGATACAAAATGTGACGAATGCTGTTGAAGAAAATGACATTCCTTCACCTTGGAGTTCAGCTTTGAATGGTTTTGGATGGTTTTCTTGGCTCCTGTTCTACCATTTGCCTGATCAGTGTGTTTCCTCTTGGATCCACGTCTTGGGAGGTTGGCTACAGACCCATGAACCTTATAAATGTTAATAATATTGGCAGCTGTGTTCAGAGGAACATGAAGCTGCTTGAAGATGGTCTCGTAGCCTTTACTTTTAACATGGAACTCTATAATCGTCTCTCTGAGCTCCTCAGACAGCTCTCACCTTTGCTTTTTCTGCTCCATGTTCAGTGTGGTGATCACAACGAAACCAAACTACCCAGTGGCTGTTTGTTCCCTTTCAACAGGCTAAATGGCTGATGAACAGCTTGAAGGCAACTGTGATAACAAATCATTTCTTTTCATATTTTCATGTTTACTCTATCACATACTAAAGGTACGCAGATATATTTTAAACTGCTGCTTTTAGCTGAATTACGTTTTCAGAAGAAATAAAGCACTGTTTTAATGAGCTGTAAGGGTAATGACAACTTTATCCAAGTCTGTAGCTGCAGTATTTAAATATATTTATGTTACTCGTTAACTTCATCCACAGGTGCAGAGTTTCATGCGAGGCTGGCTCTGTCGCAGGAAGTGGAAAATCATTGTTCAGGACTACATTTGTTCTCCTCACGCTGAGAGCATGAGGAAGAGGAACCAGATCGTCTTCAATATGGTGGAGGCCGAGACAGAGTATGTAAATACATTACGCCTGGAGCGACAGCCCACACTGTAGTAAGACTGTCACTGCAGCACAGTTATCTTACTATGGAAAACAGTGAGATAACAGTCCAGCATGTCTGTAAATGTAATTTAGTTTTAATTAAATTGAATTGACTTGATTTGAATCAGTCAAATCAGCAGAGAGGATTAAGTGTAATTCAGATAAAGGTTCGGACGTTCAGGTGTCACGGTGATTACCACAACACCACCATGCCACATTTAGTTCAAACTGAGAAAAAATGTAAGCTGCAGTTTTTTTCTGAATCAGTTTAAAAAGTCTCACTGAGGTTTGATGAATTTGTCTTAGGAAAATGATCTAATTTTCTTTTTTCACCTTTCCAAGAGGCTCAGCTGTTCACAGAGCTGTGAAAACTTCTGTTCCTTTTGTCAGGGAGCTCTGTAGTTTTCTGCTTCATCATGTATCACTTTTCGTTTTAGTTACATAAAAGACAGCTTAAATGAAATTAGCATTCCTTGATAGCATACATATTGCCAACCACCTTGCATGGTTTAATGAAGATTCAGTATATTTTGGTTAGCACTCAGCGTATATGATGGAAGGACTCTCAGCTACGACCAGTCTACATTTTTGCTCAGTATCTATAAAATTGAATGAGCATTTTTGTGTAGGTTAGATTGGTTAGCTGTGGCAACCATCTGGAGTCAGGTTGGTTCAAAATTAATCTGTTGTAGATGTACATCCCATAATTGTTCTCTAAGAGTTTCATTAAACCCCATCCAGTGGTTCATGACAGAATTTGCTAACAGGCAGATAGGGTTGACCCCAACAGGTAATATTAAAGTTTAAAAGAAAGATGTTGCACAATCTGCTTGTGCTGGGGTAACACTTAGCTACTACAGTACCAAATTATATCTCGATTATTGTAAAAAATAGGCTGATTTAGAGACATTGGCAGACAGTGGCTGCCATCTTGAACCAGTGATGGATATTGTGTTTATTAGAACATGGCAGCTGTTTTATAATATAATGTATGTTAATTCAAGTAATACATGATGTTATTCCCTGTGTGTGTAATGACAGGTACGTCCACCAGCTCTATATTCTGGTCAACTGTTTCCTCAGACCTTTGAGGATGGCTGCCAGTTCCAAGAAACCCCCCATCAGCCATGATGATGTGAGCAGCATCTTTCTCAACAGGTGAGCGCATCTGTGGAACCATGTTAGTGTTTGATAAGTCAGAGTATCATATTTTCCTTCTTTTCTTTTAAAAAAATCAGTAATCATAGAGGAATGAGCTTAAACACGTCCTGATTTTTCTTTTTTTTTTGTGCTCTGTTTACAACGTGTCTCCAGTGAGACCATAATGTTCCTTCATGAGATTTTCCATCAAGGCCTGAAGGCGAGGATAGCCAACTGGCCAACACTGGTGCTGGGTAAGCTGTTACCTCGCAAAACACACACACACACACACACACACACACATACGCACACTGATTTGACACTCACTGAAGATGCTCAGTAACACGAAGGTCAGGTTTTCAGTGAATCTCTGCATTCAGTTTGTCTCTTTCAGACTAGTCGTCACTGCTGATGTCATGTTGCTCTATTTACTTTCTCTCTCTCTCTCTCTCTCTCTCTCTCTCTCTCTCTCTCTCTCTCACACACACACACACACACACACACACACACACACACACACGTTTTCCTATCTCAGCCTCCAACCCTCACACTCATTGTCTTGACAGACAATGACTGCTCAGGCCAGGAGGCATGTCACTATTTCTCCTCCTAAAAAAGTCCCCTAAACAGATAAGCATCACCTTGGAGACAGGCAGCTGAAAGATGTGGCAGCAAATTACTTGTGACAAATAAAACAAGGAGGAGGCTGCAGATTAAACCTGTCAAACTCACAGGACCCTTTTGTTCAGGCAGACTCTAAATGTCGGCTTTTTATCTGCAGTATGTTTCATGTCTTACAGTTACTGTAGTATTTGAACCGAATCTTTGATGGCTTGTCAATAAGGTTTTAGGATAATATTATATTTACACTGTGCGTTTTATCTGCACAGACCTTTAAGTCATCAAAACAGTCAGTAGGTTTTTTTTTTTAAATATTTTTGTAATTTAGGTTTTTGTGGGGATTTTTCATTCTTTGGCCATCAGTACTATTGAAAAATGTCAGTTTTTCTTGTTTGAATTACTTAATTTATTAGGTTGACTTTACAGGAAATCTGCAAGCTTTTGTTCAGATCAAAAAATAGTCAATTTATTCATTAAAAACGTTGGACTGCTGCTTCTCTCACACGCCTTCTGAATTTGAGTCTTTCACATTTCCTTTTTGACTTCTTTTAGTTTGATTTCCATTAGAGTGGATCTTAATGAACTTAGTTGAAAACAACTTTTTTTTAGCCATTACTTAAAAAAAAATTGTTAGCTCAAACTACTAAGTAAGACAAAAATAGACAGCGACACAGTGAGGCAAACACACAAAGAGCAGAGAAAGCAGCTGGCCTCTTTGGCTTTTATTGGAACAAAGAATCAAATGTCATCAAGGAGTCATCAAGAACTATACTAAAGGTGTAAACACAAACCACTGAACCTTATGTAGAAGTAATCAACATCTCTAGAGACATTTGATGAGCTAAATTTAGAAAAAGGCTCATGGAAATTCTGTCTCTGAGATCTTTTATTCCCACCAGAATACTCGGGTACCTTGTCTTTTACCCACATTGGACTTATATACTGTATATATTATAAACTGTTTCTGTTTCTAGCTGACTTGTTCGACATCCTGCTGCCAATGCTCAACATCTACCAGGAGTTTGTGCGTAACCATCAGTACAGTCTGCAAGTTTTAGCAAACTGCAAGCAGAACAGAGACTTTGACAAGCTGCTGAAACAGTACGAGTCTAACGCCGCCTGTGAGGGAAGGATGCTTGAAACCTTCCTCACATATCCTATGTTCCAGGTAATCCAGCTGCACTCCTGTTTTACCAAACATACGACACAACTGCAGTGTCTATATATATATATATCAGTTCTAACTTCCACCTGTTGCTGCTATAAAAACCTTATTTACTTTGTTGTCTTTTTTTTCCTAAAAGATTCCTCGTTACATCATAACCCTGCATGAACTGCTGGCCCACACTCCTCACGAGCACGTGGAGCGCAAAAGTCTTGAGTTTGCCAAGTCCAAATTAGAAGAACTGTCCAGGTTTGTGTCAGAACATTCAGCTTTTCTGACAAGTATTCTTAGCGAACCCCGAAACAACAGGTGTGTCTGTTTGTTTAGAGTGATGCATGATGAGGTGAGCGACACAGAAAACATCCGGAAGAATCTGGCCATTGAGAGGATGATTGTTGAGGGCTGTGACATCCTGCTGGACACCAGCCAGACCTTCGTCAGGCAGGGTGAGTCTTCATCAAGTAGAGTAAAGTGAATCATGGCTTTTATTTATTTTGTTTGATAGAATCAGCTCCTAAAATAATGAAGACAGCTCTATTAGCAACAACACTATCAACAGAAAGTTCCTAAGTTCTTCAAATCAAGTTACACTTGCTAAAAATAAATGCATGTATTAGTTTCTTGCACAAAGCTTTAACTCCAAGCAGACATGTTGTTTGTCTGTTTTTAGTGTTGAAAATCTAGTTTCCTGCAAAACTGGCTGCCCATTATAACAAACCTAATTTCCTTTTGATAACACGTCTGTTTATTTTGCATTACGAACCTCAAGTAAGTAATGTTTTGCAAAATTTTAATTATGTCGACGTGTTCCCAAGGTTACAGTGATTTGATGTGGCCACCAATGTTATAGGATTTTGGGTCTAATTCAAAGCACGAAAACCTAAAATGTGCAGCTTTTTACTGTTTTAACATGATTTTTGAGAATGACTCCAACTGGTAGAATTAGATGCAATTTCCAGCTTCAGCAACAATAATAAAATTGCCTGCCTAAGAATGTAAAGGTCTCCTTTGTGCTGTTCAAACATCTTTGACCTATTTCAGTTTCTATACAGAACCTGTGAAAATGTCATGTAGTTTTTGGCATTTGGACGTTTTCAGACGATGCTTTAGATCTGCTGATCTTTCTCAGCTCATGCTCAGACTGGTCCCTTTGGTTTCTACGGATTAGGATCCTGTGTTTGTTTGTCTGTCTGTCTTTGATCAGTTTTTATTGTGTGGTGCAACGCTGCTGATGTTGCCATGAAGGGGTGTGCTCAGTCTGCAGCAATGTTTAAGTGGGAAAGACTTGTCAAAGTAACACCCACATGGATGCCAGAATGGAAGAATTCCCAGAGGAACACTGTATCGTAACGAGATAATCAGTGTAATTCACCTGTCAGTGGTTTTAATGTTGTGGCTGTTGGCTAACTGACACCTCGGAGGATGTTAAACACTTGGCAGGTTTCCTCACACGGGGAGAGCAGGCTGAGTTTTTCCTGCTGCGGATGAGTCAGACAACAGATGACGAAGTCCTGACAGTGGTTTCATCACAGCTTGTTATAACCCGTGTTTATCCATGTCCGTGCGTGTTTGTTTGTCTGTAGCATTAGCAAAATATCTCATGACCCACTTGATAAATTTTATTGAAACTCTCAAAGTACTTCCACAGCTGATTAACTCTTGGAGTCACCCCCATTCAAGATGGCTGTCACAGCTGTGGAACCTTGGCAAACACAAAGACGGCTACAGCTCAGCCAGCTTTACAAATATTAAGCTAAAACTTAGGATTGTGGCAGCTGTAAGTCATCTAATTATTCACGCAAGATCAGTTTTTGAAATTTTGCCATGAACTATTACAGTCAACTTTGCCTGCCTGTTGGCAAAATCTTTCATAAACCAATGGTGGCGGGTGAAAAGCCAGCCTTTTATTTTTGTTTTGTTTAAGTCAATAAAGCACAAAATGTTGCCACAAACCTCCCAGTTTGAATGATCTCTTCCTTTTTCATTTGTAGGATGCACACTCAGACCAAAAGCAGGCCAGGCGCGTACAAGTTTGGCAGTTTGTTTTGCGTATTACTCATTTTCGCACCACTATAAATGCTTGGTAAACACAGCGCAGAGATTAGTGTCACTTTAATGAATTGTCATGTAATCCTCTGCCCCTCCTGCTCCACAGGCTCTCTGATCCAGCTGCCATCAGTGGAGCGAGGGAAACTAAGCAAGGTCCGTCTGGGGTCTCTGTCGTTGAAGAAAGAAGGGGAAAGGCAGTGTTTTCTCTTCACCAAACACTTCCTTGTGTGCACTCGCAGCTCTGGGGGAAAACTACACCTTCTTAAGGTGACTTCACTATTACCTGTGTGAAAACACCTCTTTGAGGAAACTCGTTTTCTAAATGTTTCTGCATATTTTTTTTTTCTATTACATTCCACAGCAAGGGGGAGTTTTGTCCCTTATTGAATGCACACTTATAGAGGAACCGGATACCAACGATGACGAATGTAAGTTTATTGCATTTATTGAATAATATGTCCACTTTCCCAATGCATGAACAGCTTTTATTGGCTTGTTTGGACTCATCATCAGTTATGGAGGTTAATTAGATGCCAAACAATAACTGTCCGGAAATGACTTCCTTTAAATATCAGATGTTCACCCTTCTAAATGTCAGAATTTGATCTTTTAACATTACAGGACCATTACTTTCCCCCTTCTGACAATTCATGTAGCAATTAGGGAAACTGCTTGCTGCGCACACTAATACAAGGAGTGAGGCGGTTGTGTACAAGTGTGTGCTTGCTGTCATTTTTTTATTTATAAATCTCAAGGGTGCACAGAAGAAGAGAGGAGGTCTGCTTAATTAACCTTCTCTGCTTCTGTGTGCGTGGATACTTGTTAGTAGTACATGCGTGCCTTTAGCTGCCTGTTTTACAGTAAAAAGTTGATTTTTCTCCTCCTGTTATGCAGCTAAAGCTTGTGGTCAGGTGTTTGGTCAGCTGGACTTTAAGCTGGTAGTAGAACCCTCGGACTCGCCTTCATTTACTGTGGTGCTGCTGGCTCCATCACGACAGGAGAAGGCGGCGTGGACCAGTGATATTAGTCAGGTAAAACACACGTCCCACCAACACACTCCCAGACAAACACTTAAAGACAAGAACCTCTAAACAGCAAGTGCACGTCTCCTCTGGGCACTGAGAAAGCTTAGTGATAAGTAAACACAGACGGCGGTGCAGTTCCCCCGGGTCGGCTTCAGCTCACTGCCTCGGTTCTTTGCCAACAAGGTAACACCGTTTAAGTGTGTCACACTGGATTAATTCTTGGCAGACAGAAAAATACAGTGACAAATAGTTTATTTTTCATGTCAGTTTATCGTCAGTCGTTCTTTTCAACAAAGTATTTTCAAAGAAAAGGGTGAAAACGTCTGAGAAAGCCTAAAATATCTTTATTTTAATATGTTTATTTAGTTTTTGTCATCAGTTTTCTGCTTTTGTTTAAACAAATATTGAAAATCTTTTTAATTTTCTAGTTCATGCTCTCATCCTCCGTTCTCTCTGTCTCTGTAGTGCATAGATAACATCCGCTGTAATGGCTTGATGACCAGCGTTTTCGAGGAAAACTCTAAAGTCACTGTGCCTCACATGATCAAGTAAGTATTTTTGTGTCAGTAAAGATAAACACTCGTCTTCATGCTGAGCGCCTGTTGCAAAATCAATGTTAAAGGCCTCGAATCGTATGGGGATAAATTAATCTTTAAAATGACACAAATGTGCTTTATAAGAATTTTTAAGAAAAGTGAAATAAGCCAATGATTTTAATATTTTACATATAGATTTTTACCTTCTGCTTTAATTTCCTGATCACTTTTTACTTCTAAAGTGCTTTCTTTGTGTGAACTGATTGGTTGTGTATTTTTATCTCTTTCTGGTATCTGAGCAGTCACAGAAATACAAACAGCTTTAAAATACTGGTAAAAAACACAAAAAAGAAAAAAGCTTTTTTAATTCAAAGGCGGTAATCTTGAGTGTATCATTTCATTTCTTTTCAATTTATTTATTTTCCACTCTCATGGTTGTGCATTGTTTGAAGGATTTTTACGAGACCATACCAAAACCAAACATGGAAAGAAAACAACAAAAAGAGAAACTATCTATCTAAGTACAACCTGCAAAGGTGAAAGGATCAGGGTGAATAAATGTTGAAACGTAGAACATTGTGTTTGTTTTCTTTCTGCTCTTTGAGATGAGCTTGTCCTCATTCTGGAACAGTATCAGGTTCAGGAAAGTTTTGGAAAGGAAACATTTTCACATTTCTTAAATAAAATTGCAATAAAATCAATATTTTTTTCATTACTGTAAGGTGGACATTTGTAAACATCTTTTGACAGAAAATCTAATTATTTTATATATGTAAGAAGGTTGAATAAATAAAAAATAGTCTTTTAGTTTTAGACTTCTGTGACCATTTTGATACTTTTTCATCCATCTACATGTGTAGAAAAAATTTATTGATATTATATAAAAACTTTTACAGATTGAGTTTTGTCTTTTAATTTGTGTTTTTCCTCTTAAAGTAAGAGTTTGGTTTTATTTGTCTTTTACTTGGCTTAACTATTTTGTTTTTCTTTGCTGCATTTATAATCTTTTTTCTTGCTTTGCCACCGAGCATTCACCCATGCGTCGTTTTGTGTGTGTGTCTATGTGCTTATGTGTATATCCATCAGATCCGATGTGCGCCTCCATAAAGATGATGTTGACATTTGCTTCAGCAAGACGCTCAACTCCTGCAAGGTCCCCCAGATCCGGTACGCCAGCGTGGAGCGGCTGCTGGAGAGGCTGACCGACCTGCGCTTCCTCTCTATAGACTTCCTGAACACCTTCCTGCACACGTACAGGATCTTCACCACAGCAGCTGTGGTCATGGACAAACTGGCTGACATCTACAAGAAGCCCTTCTCCTCCATTCCTATCAGGTCTAAACCATTCTGACATAAAAAAAATGCCTTTAAAACACAGAAAACAGCACAGATAAGACATTTGTTTGTGCTAATTTTCTATTCCTATTGCTTTAAAATTTATCTGATGAAGTCAGATGTTGATAATTGTTTTGGGCTCGACAGACAGCTTCTTTCTCAGTTTACAGGGTTAAATACACACTAGATAAAATAAACACAGCCTGCATTTGAGGGGCCAATAGAACAGATGCCTTAACAACATTTTTGGCAGACTCACGGGAATATTCTGTTGGTCAGATGAGGTTCAGTCTAAGTCTTATTAGGCCCCTGGCTGCATTAGAATAGTGTGTTTTTATTCCTTCCACAGCTTTGCTTGACTCAGAGTTGAAACTGGAAAAGCTTTGCGTTTTTCTTTGCCCAAGGGCAAGGTTTGTATATAAAACTTCACCCGACATGGTTTGTGAAGCTGTAGCATCGGGTACAAGGGGTGAGCAGGAAGAAAAGGCGGATTTGTGGCGATGGTCCCTTATTTTTGAAACCCTAATTTTATTCAATGTTATATGGATGCAGCTAGAGAGGACATGGAGGCAGCTGGAGCGAGGACAGAGGACACAGAAGACAGAGTTAGATGGAGGAGGATGACTCGCCGTGGCGACCTCTGAAAAGGAAACAGCCGAAAGAAAAAGACGAAGAAGAAGAATGTTCTTGCACAAAACCCAATATTCAAAAGTGAAAAACAAAATGCTTGAACTGTTTTTTAATTTTACATCTTTTGGCACTTTTCTATGCTTGTGACATGGCTGTAGGGTTGGTAAGTTCAGAACCTGAAATATCTCAAGAGAAGCTGGAGACACGTAGAGTGTCTTCCTCCACCCAATCCAAGCCACATAGAGTTACCAGCTAGTTATGGTGACTAAGCTAAACTCAATAGTTAAAAAACAATAAAAAAATGTATTTAGGACAAAATATAGTTTAAAAAATAAAGGGTTGTAAATTAGTAACAATCAGTCAAACTCAACTACTGTTTGCCTGCAGTGTTTCAGTAAATGATAATATAATAATCTGCTAAACTTTATCTTCTTTATAAATCATATTAACAGGTTTGGGGTTAATCTAACTGCCTCTCAGAATCCAAGTTAAACTTTTTGAATGTTCTGTTTAACTAGAACCTTTTTGTTGAAATACCTTTTGGGAAAAAAAGTTAAAAAATGAAGTGAAGATAACTGACCTGTTTGGGTTGAGGCACATTTCATTAAAATTTTATGTTGAGTTTATTTATGTTATTTTTGTTTTACTGTTCTATGAAGAAATAATCTAATCACTTGTAGAGAAATTACTTTTATTTTTTTCCCTTCAAGAAAAAAACAACTTATACAATATTTTATTTCTAGACTATTTTATTGAAAACAGTAAACAGTTAAGGCCTCACATAGTCTACAGGTTTGAAGTCAAAAGCTGAGCCCATTTTATTTACTATTAAAGAAAAAAAGGACAAAAACTAATTCTGTGTGCCACTTTGGCCCTGGATTTTCTCCCATGCGGTCAAACCTCATCATAAAGTCTGAATACGCTGCGGTTCTCTGACTCACAGCCTCTCCTCCTCCCTCAGGTGCACCTTTCCTCCAAGAGAATAATTTAGCATTTTTCCAACATCTTTCCTCAAACCACCTTCCATTTCTGTTACATCTCTTTTTTCATGTCTCAATCAAACCGTCACAACTCACCCATTTAATCTTTTTTTTTTTTTTTTTGTCAACCGTCTCCTTTGCCTCTACGTTTCCCTCCTAACTCCAGGACACGATACCACTCATTTGACCGTCTTTCCATCTCATCCATCTGTCCTGACTACAGTCTGAAGATCAAGAAGATAGCCATGGATCAGTCCAAGTAACTGAGACTTTTCTCTGCCCTCCAACTTGCTGTCACTGTTAGACTTTTCCTTCTCTTGCAGTCTGATACTAAACTAATGCATGACCTTTCCTTTCACTTAGCATGAATAAATAAATTAAAAACTAACGGGGATTGTAATTCCACCTGTCTTGTTTTAGATGAATGATATACAGACAGAAACTGACAAACTATAAAATAGTGTCTAAAATCTGCAATCTGCAAAATGCAAAGTAGCATGTTTTCTTAAGTAAGAATCACTCTCTTGTTAAATTTTAAGTACCTTCTGTTTGGACTCTCTTTTCCTGCCTGTTGCTTCCAAGTTCTTTATCATCCATCTTTTAAAGTTTTTAATGCATCTTTCTTTCCTCAGTGTTTCATTTCTGTCCCTCACTTTCCTGTCTAAGACACAATTTGTTCATCCCTATATAGCTTGATTTATTTGTCTATAATATGCTCCTCAACACATTCTGATTCTAGCGATTTTGTTTGTTGTTGTTTAGAATTGTTCTCATGTTTTAAAACTCATAACTTAAAGATGTCCACAGTCACAAATTTGGAAAATCTTAGGGTCAGTTTTGTTCCACTGTTGTTCTGAGTTATCACTTTGTAACTTACCCTTAAAAGCGATAGTTCAGATCTTTTATAGTTGGGTTCTGTGGAAAAGCTATGAATAATTAATATCCTACCTGGTGTAGATAGCGCTTTGAACAAACCCAGTTTTAAGAATTAGTTTAATTCCTGATCAGATTTATGACCCTTTTAAACATGCATGGTTAACTTTATCAAAGAACATATCTAAATTCAAACCATTTCCTAATTCCAACTTGTGTAAACATGATCAGTGGATTTTCGGAGTTATGTCCTGCTGCCTGGTTTTGGTAAATACAAGCTAAAAGTGAGACTGAAACAGAAAAATCAGAGGTGACGCATGGGACTCACAAGTGCTTCCAACTGGTCTCTAAGGCTGGATTTTGAAACTGAAGGCCCGTCCTTATTCCTCTCTCACTCTTCCTACCATCTAATAGGGACTTTGTCAAATTCAATCAGGTGGTGTTTGCTCCTGGCATCTAATATTGCTTGGACCAGAGTGTCACAGCAGTGATTCCAGAGGACACTGTAATTGCATGTCAGAGAAGCTCCCAGCTATGACAATTAGGCAATATTTCAAACATTGGACATAAGAACAACTTGGCTTTACTTTATGCATACATACATTCAGCTCTCCTTTAAATTTATCAAAGCTTCTTTGTTAGAGAAAAAAGCCAAATTTAACACTGATGAGAGTGGTAAAATTGATCCAGGACTGTTTCAGGCCAAACAAATCTGACAGTTGCCATAAAGCTTCTCAGAGCCAAAGGAAACTGAATAAACTGAGGATAATTCTCGGAGGATTTGGCTTTATTACGGCTGCAGAAGGTCCATGCTCACTCTCCAGCTTTATTGTAGTTCATTTAAACTGGGGAATCATGCAGTTACAACGCAATTTTAAAAGTGTACAGTTCCTGGATTGGTAAAATAATATGAATACACACTATTTGAAATTAAAACTGACAGTTACCAAGGCAACTTTATAGATGCCATTTTATTTCTAGCTCAGTGTGATGGAAAACGGAGAGTCACAATAAAACAATCTGTCAATATTTTGTGACTGCACTTTTGTGCCCACTCATTACTAATCACTGTGCCTAACTCCAATATCAAAATGCCACAAAAATAACACTTAGTGCTCTAAAGTTCTCCCAGTGCGCTCTGAAATCTTTTTTGTGAATCCACAGTAGGTTACTCTGTTTTGAACCAAAACCATACCTTTATTATACTTTTAGGAAAACTGTTTAACTAAATCAGTTTGTTAGTGAAGTAATTTAGGAGTTTCTTTCCATTTTATTGCTTTCAATGGTTGTATTTATGCTAATATATTGCTTTTCTTCTCTCTTCAGATCCTTGGAGTTGTTTTTTGCCACCAATCAAAATAATCGAAATAGTGACAACATGAACGACAGATCCCCCCGCCTTTGCCGCAAGTTCTCTTCTCCTCCTCCGTTATCGATCTCGTCCCGCACCTCCTCCCCTGTCCGAACCCGGAAGCTTTCCCTTCACTCCCCCATCACTGCCAGGGTCGGAGGCCTGGACCTGACGTCTCCTCTGTCCAACTCCAGTATCAACCACAGCACTTCCCATTCTGCTGGCAGTAGCCCCACATCCGCCCACACCCCTCAGACTCCAACACCTCAGACTCCGACTCCAACCACCACTTCTCCTCCTCCTTCCTCCTCCACGTCTCCTCCTCCCAACAACTCCAAGTCACCGCAGGATCAAGCTCCTCTGACTCCGTCCTCGCCTGAGCAGAGTCCGTGTCCAACAGCCGAGGGGGATGAGGTGCCAAAAATTGACCCTTTCTGTGGGAAACTGCGACGGAGCATTCGGAGAAGTATGCCATTTTTTTTTTTTTCAACAGGAAAAACTCATCTAAGTTAGTGCTGCTGCAGTAATCAAGGAAGATTCTGCTTCTGTGTTATTTTTCTCTATGTTTGTGTGCGGTTGGATAATCTGTGCAGATTGTCTTTATTGTTGCAACATCTTGATGAATACTTGTGTTTGTTTAACCAGGTTCAAAATGTCACAGGTGAAGTTAATTTTATGATGAGCTGTTCAAATGACCAGTGTGAAGAGCCCCTTATAAAAGCAGTGGGGATGGGACATCATTATCGTTCTGCCTTTTTCTCCTTAAGACAGTTAAAGTTACATCCTACCCCACAGTCTTTAAATGTAGAGGTAAACAGACCTCTCAGACTGGAGAACGGCAGAGTCGGAGCAAACACTCATTCAGTGTGTTCATGTGTGTAACAAAAGCCCCATCAGCACTCAACTCGCCATTTAGTTCTTGATGAGTTGGTGCATTTATTCATTTAGGTTTTTTTTTTTGCTATAGTAGCAAACTTAATCGAAATGAAGGTTTCTTGTTCAATAACACATCAACCCAAATGGTCACCATTATTAACCAGCCCTGGTATTACTGTCCTTCATGTCGTCTTTCTGTTTACAGCTGTGTTGGAATCAGTGTCTTTGGAGAAAATAATCCCTGAGTCTCCACAGAGCAGCGATGCAGGAGACATGTCCCCATGTCGCTCTCCGTCCACGCCTCGACACCTTCGCTACAGACAGCCTGGAGGTAAGGCTGCAGCTGCGTTTGTGTGCTTCATTAGTTATGTTTGCACCATGGTACCAGGGGCATTTGTTGCGCGATCACTGCGGTGCCAACTGACAGGTCACTGTGCAGATTCCCTTGAGTCAGCTAAAGTTCTTCAGCCCTTGAGCATGACATCAACTCAGAACTCAAACAATGGCATAAATTAGCCCTGTAAGTATGTAAAATATTAGAGCTTCCTGGGAGGGTTTTAGATCTAATTAAACAGACAATGAGGAGGATAATAAAGGAAATTTACTCTTTAAGTTGGAGAGCTACAGGGGAAATAAGCTTATGCTTTAATTAGGATGATTCATTAAAAAAAGAGATGGCAATGAAGATAAAACTGCAAATTAGGAATCATTTAAATTGCATTTTGTTTGTTATATGCACTCCTTAAATCACTTCAAAAATACAAAAAACATGGTTAAAATCTGTTTTATGTTTTTGTTTTACATATTAACCACAAAAACAACATGAGTTAATTAATGTGGCTTCTGTCCACAAACTGTAGTTCTATTGTTTTTTTTTAGTTTTTTTACTGCAAGCTTTTTACAAATGTTATTATTTGGGAAAGTATGTAAGTTTTTCATCACATTTTATTGTCACTTTAACCACTATTGATGTGCAAACTGTGCTTGCTAGAAAAAAAGCTCAAGATGAGATAATATATAATTTCCTGCTTGTGAAGATATGACTCATAATGCCAAATGATTCATTTAAAAACCTCTGCAATCATGTTTTCATTTGTTAGACTGGAAGGTGAATTTCATTCCCTTGTGTTCCCTCCTTTGGATTGTAAAAGCAGCAGTGTTGCTGCTGTTGATAATTATGTGTCTGTACATATGCAGTCCAGTCTGGGGAGAATTCACGCTGCTCCGTTTCTCCTGCATCAGCTTTTGCTATTGCAACTGCAGCAGCAGGACATGGTACCCCACCAGGTAAACTCACATATACACACACAAAATGCCAACTAATTTAGTCTGGGGCTTTAAAAAAAGAGCAGATACAACATGTGGACTGACTTAACCAATAATCAGGGTAATAATCAGTCGTCATATTTTTATTGCCTATCGTCTGTAGGCAACAGACTGCTTTTGATCGTGTGTGCATGTGTTCATTTATTTGTCTGTTTGGACCAAATTTAATGAAACTTTCAGAAAGTGAAGTGAAGTGAAGTTAGATTTATTTATATAGCACTTTTCAGCAACAAGGCGATCCAAAGTGCTTTACAACAGAAACAAAAACAGAATCCGTACATAATGAAACACAAAAAAAGAAAAACACATCAATCATGTATAATCTAAAGGAATCATGTATAATCTAAATGGAATATAGGATAATCTAAATAAAATCATGAAACCAGATATATCTAAGCATGAGCTGAGATAGTCAAAATAGTAGCTAAACTAAACATATCTAAACATGAATAAAATACAATGAAACACAAAAAAAGGAAAACACATTAATCATGTATAATCTAAAAGAATCATGTATAATCTAAATGGAATATAAACACAATGAAACACAAAAAAACAAAAAAAAAAGTAAATCTTTGGACATGCAGACAGGATTGACTCTAACAAAGATCTTTTCCAATCAGGTTATGCTCATTACATGTGTTAAGGTTGACTCTCACCTACTACCATATGGAGTTCTAGCTCATTATCTGTATTATAACCAAGTCAACCAAAACAGATATTTTGCTAATAGACAAACATACAGACAGAGACACATGGTTACATCGCTGCCTGCCTTTCATGTCAGCGAGCATTAATTAATTAAGTCAGCTGTGTTAGTGACATTAGTGGATGTTTCACACCGCGTGAATTGAAATTCATTTTTACTCCTCCTGCAGTGTTTACTAACTCTGAGAGAACATGTGATAAAGAGTTCATCATCCGCAGAGCTGCGACTAACAGAGTTCTCAACGTGCTGCGTCACTGGGTCTCCAAACACTCACAGGTTTGTTTCCACCCACTACTGTGAGCGCGTGTGTTTCTGCTTGTGCGCATGCATTTGTGCATATGAGTGTATGTGTGTGTGTGTGTGTGTGCAGAGGGGGTGGGATTCCTCTATTTTGCTCAGGTGATGAAGTCTGTGGTCTAATTAAAGTAGATGACGGATGGGTTTGCTTGCTGCTCCGCTGCTCTCGCTTAAAAATGTAAACAGCTGCACACACACAAACACACGCAGAAAATTGTTGCCATTTCAGCCGAACAACCGCCTCAACCTGCCTCCTTTTTCCTGCTAACCAGCCTGCATATAATGAACTGAACATGGAAGGTAATTGCCTGACTCCCTGCGTAGGGTCCTTCCAGTCTAACTGCATCTATCTGTTTTACGTATTTTTCTTCAATAATACAAAATGCTGTGATGATAGATCAACTTTGGTCAAAAAAATGCACATATACAGCACTATACTTTTATCTTTTAGTGGCTACAGAGCAGAAAGAGCTTGTTAAAAGTGACCTTTGAACAAGAGTTAAAGTAAGATGGGAGTTAAATCAGAAACAGAAGAGGTAAAGCCTGTAACGAATTAGAGGACTGAGACTGAAGAATGGTCAGATAAAGGTTTGCACCTCAGTGATTGATGACTAATGGATTAAAGTTTGGTAATTTTGGTCTGGCATGGTGGTGGGTCTTTGCCAACCGAGTGCATGCGTCCGTGTCAGGGTGCTCTCCAGTGTAGATGATCATTTGTCTCTGTGTTCAGGACTTTGAGATGAATGGGGAGCTAAAGATGTCAGTGATCTATCTCCTGGAGGAAGTGCTCAGAGATCCAGACCTTCTGCCTCAGGAGAGAAAAGCAACCGCCAACATATTAAGGTAGAGCTCACAGGCAAATCGGCAGCATGTGGACGAAGAGTCGAGTTTCTGCCATCAAACCCCAAAACTTTCCAAAGATTGTTTTTAAGTGCTGCCTAAAGCTTCCCGTTATTTTGCTCAGGTATTTATGTTCTACTTCATTTCATTTTGCCTTTTTCTAGTCTGTTGTGTTTTATTTCGCAGCGCCCTTTCTCAAGATGAGCAGGAAGACGCCCAGCTGAGGATAGAAGATATTTTACAGATGGTGAGATAACTGAAGCATTTAGAGGAAGCTTTTTTGGAGAAACTAATTGAATGTTTTAACTTTATCATCAGCTTGCTTCAAGTTTAAGTATTAATAGAGCAGTTTTAATTTTTCTCTACATATTTTAACCCTCATAAACTGCACACTGACAGCATAACGTTGCATCTAACTGTGTGAATGCTGATTCAGTGTTCACGCTACAGTTTTCCTGTTTTTTTCGTCTTTCCATGTGTTTTTTTGCAATCTAACTACTTCTGCATACTTTTTGCTATTTTAGCCATTCATACATCAAAACATTCGACTCATTCTGGGGATGGATGCTATGCCTTTTGGTTTCTGTAACTTTTATGCTTTTAAATTATCCAACTTTATTTATAAAGTTTTTCTCTTAGAAAAAAAAACAAATCTCTTAAGTTACTTCAAAAATATTGTTCTCCTTGAAATCTGATTCAGCAAAGTTGTTTTAAGTGTGTCTTTGTATGCTACTTTAATTTTTAGCTACCATGCTGCTACTTTTAGCTTCTAGCTATTATTTTGCTAGTTTTTTTAGCTACGATACTGCTACTTTTAGCTTTTGTCTAGCACTTTGCTACTTTTTACTAGCTTTTTGCTACTTTTAGTTCATATATACTGTTTTTGCTTTTTCTACTTTTAGCTTTTACTAGTGTTTTGCTTCTTTTAGCTTTAACATTTGCATTTTCACAGAAAATGCAGTTTTAAGTGATCCACCTTCTTAAAGCTCCTCTGTGTTATGTACAATTTAGTGTCTTTGCTAAATACTGTTCTTTCCTTTATCGCTCTCTCAGTTAATCCTCCTGTCTTAACGATAACTGGGTTTCAGACAAGCAATGCTTTTGTAAGATGTGAAGTCTGGGTCAGTGCTCGCTGTCCTTTCCACCGGGCAGTAGAGGATAAAGACACCCTCCAATGAGCGTCTCTCTCCGGGGGACACTCAGCTGTTATCAGCTGTATTCATCACATCCAACCTCTTTGTTAGATATTTATACCTCCCTGTTGTTTCTGCTTGTTTATGAGTATGTTTCTGTGTGTGTGTGTGTGTGTGTGTGTTACTTAGGCGGACTGTCCGAAGGCAGAGTGTTTTGAGTCTCTGTCAGCGATGGAGCTGGCTGAGCAGGTCACTCTGCTCGATCACATCGTCTTCAGGAGCATTCCCTATGAGTCAGTCCTCTCAGATTGTTTTATTCTTTAAACACATCCATCAAGGCAAACAAAAGCCCCATCATGAATTTTCTGCATGTTTTTAGCTAAACAATAATGGAGAACTGTTGGAGTCACACATCGAATTTGGAAATCCAGAAGATTTTTCGGAGTTTTTCAAAGACATGATACTCATATCACTGTGCTATAACCTGCTGCTTTAATTGTTTTACGAAACATCACTCACACCTGCTAATTCATTTTAGATTTTCCACACCATGTGTTCGGTTATTAAATTTAGAAAAATTAAATATTGTAAAAATTGTTTTATTTTAGTTGTAAATTTGTATGTTGCTCCTGTCTACGATAACATGTTTATCAAATCAAATCGAATCAAATCAAATTTGTTTGTGAAGCACATTTAAGACAACTGCTGTTAGCCAAAGTGCTGCACACAAAAGCAACAAGTTACAACAATATTTAATTCATCTATACTGGAACAAACCATACATAGTAAAACAAATTCAGCCCACATGATCTTTAATCTTTTGCTTGCATACATTTGTGCATTTTAGTTGTGTTGTGCTTAATGATTTGTCAGCTTACGAAATCATCATATTTCCTCAGTTAAGGAAATTAGAACCAAACTAAAACATTAAATACAAGTTTCCAAAGAACTGAAAGAACTGATTTGTTGCTTTATGTTAAGTATTTATATTTTAGTGACATATAAAAGTTATAGCCCACAGATCCAACAGCTTTAACTCTTACTGGTGAAAAGATTTTTGAGCGACAGGTTTTACATTTAGATTTTTTAGACTTTTCTGCTACAACTGAATGTGTTTGGTCATATTTGGACCTGACAAATGTTTCCATCTTCTCTCTCCAAGAGAGTTCCTGGGTCAGGGCTGGATGAAGGTGGATAAAACTGAAAGGACTCCCTACATCATGAAAACAAGTCAACACTTCAATGATGTAACTTCTCCTCATGTCTTCAGGCACCTTTTTTCATTTCTCTGTAAAAGTCCAGGATGTTTTCCTAATACAGTTTTCTTTCCTTCTGAAGATGAGTAACCTGGTGGCATCCCAGATTATGAGCCACACCGATGTTGGGTCGAGAGCCAGCTCCATTGAGAAGTGGGTAGCGGTGGCGGACATCTGTCGCTGTCTGAACAACTACAACGGAGTGCTGGAGATAACATCTGCTCTCAACCGCAGTGCCATCTACCGTCTGAAGAAGACCTGGGCTAAAGTCAGCAAACAGGTAGAACCATTATCCACCAGTCCTTTCTGCAAAGAAACTTTACAATTCATATGTAGTGAGAGTGTTCTGCTAAAATGCTTCGGATGCTGAGAGCTGATTGAACTGATGGAACTGAATTTGTTAAAGTTAAAACAAGCAGAATAGAACTAAATTAGCTAAACAGGAGCTTTTAATTTTACTTTGCAAAACGGAAGCTAAAAGATCAAATTAGCAAGACCATATCTAAGAGGTAAAATTAGAAAAAACTAAAAATTAAAATTAACAAAGTCATAGCTTAAAGCTAAAATTGTGAAGACAGTAGCTAAAAGCTAAAAGGAGCATAAGAAGACAAAAATACAGCAAGTTTGCTGAAGTAGATTTCAGTGAACAATGTTTCTGAAAGAACCAAAAAGATGTCATTGTATTTCTATAAGTAGAAGTTTTGTAAATCTAGTTAAATAATTCAAAAATTATAAAAGTTGCAGAGACTAAAAGTCATAATTCACTATATTCAATTGAGACAATCATTTTGATGTATGAATAGTATGTGGAAGTAATTTGATAAGCAAAAAAACATTCTTAAGAAACTATAAACAGGATAACAATAGTGTGATGTTGATTCAGCATTCATACAAAAAGACTATTTTACCCACCAGTATTTACAGAAAATACCTCCAGAACAAATAACCTGAACATAAAGGAGTAGAAGGAAATTAGTTTGCCTCTGATGTGTTTTAACGTGAATTCTTTCTGTCGAATTGATGTCATTGGAGAAATAAAAATGCAGAAAAACATTTACCTCCTATGTTTAGGGCTCTTTGTATAATTTTAATGAAAACATAAACTGATTGAAGCAATGATCATCCAATCAGCAGACAGTCTGTCTGTATATCAAGCCATCCTGCAGAGACCAGACCAAATTAGATTTTTTCATTTGATTATATTCATCCAGCCAAAGGTCAGTGGGTCAGAGGTCAGAGTAAATTCCTTCTTTGTTCCATGTTGTTTACAATAACCCTTTTAAATGAGTGTAACTGTGTATATGTGGTCTCTGTTTAGACTAAAGCTCTGATGGACAAACTGCAGAAGACCGTGTCCTCCGAGGGAAGATTTAAGAATCTGAGGGAGACGCTGAAAAAGTAAGAATTGTTATTGTTTTGTTTTAATTACAAACAAAAAGCGGTTTTTACTGACGCTGAAACAGTTGAAACTCATAATTTCTTGTCCCTTTTTTCGTTCAGCTGCAACCCTCCATGTGTGCCATACCTGGGAATGTATCTAACAGACTTGGCCTTTATAGAAGAAGGAACTCCAAATTTTACAGAGGAGGGTCTCGTTAACTTCTCCAAAATGAGGATGGTAGGCATTGAAGATACATGACTTTAAAGTGCATTATAAACACATCAGGTATGCGCTGTGCTCATCAAGTTCACTTCCTTTAGATTTCCCATATCATCCGAGAGATCCGACAGTTCCAACAAACACCTTACAGAATAGAGCACCAAGCCAAGGTACTTTTATTACTTTCTAATGCAATGTCTTTATTTCTCATGAAAGCAGTGTTAAACATCACTGGATTTCTATTACACACACACACATATATATAAGTTTCTGTGTGCGTATATTAGAGATGCTAATCTTTCGGTGTCTAGCGATTCGATTCCAATTTTTAGGGTCAAGATTTGGTTCAAAAACGATTTTTGATTCAGAAACCAATTTTTCTATTCAAACGGTCTAGAGATTCTGTTTAAATTATGTGATTGGAAAGAGGAATAGACAGTGAAAACAAATAGAAATACATTATATATATTCAACACTGTTCTTTCTATAAACAACTACTAATTTGATTTTTAAGGTTTGACAGAACAGATCCTAATTGTGTTTGTTTCAGTCATTTAGCAGCTGTTATCTAAAGCAGCTTACAGAAGAAGAACGACGTTCAGTCTTTAGTGCAGTCAGAAAACCCAGTGTAAACATCAGATAGTGGATCTAGTTCAAGAACCGAACACAGTGAAGATCAAACTGAGCAGGTTTGGAGGTATCAGGGCAAGTTGTGCTCTGGAGAAATGAGTTCTGAAGAGTTTCTACAAAAAAAGATGCTCCTGATCTGATTTGGTATATTTACTTTTGGCAGCTTGTTCCACCTACCAGCTTTTAATCTAAAGTGGTCTTGATCAATAGTTCTCCAGACTTTCTGAAGGTATTTCAAAGTATTTCTTTGAACTTTGACTTCTTTTTTTACTCATTTTCAGTCCAGTACCTGACCATTTAAAGGGAATGTTTCTCTCTCTTTGTAAAGCTGCTTTACTCTGACAAGCATAAAAAGGCTCCATGAGTATGAATCATTTTTGTGTCTGCACTGGCAAACTGCTCAGCAAGGTGCAAATTTTAAATTGGTTAGTTAGCCTGTCACAAAGATACATTAATTTTGCAGTTTAGTTCACACTGAACAATATTTTAGCACCAACAAGGTGATTCCTAAAGATCTACTAGACGAAAAACTTGACAAACAGTAGATAATCAATTAAAAAATGATTCATTTTTCACGATTAAATGAGTCATGACTTTCAGATACTGTTCATCTGTTGTAAATAGTTTTTTTTAGGCCTGGCACTTTGTCCTTCACTTGTCCTCTTTCCCCATTTTTTAAACATGTTGAGACTGTACAATATGTTGTCAGAAGCAGGTGGAAGAACTGGACTGAAAATGAATGAAAAAGCAGCTAAAACCCAAAGAAAAACTTTAAAAAAGACCATCAGAAAGCTTAAGGAACGACTGATCAGGACCACTTTAAAATTACAAAAAGGTTTGGCTCCTTTGAAGCTAAATTTGAAAAAAGCATTTGCACAGTTTTGTAAATCTAAGGGTTCTTAAAAATATACATCTTTAAATCAGCAGTACTTTTTGTTTTAAAAGTCTATAAAACATCCTCTGAAGAACAGTTTAACTCTCTCAGGCACCAGCTGACCAATCACAGCAAACCTCTAATTAATTATTGGCTTTGATGTTAATTTTGCCTGAATGGCATCGTCGCTGTAAGTCCTGGTTGATGGTGCGAAACTTGTAGTCTCTCTTCCCTCATGTATATTTTGGGTGTAGGTGACTCAGTACCTTCTGGATAAAACTCTGACCATGGATGAGGACACGCTCTACGATCTCTCGCTGAAGATCGAGCCCAGGCTGCCGGCCTGAATCCCAGCTGTTTGTGGCCCGTGAGAGCCTGCCAATCCTCAGAGGGTGACACGCCCATGTGATCTCATCAGTCGAGAGAAAACTGGGAGAAAGTTTTGAGAACATTTTTGCAGGACACCGAAACGAAGAGGAAGAGAATTTGTAAGACTGATTGTTTTTTGTCAGTAGAGGAACAGAGTGAAAACTTGTTGGATGGCGAGCCTGAAGGTTTTGAGGAAATTACACGTCGCTGTTTGTGCTCATCATTCCTCAGTAAAGAGTGTGGTGCGCGTTACACCACTCTTCTTCCTCAGACAGCCTGAGAGGAGAGAGCAGGGAGGGGAAAGAGCTTGGAGTCAGAGGATGTAACACGGAGGAAATATCAGAGATGTAGCAAATACAGGAAGTGAGAGATGTCTGAGCTTGTGTCTCTGTCTGTGTTCTCTTGCTTGTGCATTTCCATGCCGTGTTATGGAGGAAGGTCCCAAAAATGCTTTATTTGACTGCATAAAACTTGCATGATTTCAGCTTAGGATGTAACTGTCTCAATGGCCTTTAACCTGACCCCTGACCCTCCACTCGTCACGCATCACCCTAACTAGGGCGACCCTTTTAGCCACTATGCATTCTCAATAGGCTGGGTGTGACAAAATGCTTAATGTTCACAGAAACAAACATTAAACTTAGAAATTGATATTTATTGGTAAAGAGTTTCAGATTTTCCCTAAAAGAACAATACAGTCTATATTTATCTTTAATAAACTTTTAGTAACAGACTTGTTGCACATATAGTTATTTTTTTATTACCTGTCCACATGAATGACATGAAATTAAAATGTTTCTAGTGCCTTCCACTAGTGTAGGTCAGTTTCCCCACAGTTGACAATTTGCTAGACTAGAGCTTTATATAGTTGCTAGATTACACACAAGTAAAATAAAAACATACTGTCAGTCTACTGTATTTTTAAATAAAATAAGACGTTTACTGAATGGTACTGTAGCATGTTGGTGTAAACAAAGTGAATGCACAAAACATGAGCAAATATCGCCCTCTACTGTTTCCACATGGTAATAACTCCTGCTAACACAACGCTTTCGCAGCATTTCTGTGCAGTTTGATTGTTTTGGCTTTTGTAAACTGCCTGCTGGACAATTGTGTGTCACCAGAGTCCTTGGAGAGTCTGGGACCTGACCACAGTTTAGACCGGGACAGTTCTTGCACTTTCTGAGCTGTAGCTTCGCTTGACTGACAGTACGATCGTTGTTTCACCTCCTATTTATTTATAACATTAGACTGTATTTATGTTATTTATGTATATAGTGACTCCACACGTATATGATTGATGAAGAAATTATTATGCTGTGAATATAATTTTTATCTGTTTAAATTAATTTATTTTGTTTCTTTGGCATTTATGTTGAATTCTAGTTTTGCACCCCATTCTCTTGTACAAAAAAAAGTGTTTAATTTTAGGATTTTAAGATAATTTCTTTTAAAGGTTTGAAAAAAATGTAGCATTTGAATGATCAGATCTTGTTTTTCATGTTGAGGACATAATAAATAATGTTGCATGCACACAACAGCTGCATGCTGTGCATGTCTGACTGGACCTTCATCCTCTGCTTCTGTATATTATTATCGTCTCTGTAGCTCGTCAGAAAAAAAATATATAAAAACAATATTTTGTCCATGAAGTCTGGTACGTTTGTTAGTGTACTTCACGTCACACAGCGTTTCAAGATTATGTAATCTGCAAAACAGCCTGTTTTACCGCAGTGATGTATTGGAGTTTTCCTCACCTTAAAAAAAAAAAGAAAAAATCTTATAATGATCGAACTGAGTAAAAGTTTCCTTCCAGGAAAGCCTGTCCTTTATGCACTGTGTCTGTAATTCTGAGTGTCTGTTTTAAAAACACGTTTGAGACTGCAGATTGCTGTTTGTTCTGTAATACTATTTATGTGTATTTGTTTTGTGTTACTTTATCTGTTTACAAGATTTTCAATGTGGGTGCAGGGAAAATAAATACAACATGCCTTATGGTTTTTGTTTCCATTTGAAATAACGGCGCAATAACTTTACTTATAGTAAATATGTTTTCTACAGCATTCTCTGTCATAAGGTGCTCTGAATTTAGGGCCAAATTCTTTAAAACCATCTGAAACTAGCCAAGATTTACCCTCACATGTTGAGAGCAAAATACTAACACAACAGTGTGTGCAAACAATTTTTTTGTATAATCTAACCACTATACTAACAAATATCTTTGATCATCTTTTTCTATTATGCTAAGTCAGACATCAAACCTAAATTTATTCTATGCTGGATTAAAGTTTCAGCAGGGGTGGAAATTAGCACCTGCCACCGGCCAAATGCGGGTAAATATTTGAAGTTGCGGGTTGGCAATTTGAACAGAAAAGGTGTTATTTGTCCTCCTGACATATAGGGGGCAGTAATGTGCTCGAGTTGCTGCTGTTACGTCGAGCCCCGTTTCCCCATCAGATACGGTTCCCCCTGCGTCTCCGTAAATAATGACTTATCTATTAACAGAATTGTTTAGAGGGGCAAATATTTCTCATTAAAAAAAAACAAAAAAACATCATTCTTTTAGGAATAAAATGTGCTAATAATATCATAATACAGAGGAATAAACACAGGTAAGGAGTTGTTGGTAAATTATCTTTGTCCTGTGTTTTAGAGGGGGAACCGATTATTTCAGACGACTGAAATATTTGGTTCCCTCCCACTGGGAGAACAAATGTCTCCAAATTCACAGGACTTGTTGTCCATGATGAGAGGAATAAACACAGTTAAAGACTTGTTGGTAAATTAACTGGTTGTTGTTGGATAATTAATAATCTAAATAACATTCAACCCGAATGTTATTTAGATAAAAGCGAAATACCACTTCAGGCGGAAAAAACCTGCATAAAAATATTACAACAGTTCACTGCAAACCCATATGATGCACTCGATCCACTACAGATTACATGCAGTCTAACACCAATTAGGTGTTGTGATGAGAAGCTATTTTATTTTCTGCTTTTCAAGAGTAGTCAAGGGAAGAACCGAAAGTTAAACAACATTCTTTTAACTAAATGACGTCATGAAATCGGTCAGTCTGCGTTTTTACTACAGTAGCACAGCTAAACAGCTATGTCTAACGGTCGGTGCTACCTGTCAAAAACTGCTACCGTCATGTTTACAAACCGAAAACTATAGCGGTTCGTGTTAATGTTAAATATCATCGGATACTGAAGTGGAAGCTTGTGAGTTATGCTTAGCATAGCATTGGAACAATTTAATAAAGCTCCTCAATAAAATCTGCATATGAAGAGGAAGAACATGACATCTACATACAGGAGTACTCCAGTTGTCCTGACCTACTTTTATAAACAACTGTTCCCTAAAAAGAGACGCTGGTTGATTGCAAATGTATAAATAACATCTCTACATTCTCCTCTTTTATCCCAGCTGTTTCAGACATATTTCTGGAAAAACTAGATGATGTCATTTCTAAAATACAATAAATAAAATAGCAAATGAGTTAATAGATCAAGCTATTTTCACCCAAAAAGCTCCTGCAATATAAACATGCAAAAAAATATAAAATATTAGGCAGGAATGATGCACTGAATAATCCTCTTAACTGAATTTCTCTAAACATATTGAGCCAAATGAATTATCCCAAGTTATTGCCTGAATCTGTCTGCAGCTTGAAGAACTGAGGTTTACGCTTGTTGCAGGAAACAGGTTCATAAGGAGAGATGTCTGAGGCAAGCCAGATGGAGGCTGAGGCAGTGAAGATGAAAAATGTTGAGCAAATGCTTGGCAAGTGTTTAAAGGCATCTTGAAATATCACTGATGAGGATATTAAAAAACAAAGAGACCATAGCTGTTTTTAAGGCTTTAAGCCCTTACTGCACAGATATTTCTTCAGATTCCTTGAGTTGTTTATTACTGTGCGCTGTAGACAGAAAAAGATGCCAGTTTCTTCTAAAAATAATTTTTAGGACATATCTGTAAACAGCTCAGTGATTTTTGTGTTTTTATTTTAAAAAGATATCCTCTTTATCATGTTCCTCAAAAGCTCAACCTATCTTGGATGCAGTATTTTTATTAAATAATGATTACAACCTCTCGTTAACATTACTTGATCAAAACTGAACATTATCACTAACCCTTAATTGTCCTAATTCAAAGGGTTTTTTTCTGTCTTGCAATCTTGAAATGCAAAAATGGTTTCACACTGACAAATCTGTCTCAAAAATTTAAAAGCAAAGATTTTGGGTTCATAGTGTTTACAATATCATAGAAGTAAACAACAACAAAAATAATCAATAGTCATATTGTCCCGCATTTTTATTTTTCAGGATTGCAATTGTAAAGTCAGGAAACGTTTTCAGGTTTAAAGGTAAAGAGAAGAAGGAGAAGAAAGCAGACTTTATGAGTGATAAGGAAAAGAGGATTTTCTGTCTGTTGGCCTGTGAGAGGCTAATCCTGATCCAGTCTCTGCCTGATCCCCTCCCTGTTCCTCAGTCTGTGGTCACTCTGCAGATCAAGCCTGTGTGGACTTAGCTGCAGGAAACTCACTGGTCCTCTGCTGCCTCTTCTCTTTATCTGTCCTGAGGTAAGTGATGAAGTCTGCACCGAAATTTCTCCTTTTTTGCTTTTTCACCTACCTCATGTGTGTTTCCTGTGTGCTCTGCTGCAAACCTCCCTTGGAGTAGTTCAAGTGTTGAATCATATATTAGAAATAAAGTTTTATTTCACAGCTTGTAGGCAGCCAACAAAAGACAACACTCTTTCATTCACCTGTCTGAAAGTCTTGTTTGTATTACTGCAGCTCCATAAATCAGGATGTACTTTAAAATCTACACAGCAGCCAGTTGTATTAAAACCTTTTGAGATTGCTGCTGTTTAGCGGTACCAATCAACCAATCAACTGTCAGCTACTGTTCTCTTAAAGCAGTTTCTCCAAATTTTTCATTCTAGTACGTTTTTAAGGTCAAAGGTTACAAGTACCTAATTCCTTCTTTTTCCCTCCTTGTGTAATCTTTAGGTCTGTAATGGAAATGTCAACTAATCCCCCTTTCTACAATCTCTTTAAAGGGTCCTTTCCCTCTTTATCTGCTTCCCCTGACCTTTATATGACTCTTGACACACCTGACTCTCACCTTCTCTTGTCTGCAAGTCTTCTCTTAAAATCTTTTAAATGTTTATAAAGAGATTTAGATATTAACCCCCATTTTTCATCCTCTTTAGTAATGTTTTTTTTTTTTTTTTTTACCAGAACAGCTCTTAAACTCACATTTCTTCATCTATGGTGTCCTTTCACCTAAATCTGATCCGGTACCTGACTCCACGTCACCACCTGCCTGCTGACTATTCTTATTTTCTTGCAGCTCGTCTTGCATTAGCTCGCCTGACCACCTCAGTAGGTCAAACAGGATCATGCACTGTCCAGAACTGGTAGCAACTCTGAGCTCATTTTTACAGAATATTAATTCTCTGATTGATTTTGAGAGAGGAAAATAAAATTAACTTGTTCATCTGACAAATTGAGATTTTGCTTTTTGTAAAATTGGTTATCGGGAAAGAAACTGCACCACCATATTAACTTTTTTAACCATTTTTTGATTACACTTTTATTCTTAGAATATATGAGTAAAACTAGGTTAAAAACACTCATTTCATTTTCCTGAATTATTTATAATTTAGGGCAATTACGGCATCATCTGGTAGTTTTTTAGAAGTCAAATATATTTTATAGTAATAAGGCAGCGCCTCTTTTTGCATCCAATCACAAATCATCTGATGAGCAGATCAGGATGACCAATCAGACAGCTTCAGTCTGCTTCAGGAATAGTCTCATCGTGCAGACTGCAGGTGTATCTGTTACTTAAGCATCTGAGAGCTTAATGCAATTAGTACTTTTGTCTCAGTATGGCCCAGAGAAGATGCAGGGAACAAAACTCTTAAAGATAATTATTACACTTTGTCTTTTTTGTTAACTGTTATTATTCCTGAAATATCAAATAAGGTTCTAATAATTATTCCACTCAATCCATATTCATATTTAATGAGATTTTGAAATGCAATGCAGGAGTTGTGTATAAAACTGGACAAAAAATAAAATAAAAAATCCCACCTCAGATATAGATAGCTGTCTCGGTTCATGTGCTCGTTTATTATTTCCCGATTTTTCATCTTCCTTTGAACGTGACCTTTGACCTTTAAGATTCAAGCTTAGTTACAATGTTTGATACAAAGTAGTTCAAATACACATCATCAGCAAGCCTGACATTTGAAGAAATTTTGCAATAGTCAGTATGGATATAAGATTTCTGTTTAATTAAGTGACAGAAGGTCAAACTTGATGTGTTGTCATTGATGCTGGCAGATTGGTTATTCTAATTTAGCTGTTATGGTAAACAAATTACACATTAAAAGCAGTAACCTTTGACCTTTTTATCATTTGCCAGGTAACAACTCCACTACGTAAACATGGCGACCTCTTTTACCCGCATGATTTCCAGCCGTAACACGGCAGTTATTGTGGCCATGGGAGCCGGCACTCTGGCATCCGCATATCTCCTCAATGACAGCACTGCTGCAGCAGAGAGGATGAGGAGGTTTTACCCCCCCAGGTACATTCCTGCAGATGCAGATATGTGTTTTGTGAAACAACAATGTGAACAAGCATTTTTGTTGTTGCCAAATTTCAGTAAAACATTTTTTTTTATCTTAATAGAGGCCTGCATCTGCTGTGCAACATCTCTTGTAAATTTTAGCATTACATTCAGCTCATCTAAATGACAAGTTGATTGGTTTAAATGAAGGCCTTTGCACATGTATTTATATTTTCAGAAAATTACATCTTTCTTTTGGTTATGCCTTATTTTTGACACTAATCATCACATTTTGAAAATTATTATAATCCATAATAGACTTTAAAAATCCAAACACAAATTTGTTTCTTGGTGAATTTCTGCAGTGCTGATTACCCTGACCTGAGGAAGCACAACAACTGCATGGCATCAGCCATGACCCCTGCCATTTACTCACGTCTGAGGGACAGGGCAACACCCAACAGCTGGACCCTGGATCAGTGCATCCAAACCGGAGTGGACAACCCTGGACACCCCTTCATTAAGACTGTGGGCATGGTGGCTGGAGATGAGGAGAGCTACGAGGTTGGAATTAAGATCCTAAGTCATTTTTTTTGGCGCCTTCAGTTTCCAAAATCTGTGAAAACCAATTTTCTTTTTAAATGGCTTTTTTAGGTGTTTGCTGAGCTTTTTGATCCTGTTATCAAGGACAGACACAACGGATACGATCCTCGTACGATGAAGCATCCCACTGACCTGGATGCTTCCAAGGTGGCAGCTAAATGTGACCTCTTTGCACTTTCATCACACAGCACAAGTTACCACATGCAGCAATCTAACGCTTTCTCCTTCTCAGATCTCCTCAGGAACATTTGATGAGCGCTACGTGTTGTCATCTCGTGTGCGTACCGGTCGCAGCATCCGTGGACTGAGTCTGCCTCCTGCGTGCACACGGTCTGAGCGCCGTGAGGTGGAGCATGTGGTTGTGACAGCTCTCTCAGGCCTGAAGGGAGACCTGGCTGGTCGATACTACAGCCTGGGAGAGATGACTGAGAGGGAGCAGCAGCATCTTATTGATGTCAGTACACACACACACACATTTACACATGCAAACAAACCCGGTTTTGTTCTTCCTTGGATTGCATTTTCTGTCTAATGTTTCCAACAATTTATTTTGTTTTTTTTTACTGACCAATCAGGAGCACTTCCTGTTTGATAAACCAGTGTCACCTCTGCTCACTGCAGCTGGGATGGCCAGAGATTGGCCTGACGGTCGTGGAATCTGGTAAGAAAAGGGCAAAAAACCTCGAGGAAATGCAACTGTTTGTAGCTTAGAGAATTTAGAAAAGCTTTAATCAGTGCATCTTTTGCACAAGAAGTTTTCTGAGTTTTACCCTTTTTTCCACTTGTGTTTGGCTTGCACTAAAGAAAAAAAGATTTCAGGTTTAGTAATACACATATATAGAAAAAAAAGATAACTAGTGACCACTGGAGCATTTTTAAAAAAATCAAAATTGTGTTTTATGGATGATAATCTCTAATTTGTTAGTTATATTTTAAAAGACTAGCACCACAGTACATTTGCAAATGACTAGAATTACACAATCTTATTAGGTTACATTTTTTTTTCCAATTATTTTAATTTAATTTAAAGTATGTAAAGGTGGCTGTGCTCACACTGCTGCAAGGCTTGAAATTACTTAACAAACAGCTTCAAACACTCATTGAGTGAATTTATTAGGGTTTTTTAATCATGCACATTGTGTTCTTGATAGAAGTAATAATGATGTAAAATTTACAGTTCCTCCAGACTCAAGCTAATTGTTAACTATCTACATTTATTGTCTTGTTATATCACTTTTTTACCTTTTCACATGTTCAACTTCACCTATAATACTTATCAATTTAATTCAGTTTATTTTAGCTAATTTATTTAGCCCTAATTCACAACTAAAGTCATCTCAGAGCACTATACTGAAAAGCAAACACGCCCGAAAAAAACAATCCAGTTCAGTCCTGTTTATTCCATTACTGTCTAATTTACATCCCAAATCTAAATCTTATTCAAAACTGAATAAACTGATTCAAATTCTAGTTCTATCAAACAGGAAGTTTAACGTTGCCTTCCTGTTTTCCTTCAGGCACAACAACGACAGGAACTTCCTGATCTGGATCAACGAGGAGGACCACACGAGAATCATTTCCATGGAGAAAGGAGGAAACATGAAGAGAGTGTTTGAACGGTTCTGCAGAGGTCTCAAACAGGTTTGCATATATCCTCACCTTTTTACACAACACTCTCCTACTCTTTTTGAAGTCTTTTTTTTTTCTTCCATATTTTGGGCTCCAAAGAGTAAAAAAAAAAAAAAAGCAGCATTTATTATAACCTGCAGGTGGAACATCTAATTCAGGAGAGAGGATGGGAGTTCATGTGGAATGAGAGGCTGGGTTATATCCTCACCTGCCCCTCGAACCTCGGCACGGGGCTCAGAGCTGGTGTGCACATCCGCCTGCCCTTCCTCAACAAGGTAGGACCACAGTCACACATAAAATCACACTCAAGGACACACTTTTACCATCCTGCTCTTAGTTATGTCAAAAATTAGTTTTAGACGCTTTCATTGGCTTTTAATTCTGGTTGAGCAGAAGGTGATGAATTTTACCGTGATGGGTTTATTTGTTTTATCCATTTTTATTATTTCCTGTTTTATTGTTTTAACTGTGTTTTTGGTATCCCTGATTTTGTTCTCTACTGATTTTGACTTTGTACAGCTAAGGTTGGTGAAATGTGCGATAGGAATAAAGTTTGTTTTGAGATATGCTGTTTTTATGACACAGGACCCCCGCTTCAAAAAGATCCTGGAAAACCTGAGGCTACAGAAGAGAGGCACAGGAGGAGTCGATACGGCCACTACAGGAGACACTGTCGACATCTCTAATCTTGACCGTCTGGGAAAATCAGAGGTACGTTTGTAAGAATTAAAAACAACGATTTCCATTCAGGACGTATAGCAGGAAAAGAAAGATAGAGTCAGATTACATGTATGAACCATGACAGGTGTGCTGTGAATATCTGTCACCCCCCCTGCTGATTCTTAATCTGTAATCCTGGCAGAGAAGTGTCACTTCAGGTTAAAGGACTGGTGTACCTTGAGCCCAGTCTGTCGTGAACAACCTCAGACAGAGCAATATAAGATATCGGTCATTTGTCAAACATTTTGGAGGCTTATGTGAGGTAATATCTCCTGCTAGGAAGATTCAATATGTCTTTATAGGACATAAATGCATTTGAAATAAAATGTTATTAAAACACAAACAAAAATTATAAAGAATATTTGCTTAAAGACAGTTTTAAGAAGTTTTATTTTAGTTAAAAGCCATTAATTTTTCACAGCCCTGTGTTTGAGTTTTTTTTATTGTAAACTATAAACATAATGAAAGAAATTAATTTGCGCAAAATAAACTCCATACTCCTCTCTAGAACTGAACACTTCTGAGACCTGTCATATGCAATAAATTACAAGAGCGTAATAAATGTGAATTCCTTTTTGCTCCAACAACTCCAGATATTATCACTTGTTTCACCTCTTGGGCCTCAGAGAGAGAATCATCGGTGTTTTCAGCTAATGTTCATTTCAAAAAGGTGAAAGTGAAACCCTATCTGATTCATTCACAGGTGGAGCTGGTCCAGTTAGTGATTGATGGCGTGAACTACCTCATCGAATGTGAGAAGAGGCTCGAGAAGGGGCAGGACATTAAGATCCCCTCCCCAATCCCTCCATTCAGGAAGTGAACGTCTCCTCTGCGGGGAACCTTGAAGTAGAACAGTTGCTGCAGTGGCTGGATGTCTAACTGTTGGCCCTACAAGATATATACATGCACTGTACTAACCTACGTGCACATTTAAGTCATTGTATGTACACGTATTCAAAACAAATAAAACCCTAATAGTGAGCTAAGTTGTTGGAACTTTATTTATAATTGTGCAACCTGGGGAGACTTGAGCATGTTAGCATGTTTGTGATAAACAGATTTTTTATTATTTATCTCCTTCAAGGAATAATTAGGGAATAAAAACCAATTAAGTCACATTTACTCTTGGCTAGCAGGTGGTTAATCTGGCATGCAGCTTTCTTCACAATGCTTTTAATCCAGGAGTAAAAGGCCAAGCTCATTACTGACAGAGAAACTGAGCAGACAGGACCAGCAGAGATGGATTGGGAAGTAAATTTCAGCTCCATCTTATTTACAGGGTTAAAAGAGAAAAAGGGGGGATTATACTTCATGAATAAAGTTATGATGACAGGTGAAATTAAGGTTTAAATTGATTGAGAGTGGCTCTTTTAAATCCGGAGAGTATTTCTGAGTATCACCTCCCTTTTCTGGCGAACAGATTAATGACGTAGATCTATTAATGCTATTAGAGACCTTCACTGAAGAGCTCCAGAAGTGAGTGTAATTTGGCTGTGAATTATTAGGGAATTAATGCAAATTGAATGAAGCAAGGTTTTATTTGATAGATGCTAAAATCTGCATGATGGAGTAAAAACACTAGTGTCTTTGTCCGTTTCTCTGCAGAGTCTTTAGATATTTTTAAAATAAAGCCTAATATCTTCAATTTTCCTTTAGTGCGTTAAAAATTAAAGTACTGAGAAGCCAACTGGTAATCCAAAACATCTGAAGATGTAATAATAATTTTTGCTTTTTGTTTTATATATCTGTATTAGTCTGTATTAGATTTTTGTTTAATTTAAACCTATTTAAATCCTACGTTTATGATAAAATCTATAAAAAGGACATCTTGATTGTAGTACATAACCTTGGTTGTAGTTTAAGAAGTCTGACAGCAGAGGGCATTAGAGGAGAAATTAATATGGATTTTACAATCTCCTCATCCTTATATTATTATAAATTATTTTCACAATCAGCTTTAAGTTCTTGTAATTTTTTCAGTATTTTAGATTTTTACAGAGTGACTTAAACAGCTCATTAAAAAGTATCCACAAACTCTGTTTGGATGAGGGAACATCATGGGGTAAAATCTTAATGTTTTATTTTAAGCTTTCTGCATCATGTAAATTTATGTAAACATCACATTATCACAAGGTTTTAAAATGCAAAATAGCATCAGTGCAAAATAAATCAACACAGATGCTTTAAAAACCACTGATCAGTTTTTAGATATACGACTCTGACTGCAGCTGAATCACTGGCCTGCATATTTGACATATTTTAAGCAATAAATTAGGTTCAAATTACTACAAATCAGTTCATTAATACTGATCTTAATTCAAAGTGGGTTAATATACAATGACTGCAATTAAAGACATTTTCTGTTCAGTCACACTTTTGGTAATGGGACATACATTTTAAGAACAAAAAACACAAATTGATCCTATAGTCAGTAAATTAAACTACTGTCAGATCAGTGTAAAAGTGGTGAATATATGAGTAAACTCTGTAGAAATGAATAACCTTTTTATGCAGATTAATAAAAGCCTTCAGCCACCAATTACAGCTTTAAACTTTGCTTCTGAGCCAAACTTTCAGGTAGTCATTTCAGACAATACTACACAACAGTTCCTCAGGCTTTTCATTTGCATGATTTTATTTAGAATCAGCTGTGATTTATGTATTAGTGCTTCTATTTTTTCAGACAGTGTCATGTAAAAAACATTTATTGTCAACAAACTGGTTGTGTTTGTTAGGGTTTGGGTTTTTGCTGCTGTTTCTGGGATCAATGTCTGGGATGAATGACCCAATTTGGATTGGTTGACAGAATACTTTGGTATCTAAAGAAGTTTATTGTGACTTAATGACCACATGATTACCTCTCTACCACAGTACTTGACAATTGGTTTATGGTGTGGTTCAGTTATGGCTTTATTCTGTGGAGACAAACTCGTTGGAGTGAAGAAAGAACTGAATGCAGAAAGGTAGAGGTCAAAGCATTATAGTAACAAACATGTTTCTCTCTACACATCATTCAGTGTTGATCATTTCAGTCTGCACAGAGCCACTCATAATGCACAAGGACTTGTGACGGTTTTTGCTTGACAAATAAACTTATTTCTGTCTCATAATCCTGAACCAATATAAATACATCACTGAGAATTAAAGAAAGCTGGGTACTGGAAACAAACAGTCAGAAATTTGTTCCTTTTGATAGGAAGCAAAGTGCATTTTATTCTCTAATGAAGACTGAAAATTGCAACACATGGAGCGAAAAAAGACATCCGCTGGTTAATTGAATCATTACGGCTGAGTTGGTTTGAGATTAATTCCACGAAGGGAAAAGATCAAAAGCGACCCAGTAAGAAGGATGTCGGTGGAAATGGGAGCACTGAGGCTTGTGGGATAATCCCATTAGGAGCTGTGCATTCATTCAGACTGAAGATTGTTTGCTTTACAGTAACTATGGAAGAGATTTGGGGTTGAACGATCACTGATTGAGGGGGGGCTACAAACAAGCTAGTAATTTCCCTGTTGTAATGCAATGTGGAGTCAGGTCTCCATATTAAGTCTTTTTAATTAACATTTTGACCAACCACTCTGAAAGCTAATGCTGAGTCTGTCTCTGGAACAAATTGGATTAAAAAAATGTAAGAAAAAGATATGCGTCATTGCTTAATACTGACTGCCAAAACTCGTTGTAATACAAGGGAATACATACTATACATGATACCAATGGGTTATTGTGGGGTATTTCAGTGACGTCCACTATTATTGCCCTGTTTAGATTCGGTCTAAAATTAGTTTGTAACCTTCACAGTATGATAGCTGAAGCTATGCACACCTACAGTGACACATTCTTTATTTGCAGGTTGTCTGTTGAGTATCAGTGTGAATTTGACTCATAGGATTGATTCAAACATTAGTGTTTAAGGGTTTAACAAACACAAAACCATAGCCAGGTGTTGTGAATGTGTGTGAATCTGTATGACCCTAAACAACCACATGAAGAATATCAAATATATGTAGAGAAATGTGCATTGGCAGTGCATTGTGTCTTACTTGAATTAAACTATGCAGACAATATCTCTAAAACTGCAATTACATGACCTAATGCTAATTTATTCTTTTGTTATTGGTTTTAAGTTGTTGTAAAATTTTGCACACAGATATACAATAACAGTGCTGGATTACATCAGTATTATCAAAATAGTTTTGGAATTTAAACATATGTGTCAGGAAAGGTGGTGAAGACGGAGGCGAACCCAGAACGCAGACTCATAATTAAAGGAACAAAAAAACTAATTTATTAAACTAAAGAAAACAAAATGAAAACAAACAGTTGACGTGGCAGCAAAACAAAAAGACAAACGGAACATGGACACGGAGCAACAGAACCAGGAACAGACAGCAAGACAACAGGCAAAATAATGACAATGGACCAGCGGAGTATAGACAGAAATGACTGGGTTTTAAAGTGCTGAGGATAATCAGGTAAGTGGAGACAGGTGACATGATTAGCAGGCTTTGACAGGTGTAGTGGGCGTGGCAGGAATGCAGAGAGAGAAATAGACTGAGGAGGAATGAGGAAGTGAAAAACACGAAAACAGAAACTAAAACACAAACCAATAAACTAAAACAGAAATAAAACAAAACACAGGAAAAAACCCAAATCACCACAATATGCAGCACCAATGAATTATATTATTATAATTTACATAACACAGGGCCTTTTAGTCCATGAAACACAAGATAAAAGGGCTAGCTTGTTTATGTGGGTTTTTTGTAAAGCCTCTTATAAAGGACATCTTCCTGCTATATTTGTTTGGGAAGCTGGACTGTATATGTATATCCAGTTAGTCTTCAAAATTGATAAAGGGAAGACATTGATATCTGGGAATATGGTAATTTATGGAACAGAAGGCTGAACCAAAGAGGAGTTACCATCGTAGCTTTAAAATCAGACTTCAGGTTTGAAAATGTTCCTTCCTCTACCAGCCGCCCTGAACAACACCGGGAGAGAAAAGGTTTGCTAAGAAAAACTGTAATAAAATGAATCGTTTAGGGTTTTAGCACTGAAGATTTCCTTTTTAACATCAACTGATTTATTAATTTGTTAGAGCTGTCACTAAAATTTACAGGTATTATATAAAACTTCTAAAATCAAAAGGACTCACAAAAGCAGGACAATAGAAGTGTGCTTTATCATGCAAGTCATATTTATTTTCAAACTGCCGAGCTACTACATGAACAGAAGAGGTGACAGGTGAGTAAAAGGCAACAGAAAGTAAATTAAAATGAACAAAAACAAATTCTCCAACTCATAAACATGTTGTGAAATTTCTTGTAAAATGACTGAAACAATCAAATTCAGCATCACTCAGAAATTTTAAGATAAATAAAACATCACTAAATAAATATGGTATTATCAAAGTTAAGATAATTACATCACTAATTAAAGTATTTTAAAAATACAATGCAAGCTACTTACTATTTAAAAGGTATGTGTTTGGTAAACTTTTCTTTTTACAGAGAGAAAGATGATCGTGAGACTGTCTCTGTGAAGGCTCAGGAGTGTGTGTCTGATGGTGTGTGTGTGTGTGTGTGTGTGTGTTTCACTCCACAGTACAGAAGTTATCCAGACTGTTTTCTCGGGTTTTGGGAAGCTCATTTTGATCCAGTAGTCGGTACTGGAAGGTAACACGATTAATGTAGTTCCCACTGGACACCAGCCTCACCACCGAGTTGTCACATCCAATTTTCATCTGGGCTGAAGAGCCACGAAGAAAAACAAACACAGAAACAAATCATTTACTCTGAAACACTTCACTTTGTTCTGAATTTAGCTCAATTTGAAGCATGATTGTTTGGTATCGTTGTGGCGTATGAATGCAGATTTATTCAGATCTAGTAAATCAGTGAAAGTATATCTAAATATATTCCAAATTTAGGCAAATGCAGTATGCTCTAACTTTGAAGAAGACTGTGGGAAACAAATAAAATACAAGGTTAAAAATACATATCCAGAAATTTTTTGAAACAGCTGTCCTGAATAAGAGTGACCTTGGTCTGTTTTTTTATTTTTTATCATCTTTTCAGATTCGTCTAAAAATACCCAAGAGCAATAACTGAATTATTTTCCTAATATCACAACATTTCAATGCAATTTGATTCTTGTAAAATCTTTTCGACCACAATCATAAATCATTAACATTTTTGCAAAGTTCCGATCCATGCATTTGTAACCTAATCCTATTGTTATACCTTTTTATGCCTGACAAAAATAAACAGCAGTGTTCTTGTTTAGCAGTTCTGAATGGTTCTGCTCGGTTCGTCTGATTGGTTGAAGACAGACAGACGCCTCATTTTATCTTCCATTTTGAAAGTAAAAATTCTTCAATTTTGTGTGATCACTACAATCAGATTCAGATTTGTAGCCTTCCATTATTTTAACTGTTATTTTATTTATGTTTTTCTTAAAAAATAGAAAATTTTCAACAGCTACACTCATTCTTTGTTTTCATTTACATTTTTTTGTGCTCGGAGTTATGTTTGTGAGCATATTTATAATTACTTAATCATACATACAGTTTAACAGTATATACAGCTTGTTCTTTATGGTGTGTGTTTGTATTTAAACTTATATCCTGCTTAGCCAGGACTCTGCTGAGCATTTATAGACCCACAACTGAACAGTGTTTCAATGAGTGATAACACAGGAAGTTCAAATGCAGTCATCCTGTTTATCAATTCATCAGTACAAACTGAAAACAGCGAGACAGAGCCCAGAATATTATACCACAACGTACAGTAAAGAGTCAGTGAAGACTCACCGAGACCACTGGAGGAAAAACAGAGGTCAGCTACAGGAAACATCTTCGAGGTGTCCACCCCGTTCCCTCCCAGCAGCTCCACGAAGTCACCAGATCCTGAACAGCCGGACCACATCTGTTTCTGTGAAAAACATCAGCAGGAGCAAAACATTTTGATTCTGAAATGCAGATAAAGTTTTACATTTTAAACGGTTTGCATGAAAACTCGTCATGTCCGGTGCTCAGTGTGGAGGTTGTTGGTGAAATATTTATCCAACATTCATGAGTTCTCCGAACTACGTTTCTGCTCCAGGAGTGGGTAAGAAAGCTGAATATAAACCATCAAACACAAGAGGGAAGATAATCTGCTGGAGGCCTTGTTGAAGGTCTGGATTTTTGCCATTTCACTGATCTAAAAGCTGTGGTTCCACAAAAAACAACACTGCAAAGAATGTCAGAGAGGCTAAAGTTACTTGCCAAAAAAAAACTGCTTGCCAAACATAACATGTATTAAACATTTGAAAATCAAATGTTTATTATAAAAGCTAAGACAATAAGCATACTTGAAAAGTAACACTATCTTCTAGTTCCTGATTTACCTTGGCCTGCATGTAAAATAGCGTCAGGCTGTTTATTTTCCATGAAAGTGAACTGTTAGACTTTGGATCAGGTACAGTTTTCCTCAAAATTTAAGCAGAAATTACTCGGCATAAATTTGGCAAACCGACTCTGTTCAGTTAATCATCGTGTCATCAGTCTGCCAGCTAGTGTCAGACAAGCTGCCAAAATCCTCATCAAGCATCTTGTTTGGTTCAGTCTTATAAAAATGATTTACATCTCTTCGCTCTTTCTGTCGCTCAGAGAGATTTAGATTCATTTAGTAGCTATACCTGAAATATTTCAGCTGTGAATCTTTGTAGAGCAGCTGAACAAACATGATTACAAAGTTTTGAAACATCTTTAAAACTTTATAGGTTGATAGGTTTTAGATAATGGTGTAAGTTGTAGGAGTTAAAGTTATCAAGATTAAACTTATTTTTCTTTTTTTTGTTGTAGAATCTTGTTTACTATTTGAGAAGCTATGCAAATTTGAAAAACAGGTTTTATCCTTTTTTGAAGTAAACAGCTTTAGCTACAAATGAAGGCAAGTGAGAGTGAACTAAAACTGCAAAGTTACGAGCTCAAATAATCCTTTTACACAAAGTCCCATTTTTATCTGCATCAGTCAAAACAGCAGTGTAGGACAGCAGTCAAAGTGCAAATGAATTATTCAAAGTTTGACATTTTAAACCTTCTGACACACCGGAGTCTGTTCAGTCACAATATTTTCAGAAAAAAACAGTCATCTGATTGATTTAATGTTCAGGATTACTTCAGAGGGCTAAATAACTTTATTTTCTTTCTAATCCTGACCAAATAATTATGGTTTATGATCTTAAAATTGTGGTTTTATGAACTGAATTACCCAGCAAATAATAAATGTTTTTGGAATTGTGGTCTGTTGTTTTGGCACCACTGACAAAACTCATGATGTCCCAAAAATGTAAAAATGCTTTGTAGCCCTAAATATGAAACGGGCTGAATTTACTTCTGGCCCTCAATCTGCATTGGGTGACGTCGGTGCTACGTCATCTGAAGCCCAGCAATAGTAGAGTCATTACCGAAGCTTAATTTGAAAGTCATAAAATAGTCAAGTCAAGTCAAGTCAGCTTTATTTGTCAATTTCTTTACGTGTGCAAACATGCAAAGGAATCGAAATTACATTTTTCACCATCCCGCGGTGATACAGAAAAGACATTTACTGACACTAACACTCACAATAAGAGGCACAGTCAAAGCAGGCCTATCCTAACCTTCTTATGATACTGCAGATAAATAAAGTGGAGAGTAGACTTAAATTAAATAGTTGACACAATGTGGTAGAATTGCATTGATTAAACATAATTTGAATGTTACAGTCAATTCATTTACATTGATCCCAAGCTGTAAATAGTTTAATTCAGCAATCTGTTGCCTCTTTTCTTCTCATGAGAACTGAGACGTGCAGTACCTCCTACTGCCACTGGGGGAGTTCACAGGAGCACACAAACCAATCATTAAACTCTGATCAGGTAAAATATTTCATCCTTGTTTTTGTCTATTTGTTCTTTAATCATATATAAAACACTTTGTTGCAGCTGTGGTTTTATTAAAGTGCTTTATAAATAAAGTAATAGTAGCATTTCCTGGCTCAGAGACCTTTTTCAAGATTTTCTGTTCAGCAGCTGAAATATTCTGTTCTATCGCTTTATGTAGAGTTCAGTGTTGCTCCATAGGATTTGCTTTTACTCAACTAAATGCTGAAATTGAAGCAAACTGAAAAAAAAACAACTTGTAAATTAATTATTAATTAGTTCTTGTATAAATGTTTAAATGACAGAAAAAAAGCCTTTTTTGTCCATCTGTGTGCCTCACCAGTGGGTGGATCTCATTGCTTTTGGCCTCTCCTAAGCTCAGATCCGTCAGTCGGATCTCCACCGGGTAGATGATAGAGAAGCTGCAGTTCCTGCGCTGATGTGGGATCACCATGGTGAAGCTGCCCTCTGGACTCTGAGACATGATGTTACAGGCTTTTTCACACATACACACACACACACACACACACACACACACACACACACACACACACACACACACACACACACACACACACACACACACACACAGGAGGAGAGGTTTCAAATTTCAACCAGTTCTACATCACCTCGGAAACTCATGCTGGATAAATTGGACATAGTCAAGGATGAAGAGACATAATTAGGACTGAGTGTGGACATTCAAGTCCAAGACTAATGACACAGCGCAGCACCTTGCGTGGCCACAAACACGAGTCAGAATATTTGATCCTTTTGGGAAACTTGTTTGATGTACATGTTTTTTATAAAAAGGAAGATTTATTATTATTTATGGTAGAAAAAAGTCCCTTTCACAAAAAATTACTGTGGGCATCAGTTCCTATCTTTCACAAAACATTGACCCTCATTACAGAATTGTGGTACTTTAAATTGTTGACTGAATGCATCAGTGTTTGATCTTTTTAACTTTTATGCAAAAGAAACAGGATATTTTGCTCAAAAAGACAAAAAGTTACAGCTGATGGTCTGTATGGGAACAAAAGCTCCCACATTGACCTGAGAATTTAAGTGGTTTATCTAAAAATAATCTTTTAAAATCCTTTTTAAGTTTTTTTTTTGGTCTGAAAGTGTTTTGTCTTGGTGTGTTTTCGTCTCAGTGACTGTGATGTTGCTTGGCACAGTGTTAACATGGTGTTTGTCAAGCAGCTGGAAAACAGGTGCAGCCTTCTCATTCAATCTCTTCACGTCGCTCTCAGACTTGATTAATGCTCGACCGAGCACAAATATCCAGGGAGAACACACACACGCATGCACACTAACAAGAAACACTATTCTACCCATTTTCTTTAAAACACACGACAATTAGACACAAGGTTTTGGGTCCTGCTACTTTTTAAACTTAGAATTAGCACCTTCTTTCAAGGTTTATGAAGATTTTTGACTTTTGCAGTGGAAAAATAAAACCACAGACGTGTTTCAGGACTCACGCAGAGGGTTGTGCAGTTTTTTGACAGTGAGGCTGAAACCACTGTCAGGGCTGTGGATGCGAAAGAAGATCATGGCAACATTCTGGGAGGATCGAGAGGCAACCGTCGGCGCTGTGGAGGAGCAGTAGTCTGTGTAGCGCTCGTGTGGAAGAAGAGGGTGATCATAGCTGCTGGGGAACTTCTCTCCCTTCAGAACCCAGCCGTCAAAAATCTTAAGGAGCAACATGCGATATGAAGTAAGTCTGGATGATATAAGGCTGGTTTTCCAACACAGAATGTTAGAAAAAAAGGTTAAAAATAGAAAATTTCCATCATTTTATCAATTTAAATTTGAAACAAAAGACAAATATAAATGAATTTTAGGCATTTATATTGAAGCAGTTGTTGAAAATAAAGGTTAGATGTTTGCATAAAAAAATCAGGACAAGAACATTTCCTAAATATTTGATTGATGACACAAAGTGACATAATAAAACACTTAGAACATTGACTAAAGTGCCTGAAAATTGTTAAATTACTCAGCATATCAAAACCTATCTTTGAAAAGTTCTGATAAAATTAAGAAAATGTGACATTGCCTCATTTTATATTTTAGTACAGCTTGCATAACCATCTCTGTAGTGAATTATATTTCATTTACAAGCAAAATACAACATGAATTTCTGTCAAATAAATTGTAACTCTCATTTGAAGGTTTGGAAAGGTTCAGTGCTCTTGTGTTAAAAAATTGATTTGTACAAGTTACGCATTTTTGATATCACATCATTGCTCAACCAAGCCTCCAAACCCACAACGATTTAAATTTCCCTTCTTTTTCTCTGCCAAGCCTTTTCTGAGTTTGTCTCACTCAAACAAAATCTGCGGTGTAACTGGCAGGCTTGGCTTCAGAACTAAAGTTTTTTCCTCCTACATTTGCTCTGAGCAAAGAGACCAAAGCAACGATAATTTGGTGGGAGGATTTACCCCCAAACTTTGCCTCAGCCCTGCCTGGCATCAGTTTAATCAAATCAAACAAGATAAAACAGAGTTCAGGTCTTAAATCTGCCTTTGCTTGCAGTGGAGTTGGAGTGTGTTCGAGTGATTTTTTTGTTGACTGGGACAACCTTTATGAAGTCTCCAGCGCTGCAGTCGATGCTGACGTCAGACAGCTCCAAACTGATGACTTCACTGGGCTCTGCGATGATGAACGCAGCACAGGCCAGCTGTGGCCGGGACGCCACGAAAGTGAAGTAACCTTCAGTGGCCAGCATGTCCAAGCATCCTACAGACATCACATACAGATGTGTTAAGAAACACTTCACAAAGTATTACATTGATCTAGATCAGTGATCCCTAAATTTTTCAGCTTCTGACCCACCTGTGACCCCATTTATTACCAACTGAAGAGTATAAATGTTGCTAATGAGTTATTAAATAGGACCAAAATGACAACAAAAACAGCAGTAATGCAATTTTATTTATTTATGACTAGCATTTGTTATCTATTGTAATATTAATGACAAAAATATTTTTTAAAGTTTTAAATTTGATCTCAATATATCATCTCAAGACCTTTGGTGTTTCATGACCCAAAGTGGGGTCCAGGCCCCAACTTTAGGAACCAATCATCAAGACTACTATTTCCTGGAAATTATATGTAAATGTTCTGTCATTTTTTTCTCAAGGATAAAGGAGTCACTAGAACCTGGCAATGTGACTAAAACATGACTCAAAAACATATGCAAGCATAAATATGCCCACTTGCAATAGTGACTCTTTATTACAAAACAATAAAATCAAAATAAAGCATGCAATTCAACCTAAACTTTAAAACTGATCATGTGTAATGAAAGCTCCAGTCAGGACAGTGTATAAGGAATTAGTTTACTATGTTCTTTCTAAGAAGCAATGTGAGAAAATGCAACAATTAACATCTCTCAAAACTGAATGTCCAGTTTTATATCAGGATGATCTGTTATGTGAGGGTTTGTTGCTTTCCAAGGAGGCACAGAGTGACACACAATCAGCTACAGAATAACAACTCTGTTGTAAAAAAAAGTCTTACTGAGAGGTCGACGGAAAATGAAACCCTCTGATTCTCTTTTCTGGGCCAAAGTGAGCAGAGAATATAATCCATCTGCAGCATCGTTTTCCTGAACAAATCAGATACAAGACTTTACCTGCATGGCTTCATTAGCACTTCAATGTTTTTATTATGTTCAACAATAAAAACTTACCTCGATGTATCGGGTGAACCCGGTTCTTGTTGACAGAGAGATGAGACAGAGAAGGAGCTGGGCGCGCAGAGCCACAGACATGCTGAGGTGCGTCTCTCCACAGAGCAGCGAGGAAAATAACAGCTCTCACTGAGAGCTGGCAGCTTTTATAGCAGCACAAACACACAGGCAGGCCAACAGCAGAGCCGCTGAAAACTCAGAGCTGAGCAGAGTTATTTTTAATGATCCATGAGTAAAAGCTGATATTTAAATCCATATTAAGGCATTTAAACATGCTTAGTGGCGTGGAAACAAATAAGGGCGTATGATTTTGTTAAAAGTAGGCTCATTAGAACTGCTGCACAACATTACATCATTTATTTAGGCCAGGATTTGATTATTATAATAGCGCACAACAAATGCTCATGTTTTAGACGTTTTTATTTAAAATGTAAGCTACTCCAAAGAGTTAAGAAATTAATTTTACATCATAAGTGATGAAACGCCTAAATAAAGCCCCTGAGTCCAGTTATCACAGCAGCGTCACATTTGGCGTGTCGTTGAAAGGACCCGAAAGAAGACATAAAAGAGGCACTTTTAGGAACTCAGGCTTGAATAACAACAACGTAAGCAGGAAGACTGAACGACATGTCAATGAGCAAACACAAGGAGCAGATATACGCAGGGAGGAGTGATATCATGGGTGATCCATGATAAGCTGAAGCCTTACAGGCTTTACCAAGCGTGTAAATACGTCAACAGGCAGGGTGTTTAAGTGGGAAGCCAGTGTGGTGCTGTGAAAAATGTGGGACTATAGGAGCCTTTGTCTGCAACTTATTTGTGAGGTTTAATGTGTGAAATCCACAGAGAAAATACAGGAAAGATGATCTCTGTTAGCTTTGGCTCTCAGCTAAAATGCATTTATTATGAACTCCTACAACTACTTTTGTGTTAAACAAAACACTGCTTGGTATCATTTGTCTTTACTGCACAGAGTTGCTTCTTTTTATCATTAATGCATTGTTTGTTTGTTTTTTATTTTTTATTTTGCCAAAGTGATGAGATAAGGTCAAATCTGATTAAAAGCTATTAAAAGATTAAAGTTACTGCCCGAGCAAGAGAGATGGGGCATTTATTACAAATGTGATTTTTTGTTTTCAAACCTGCTCAACCTCCCTGATGATGATGAGAGAAAAAATTTAATAAAAAAGATTTAGGTTGCATGATGTACTGACATCATCCATTCTAGGTTGTGAGGAGCTGGTGCCTATTTCCAGTAGTCACTGTGCAAGAGGTGGGGGACATCCTGGATAGGTTGCAAGTCCACATAGAGACAAATGAGACAACCAACCATTCATGCTCTTGCTCACACCTAGGGACAGTTTAAGAATTACCAATTAACCTAACATGCATGTTTTTGGTCTGAGGGAGAAAACCCATGTATGCACAAGGAGAACATGCAAACTCTACCTAGAAAAGCCCCAGGCCAGGGTACGGCCCTGCAACCTTCTTCCTGGGAGGCAACAGCTCTAACCACTACACCGCTATTCCACCCGTGTGAAAACCAACTGACCAGTAATCAAAATCAGTTTTGGAAACTCAGACACACAAATAATCAACATATCTGTTCGAGCACACCAGTTTTAGGTCATGGGAGTTACTATTGTAGAAGGAGGAGAGATAAAAAAAACTTAAAAGTCTTAGTTTATTCACAACACTGCAGCTCAGGTCCTGACTGGTACTTCTAAGAGAGACTATATTTCTCCTGTTTTAGTCTCTCTGCATTAGCAGAATACAGTTCAAAATCCTCCTCACCAAACCCTGAAAAGCCTAGTTCCAGCATATTTAAAGCAACTAAATGTCCCCAACAATCCAACTAGGAAGCTTTGCTCCCAGCATGCAGCTCTCTTAGTTGTTCCAAGAATCTCTACAACTGGAATGGGAGGAAGAGCCTTTAGTTTTCAGGCTCCTCTGGAATCAGCTCCCTGCTTGGATACAAAACACCAACACCCTCACTGCCTTTAAAACTGAGCTGAAAACATATTTATTTGACAGCCATTATTTTTATTTATCACATTCATTTCAGCTGTTTTACTAAATAGCCTGCATTAGATGTTTTAGATTAGGTGTTTTATCATGTACTCTGATGAATTGATTTAATATTCTTCTAGCTGTTTTATTGCATTTATTTTATCTTTAGTTTTGAGTTTTCTATGCTCGTTTTTATTGGTTTCTGTACTTCTGTATTGCTTAAACGTTTTCTATTTGCATCCTTGAATTACCTTCCAAAAAGTGCTAAATAAGTAAAGTTGAGTAATGACCACCAGACCTTTTTTCTGCTACTATAGTTGTTGGACAAATTTAATATCTTTAAAAGACATTTAAAACAAGATTCTTTTTCTCAGTTACTCTATCAGAGTTGCTTTGCACAAAGCCCTTATTTTTCTTTTTTTGTGTACATCTGTATTTCATATATTTTCTTTCAAACTGTGGAAATCTTTCCTCCTGCTGTGAAGAACTAAAAAGTCTAAACCAGATGGAGAAAGAAAGGAAGTGAGGAAGTCCTACGAAGTGATAATCGGTGATGTTATTTGGTTTGTTGCGACATGGCACATGCACTTAGATGAGACTAATTTTGGGTGTCTGTGCTGCTGTTGTAAAAGGTCAAACTCTGACGTAACCGGCACTAAGAGATGATCATCATCCTGTCAGCGTTCGTACACACATCTCATAAAACAGCACTCACATTCTCTCATTCATGTAAAATGAAAATGAGACTCTGTGCGCATAATTATAACGAGCTAATGATAGCTGACATTTTCTCCCAGTGATGAAGGTCTGTGAGGCCAAACAAGCCAAAAAAACCAAACAGTAATGAACGTAATGAATAACATTTCATCGCACAGAGTCTCAGTTTGTTGTCTTACAATGTTGATGACCTATTCAAGGTGTATTACTTTCATTTAAAAGCCAGTGGTCGCTGATTATAATTAGCTGTCTTACAGAGTCTTTAATGTCTGAATCTATTAAACAGAAACTCACTGTTTAAGTTTGTGTTGTTAATGTGAATGACATGAAGGAAGAAGGAAAATGTCAGCAAAATGTTACGTAGTGTATAAGTGTATGTATTTCATTTGGAGCTTATTTTTGGCACTGTGATATTATAATTGTTTCAGTTCAGTTTATCAGAATGGAGACACTGATTCTAATGAATATGTAACGCCACAGGCTCATTATACTCTTTGCCACTGCTGAAACCCTGGAAATTTTGAATGAATACATTAACTTGTGCGGAGTACAACATTCTGTATGATTGTCACAGTGTAGAGATAGGATGGAAAAAATGCAAGAATTTTTGATAAATATTTAAATCATATAAAAATAACCAAATGGTGTGTTTGTACAGGAAGTGTTTCCTTATATGAGAGTAAAACAAGTCCTAAAGACATACAATTTTAAAAAAATCTGTCTGCCCTGACATTGGGGAGACATTAACATAGATTTTAGTTTAGCACATGAGACAATATTTCAATCCAAAAATATTTAATTGTTTGCAAATTAAGTCTTTACAAAGCATCACACCATGGGTTTTGACTGAAATGCTTTCACCCTTGTGAGAGGGTTTCGTGTCCTGTGTTTGGCTACATCATGGCTGCTCATTTAGGTTTAAGAAATGAAAACAGTTTTGATTGAAATACACACTTTCTCAAGAACCTTGTGTCAGAACTCAAACTATGATTCCTCTTTTTGTTTTAGGCTATTAAGATGTATCAATAATACTGAAGTTTAAAAAATAAATTCAATTAAACTCAAGGTTTGAACTTTAATTATCATCCCTACATTTTATACTCAGATTTTATTATAATATAATTCTTTTATGGTTGTTTTCTATCAGAATTTCTCATTGATTCTCTAACTGGTCCAGTGATTCTGTGTCTGTCTGTGTCTTTTTCCTGTCGTCTTAACTTCCAGCCGGTCGAGGCAGATGGTCGCCCATCCTGGTTCTGGTTCTGATGGAGGTTTCTTCCTGTTAAAAGGGAGTCATTCCTCTCCACTGTCGCCCACCAGATTGTGCTTGCTCAAGACGCAGGATTGCATTGAAGGGAGGATTAAATGAAATCTGACTGTTTCCTCTTCCTTTGACAACTTATGTGGCATTTTGTATTATACTAAATTTGACTGCATAATAAATAGATTGAATATATTATAATTAGATAGTATGTAAATGAATTTAAATCTGGATCTGTTTTGGACTGAATTGGCTTGGATGCAGTTTAGTTTGAATTGTTTTTTGTATATTGTATAATGTGATTTATCTTGTAAAATGGTGGTTGACAAGCCAGATAAATAAATATTACATATATTTACATAAATAGAACTGAACTGAATTCATTCTGTACATAGTTGTTTTACAAAAAAATATTATTTGCCTTTATATGTTTTTTTTGAGTCACTAGTACAATTTCTGACAAGATTCACAGATGAGGACATCTGTAGCTAACTAAGTCCCAACCATGAGTCCTGTTAATTTTTAGTTTATATTTAGTTAAGTTTTTTCTTATTGTTATCATGATACAAATGAGAATTAACTGTCTGCTTAGCAATATTTTACATGTCACAAAGTATGATTATTTGGTAATACCTTAACTGTATCATGCAGCATATATGTTCTGTTCAAACAAAATTAATTATAAAAACATTGATTTTCTCACACTTAAAAGAAAAAAGGAGGCGTCGGCAGCCTCACTCTCAACAAAATAAGGCTATACCACCATCTGGTGGTAAATGTTAGAACAGTATCTTTGCGTTTTACATGTTTTATCATAATGTAATATATGAATCTGAGTCAATTTTCTAGTGAAAAATTACATCTTTTTTTAAATGCAACTGATTCAAGTTTAAAGATGAAAGCAGAAATTTCTGAAGACTGCGGTTTAGGTTTCCTGCTGGCCGGATGTGACTGTCACCCCACATGTGGTCCAGGTGAAATCACAGTGATTGTTGACTCCAGATATTAGTGTTAAACCCTGCCTTATAGCCCAGCATGCTGCCTCCTTCACCACACCTGCTCCCGGGCAGAAATAGCACATATCCCTAAGTATTTTGCTTTCCTGTTCATTGTGTGTCGACTTTCTTCCACACACACACACACACACACACACACCTACACGCACTTCTTGTGTGGATCCGTCTGTCAAACACAGCGGTCCAGCCCTGCTCTCCTAAATGCCTGACTGACCCATTCATCTCCTGTGGGGGCTGTAATGAGCTGACCCTCCCCGTTTGGACCAACCTGACAGAGAGAGATTAGTTTAAAGTCTGCATGGATTTTCTCTCCTGCTCCTCCTCCCCGTTGCTCTCCCCTGAAAGTGGTTAATTCAAAGTGCATTAATCAGGAGCGATGGCTAACCACTCTTCTTTTAATTACCTTCCAACTGAGTTCTTCAGTGAAGGTCTAGTTGCTCCAATCTGATGCTGGCCAGATTGTTTAGCTTGCTTTATCCATTTCATTTTTGTTTTTTAACTAATACATTTTGAATATGGGTCAAAGTTACTGTGTTTCAGCTGTATTACAGGTCTATGTTTTCACAATAGACAGTACTCTGCTTCTAAGAAGCCAAACCTTCTTGTAGTCTTTGGAAGAACCTCAGACAATCTAGAGAATTATAAATAAAAAAAAAGTTTATAAGAAGGTCTGGCTTTTTAGAAGCAAAGTCTAAAGAAATGAGGGATGAGTCAAGACTTTTACACAGCACTGTGTGCACACTAATGCTAATTTTCTGTCAGGTGTGGACCTCTTTCAGGTAGCCTGAAACAAAAAATGTTAATGTTAATCAAACTCTGCAAATGATTTTTTAAAAGAGAACCTCCTGTTGCTGGTGTAGATTCTCAGTCATCCAGGACACAGTAAATCCAATGAAAAGGTTAAAAACCAAGTCAATTGGACTGTAGTTTAAGTTTTTTCCCATCCAAGAAAATTGCCCAAGTCAAAAAATGGAAAGTTTTTAGTTCAAAGTGTTTAAACTGAGATGTTATGTAAGTTAGACTCACATGCAGATTCCACTCACTGTCCTCATAATGGTGAGTCATTCTGTCATTCTACTCCTGGTCCTTTGGTCCAAATCTAAATGATGATCACTGTGTATAATATCTGTATAATCTGTGTCTTTAATATTTATTGTCCTTCAAGTTTAGTCATTCCTAACTCACAAACATGAGTCTCTCGATCACTGTCCTGAGGAAAACTACGTTATCTTGTAAGACAACTCCATCCATCCATCCATCCATCCATCCATCCATCCATCCATCCATGCATCCATCCATCCATCCATCCATGCATCCATCCATCCATCCATCCATCCATCCATCCATCCATCCATCCATCCATCCATTTTTTTTTTTACCAGCTTTTACCTTTCTGGGTTGAGGAGTAGCTAGTTCCTATCTCCTACAGTCGCTGTGTGAGAAGGGGGACACCCTGGACAGATCCAAGTCCATCACAGATCCACAGAGAGACAAACAAGACAAACAACCATTCACACTCTCACTCACACCTGGGGACAATTTAGAGTTACCAGTTAATCTGGCATGCATGTTTTTGGTCTGTGGGAGGAACACCCAGAGAAAACCCGAGTGTGCACAGGGAGAACATGCAAACTCCACCCAGAAAGGCCCCAGGCCAGGAGGCGACCTTCTTGCTGTGAGGTGACAGCTCTAAGCACTGCTCCACTGTGTCATCTGTAAGGTAAGTTTGTACTTTAAACTAGAGGAATTGCATTTCCTGCGAAAATGCAGTGTGAATGCTTTTTTGCTGAATGATTTGACTGAAAGCTGCTGAAGAAGCTGAAACTAGGCGGAACAAACCCTTAAAACTGCTGAAAAATGCTTAAAAATAACAGAATAATGCTTAAAAATAACAGAACAATACTTAAAATTAGCAGAATGATCCTTAAAATTGCAGAACAATCCTTGAAACAGCACAAGAATCCTGAAAAATAGCTGAAAGAACCTTGAAAACATCCCAAAAAGCAGAACAGAACCTAAAACAGCAAAAGAAATCCTAACAGCTTAAAACAAATCCTTAAGACAGCAGGAAAAAAACCTTAAAAACACCTGAAAAGACATTAAAACAGCAAAACAGTCAATAAAAAACAAAAAAAATCCATAAAAACAGCAGAAAAAAACAGTAAAACTTCAGAACAAACCCTTAAAAGAGCAGAACAATTTATAAAAACACCTTAACAACCCTTAAAAACAGCAAAAAATCATTTAAAACAGCAGGAAAAACTTTAAGAACACCTGAAAAGACATTAAAACAGTAGAACTATTAATAAAAAAAGCAACAAAAATCCTTAAAACAGCAGAACAATGCCTAAGAACACCTGAACAATTCTCTTGTTCAGAATGTTCAGCTCAGATTCTTAGCTGAACATTCTAAATTCTATCACCGCGGCAACGCAACACGAGACGAGAGTGACACCAAAAGTTTAACTTTTTTAAACAG
>NC_051430.1:23829604-23978588 GCF_001649575.2 Kryptolebias marmoratus | reverse complement strand
AAAACGTACGGAATAGTTAAAGAATAATAAAGAGAAACAGGAAAACAATGGTGTGAATGCTTAAAAGCATTCACACAATAAAGAGAAACAGGAAAACAATGGTGTGAATGCTTAAAAGCATTCACACAATAACCAATACATATGTCACTCTTAATAATACTGACATTTTTTTTATCTTTGTAAAAACAATTAAGAACAAAAGTGCTCCTATGTATCCAGTTACCTTTATGGTTAATGATCTGAAACCACTTCCAGTTTTTTTATGTGGCACAGGTTTATTCTGCAGACTGGACTTCTGTTTGCACATGTCTTCTAAAGCTCTTATAAATCAGGTATTGACCTTTGAGTCCATGAAGTCAGTGACTTCTTAGATAAGAAGAAAAAACCCAGCAGACTATCAGTTGCCTTTTAAACTGTTTTTCTGGTGATTTTATCAGTGCCGCTTCTTTCTTCAGGTGACTGTTGGTCAGTTTGAACTAATTATAACCATGCTTTAATGGTAACTTGTGTTTGTGTAAGATAAACAGAACATCTACACTGGCTTTTTGTTAAGTCAAACTCTTCTTCTTAGAAAATAGATTTTTTTTAGTAATTTTACTCTTATGGTATGATAAATATACCAAAACACTTTTTAAATTTATGCTTTGAATAATGCACTTTATTTTTTAGTTTTTTTCTTAGTTTGAATCTAGAAAGTTTACATTGTCCCATCAACATAAAAGTTTTATATATATATGTATAATCTGAAACATGACCGCTCAGTTCACAGAAAGTGGGGTCTCTGACGCTCAGTAAATGCGTTCCTTTATCATTCAGCTTACACTGTGGTCTAGCCAGTCCTATCCAGCCTAATAAACATTGATTAGGCCACATAATCAATGCACTCAATGACAATGATTCAGTGCGCTGCATAAATGTATTGACTGCAATTCACTTTAAACAGCGACCTCCTTTTTCATGCATTTTCTGCATTTTATTAGATAGAAAAATAATTGTGCAACTCTCTGTAGAGTTAACAGACATATTTCATTAAGTGACACTGAGATGAGATAAAATCTATCGACCATCTGTTGGATTTTCTCAAAAAAAAAAAAATTAATGAAAATTATACACTTTTTTCCCACAGTAATAAAAAAATAACCATCATTTACCACAAGATGGCAGTGCTTAGCTGCTTTGTTGTGTAATTTAGCAGGGATAGGTCTTTGTTGCTGTCTGTTCTGAGCATTTCACTCTAATTTATAGCTTTTTTGTATCTAAACGGAGGTTAATGAGCAAAGTTAGGCATATAAGCTAAAATGTGGCTTTTATATTTTAAAAACATTTAGAATTTAGGGATTAAAACCACAAAATGTGCTACAACTGTTCAGTCAGGTAACCACATCAAAACAGCAGATTCTTTAATTTATTTAGGTGAATTCAACTTTAACATGTAAATACAAAATAAGCCTTCATGTACAGATGATGAAAATTTTGGGGATTACCACAACACACCCATCTGTTCATATAACTTCTAAAATAAAATCTAAGATCAAACCACTGGTGTCACCTTTCGCTTAACTGTCAAACACAAAGTGAAATTACAGTAGGAAAACCCCAGCGTGAGGCATGTAACTTTTCTACTCCTGGTTTCCGTGGCCACGCATGACCAGGTCATGTAATGAATGTTGATAAAGTAGAAAAGCCGTTTTAATCAGGACGGATCACTGTGCAGAGGTGGAGAATGTCAGGGAGAGCAGGCACAGCTGCTTAGTGAGAAATCCAATATTGACTGTCGGGATAAATGTCCTGCATATTCTCTCATCTGTCCCAGGGGCCGTGGTATTATGCTTCTCACGTTAGCACTCCTAATTGGATTAAAAATGGCTTGTTATTGGGAGAAAAATGACTGAGAAAACTATCATGATTATCGCCTCTCAACAATGTTGGCTCCCAGAGCTGAAGAGGTGAAGTAATTGCCTTTGCTTTGGAAAATGTCAGAATCAGTTGATGCATCCACACACACACACACACATATATAGTCTAGAGATGAGATGATGTAGATTGAAACAAACAGTTGATTGGTTGTGGTCTGACTCCAACCCCACTTTGAGAAAGAAATGTTGGATTTTTGTGGCTTAATTTTCTGTTTTGATTTTGTTATTTTCAAATGCACAAACCTTAATTCAGTTCTTGCTCAAACTACCTTACCATCAACTCAACTGTGTTGGTTTTTGAAGGTTTAGACATGCAGTGTAGGCATGCACCAAAGCATGCTTGCAGGAGCAGAAATGAAACTGACAAATCCATCAGATGTCCACCGGGTTTTGGTTTGTGTACCACCAGGAGCACCCATTAACAGAATATAAATGCTTGACGTCACAAAGCTGACAGAATCTCATTCATACTGACACACTGCTTAAATTACACATAACATCATCATTAAATATTGATTTTTTTTAAGGCTGGCATGTGGGGGAAAAAAAACAAAACAAATTCATGCATGTTCTGCTGATGAGAAGATCTGGATTAAGCATGATGAGGAGTGTTGTTACAAAGGAACTTCTTGTGAGGAAAAGAAGGGGAAGAAAAAAAGAGGTGTGTTAGAAAAGAGTAGAGAGGATGGAAACTAGAGAGAGGTAAAGGATTGGGGGAGTAGAAAGAGATTTAAGGCTGAGGCTCAGAGCAGATGTTAGCACTGATGATGATGGATGTAGGTTGTTGAGATGCAGAGTTGTTATCATGAGAGGCACTCGCAGCCTTCTCACAGCACACTTTTCCCCCAGATGTCACACTGTGTGTCTGTTGTGTGTGTGTGAGGGAGGGGTTGTGTGTTTGTCACAGCAACAGAGAAAAAGAGAGGCTGAAATGAGCAATACATATAATCTGTTTAATTTATAGGGTTTTTTATTAAAACTGTAAACATATTTAGTGATTTTTATTGAAATAAATTTTCTTATATCGTTTAAACTTACATCACAGCTGAGAACAAGGAGAATTCAGAGACTGATTGGCTCAGATGAGGCTAATGAATAACTATCTTTTATGCTCTTAAGTGCAGAAATGGGACAGAGCAACTTCCTCTAATGGTCTAAATTGGATTCTTTTGAAGATTTTTCACCTTCATCTCCCACAAGAGTGAGGTTACATTCTCCTCTGCTGAACCGAGCATCGCCAGGTTACCACATCCATCCCTGCAGTAATCCAAGTCAACAACAAAAACCACAAGCTGCACACACAAACATATAAAACACCCATTTAAGCAGCAGGTGGTCTGTGTCTGAGTGAGTGAATGGGGACACGTTGAGCGGTGGTAACCTGCCTTACACTCTAACTAACCAGATAAAAGGTGCAGGACAGAAACACGTCGGTAATTGATTGCTAATTAGTTCTTTAGTTGTCCTCTGTTTTGTCCTGACAGAGCTTTTGCCTCAGGTTGTCCATTCACATGCAGACCTGCAAAGGAATAAGCTCAGTTCAAAATTAAACACACAGACGCAGCTTCAGCAGAAGACACATATCCAGAATACTGTGAAGACATAATTTTAGTGCATTTAAAAGCAGTGAGAGAACCTTACACCCTCCTCTTCTTCCTCCAAACAGTGTACAGTATGTGTTACAGAGAACTGTATGCCATTTCCACTAAGTTGCTGTAACCACATCTCTCTCCCTCTCTCATCAGTGCATGAGAAATTGCCTAATGAGGAATGGGTCGCACATTTTCACAAACTCATTAACCCACGAGCGAGTGAGACTAATTGCAGCGTTTGGGTAATGTGATTTCACATCTGTTACTGCAGTCCAGGACACAGTAGTCAGCACAGGGGCCGGATCTGGTGGGCTGAGCCGAGCATAAAACTAGATTTCCCAGATCTGCACAGGCTCACACCTTTACTGCAGCTGCAGAGTGGATGGATGGAGCAGCAGTCAGATTAACTGTGGTTTAATCAGCTGTCGGTATCTTGTAATTGCATGCTTTTGCAGTGTGGGCGTACTTCTGCTTTTAATTCGAGAAAAAGAGAACCATTTCTGTTTGGATTGGTACAGATAAAAGTAATGGCCTCCACTCATAATGAAAACAGTTCAAAATGGAGCATAAAATGAGTTTTTCCTTGCTTTGTTTATTTTATATTTTGAAAAAAGCTGCTTTTAAAGACTGCAATGTCACAAAGTCCAGTCCAAAAAAAAAAAAATTAAAATATCCATGAAGTAAAAAACAAAATCCATGCAATTTTTTTTTTTTTCATTTTGTGATTAATGTGCAGGTCAACAATAGTGACATCCATGGAAGAGCCTTTTGGGATGAAGAACTCCAACAATTTTGTTTTATTAGTACATATTTATGTTCAGATTCTTTGAGTAAAGTATGCAGATTCAAGTGCTTTGTTTACATTGAGTGTGTACCTGCATTTAAGAATTGCATATCAATATAGCTGGTAAACTACTGGAGTAAATGTCTTCAAACTGCACCATTTAATGTAGTTCAGAATAACATTACATTTTTTATGATTGACTTCATAGTTTGCAATGAGTACCTTTACCTAAATCATAAGACTGAAATTGTTTTCCACAAATAAATAAGTGTAACATCAGGTTTACATTGTTTTCATAATACTGAATGGCTGTAGATTGTTCATAACATCTCTCTCAGTTTATATCCATATGTTCAGTGTAAATTGAAAAAATATATTTCAATTATCTAGTGGTTTCCTTTTCCTGTGAAGTTATTTAGCTTGTTTCCACTCAGTAAAATACAATAAAACCTGTTTATGATCAGCTTGTAAATGTAAAAACAAAACAATAATAATAAATGTTTTTTGTTTTTTTATTGTAAGAGGAAAACTTCATACTATTGAATTCAAACTAGCAGAAACCGAGTCTTACAAACAGGATGAATGGACTTTCCAGGGTCCTGACTTGGTATTTGCAGTACTTTGGCAAATTACTGAAAACAAGTTTAAGTTAATAGAAAAAGGTGGGAAACAACGATTTAATATGGAAAAGGGAATATTATTTTGTTAATTGTGATTAATTCTTTGTTTAACCTCCTCGCATCGTTACAGAAACTTCATTATAAGTTTACAGGCAGTGGGACTGCTTATGGTAATGCCATATCTCATCAATTACCATCCCGTGACCATAAATTGGCCTCAGCGCTGCCAAAGAGATGAGGTTAACACGCTGATTAATTTGAGCTGCTGTGATTTCAGGCTCAAGTTGACACTTATACTCTTTGACACAGAAAGTGAGGTGCGCTCACTTTCATAATGGAAAAATTGTATTTACCTCGTTCGGGGCTGCCGCTGATTAAATCTCTCATCAGGATTATTTGAAATTAAAGCGATGCAAAAAGGTGAACGGGCTCATTATTGTGAAATTAATCGGAGGATTTTACATAAAAGTCAAAAGGCACCAAAAAAAAAAAAAAAAAAGGCGCAAAAGCAAATCAACTTAAAAGTGATTTGGAATCACATTTGTTTAATCTTCTAAAGAATGTTTACAAATAAAACATAATGACTGTGGTTAACCACGTTTAGGATGATAATGACTTTATTTCTAAATGTCTCAGAAAATACATTCTTTATGGGTTTAAAGCTTATTTATTGCTTATATTTTAGTAAGAGAGGGTCTATTTTTCACCAAAATATATAAACTTACTGAGGTAAAATACCTCATTCAAGGATTAAAAAGTCCGAAGAAAATTCCAAAAACATTGTTTAATATTCATTCAAATAAAAGGCAAACTTTTAATATATGTGGAGCTAATCTTCAAGCGCTAATTTATCAGTTCCTTAATTAAAACAAAGATGCTTGTGGAACAAACATTAAAGTGTTCTTGCAGCACACTGCGGATCAGTCTGTTTTTGCGTATAGATTTGCGCTTTATGCTGTAAGTTTGCGTTACACCTTTAATCAAACAACTCAGCAGACTGATTGACCCGGATGACAGTGTTTTGTTCATCGGTGATATAAAATTACCTAAAAGAAGCACTTTGAATACACCCAATAAGGTCTGTTCTAAAACTGGACCGAAGGAGTTATTTCTGAAAAGCTGAAAGGATGTTCCTATTGTAAAGCAATAAACATTGACTTTTTAAAATACGGGTTAACTCAGATTATATTTTGTTCCAATAGACTTCTATACTCCATTAGTCTGCTCCTCTTTTAAACTGGAATAAGTTTGTTTGAACTTGATGCTTTACTAAAATTCATGATTTATATTTTTAACAAGGTCTGTCATTTATTTTTCTCCAGACATTGGTTAATTTTAGTCTAAATGTATAAATCCTAGCCTCTGTGGAGCAGCAGAGGAGTTCACAGAGCCACAGACATGTTGAGTTCGTGCGCTCTGTGAGATGACCGTCATGGTTAAAAGCGATGACCGTCACATCACAGCGCTGACATCTTTACAGCTGCTCCAGCCTTTAACCCATGCAGTCACGAACACAGTCAAAAATATCCCTGCAGGACCAGCGACCCCTTAGGTTTACGAGAAAACTTCATAGTTTGTGTTTTTGGTTTACTTTGATCATCTGGACCGCCTAACATTAATCCTAAATTTCACAATATGCGTTAAAGATCATATTTTTCTAAACGTGCATTTATGCAAAAAATAATGACGTCAAACTGAACAGAGACATAAAATCAGCGTTGTTCTGACATTCTTGAAAAGTACTTTTATTTGTTTGTTCATTTTAAATCGGTACAAACCCGTCAATATGATGCATTTCGACGTGAGATCAAACATTTAAGAAATGTGTCAAGTAAAAGCACATACAATAAAGTTAAAACATGTCACAAAAAAGACCAGCATGTACAGCAAGAATGTTTTATCTACACAAAACATCCTAAAACAGAGTAGGCCTATACTGAGAGGTCATCGTACTTTATTTTTTTTATTATTTTTATTTTCATTTTTACCCCCCCCNCCCCACCACCACCTTGAGTTATGCACGTCTCCCGCTGACGAGACAGAGTTTATCTAAGAAAAGTGTCGAATCAGTCTGCATCTCTTTCTGCTTTAGTTATAAGCCTAAAATTCATGCCTGGGACCCAGTTCAGGAGGCTCACTGTCGGTGTGGTGGACTGTTACCAAAATCCAATCTTAGAAATAACCGCTTGACATAACACAACGTCACCTGAATACAATAGCGTGTGCGTAACGACACGTCCATGAAAACATAAATACAACGATTGTTTGGCTCCCAGTAATTAGGACCTATTATCTAGAGATCATTACATCAGTATTTATCTTCAAGAGTTGATAAAATCCATTTGAAATAAGATAAACAACCCCAGTTTCAGTCCCCCCCCGTCTTTTTCTGTCCATTAGTCTCGTCCTGTTATTTTGTATTAGTATGCAGTCACATTCGACTCCATTTTCTCCTATTTCAGGTCTTTTTCTCTCGTTTTGATCTAAACAGCAGGAGTAAAACAGAAAAAAAGCCGCAGGGAGAAGCAGGGATGCGGTGGAGTGAAAAGTCACTAAGTGAAACTCATGGACACTGTGTGCTCCAGCGCTTTGCGCCTGAGTGACGCGATGCTTGTCCCTCTCCACATGTCACTGTCCGGGGAGCTACACAGCTGCGGGGAGCCCGATACGTTCGTGGGGCCGGAGAGGGACGCCGACATTCCTGGGAAAGGCGTCTGGTAGAGGTGGGACTGCAGGCCGGAGCCGTTGGAGGACAGGCCGTTGGAGAGACCCATAGAGTTCGGCGGCGGGCCCGGGCCTAGGCTGCACTGTGACAGAGACTGCGCCATGCCCGGCTGACGGCCCAGGGCCGGCGGCAGCTGCAGCTGGGACACCCCGGGCATCCCCGTGGCCCAGCGCGAGTCGTTGGCGTGGAACGAGCACAGGCTGTTCTCCATGGCGGCCGCGGCGGAGAACTGTGGCAGGCCCGGCGTGGGGAGCAGCGTGCCGGGGGCGCGGAACACGTTGGTGGTCTTCTTCCTTTTCTTCCACTTGGCACGTCTGTTCTGGAACCAAACCTGAAAGCAGCCAAACAGGAGGACGCACATCATTAAATGCACCAAGAAACGCAAAGGGAATTCCAGTAATTAGACCAAAAGATCGACCTCTAAAAATCCTAACTTTGGCAAACTGGAGAACAAAAATAAGAGTTTATTAAATAAAAATATATGTTAGCAGTATGTGTGTTGAATTTCTTTAATTGGTTTTAAAAGTTGTGGTCGGGATCCCACTGTGGATTTCGATACGCCAAGTGGAGACGATCTCTACCACTTAAATAAATAATAATAATTAAAAAATCTATTATAATTCTTTTTTTTTGGAAAAGAAATAAAAAAACATGAGTCAAAAATGAATATAACATATAAAAATGTAATTAGAGTTATTTGTGTTGTCATTATGTCCTTGTTTATTTGGCTTAGAGATAATTATATGCTTCAACCAACAATAGTTGCAGGTCACAAGTCTCTTCTAGCCTTATTTTGGTATATATATAAAACTACTGCTTTGTATTAAGGATTACAAATTGCTAACACCAAACATGTTCCTAGTTTGAGAGCCTGGCCAAACTAATCTAACGGGACATTATATGTTTTCTTTGTGTTGCAATTTGGAGAAACTGACCTTTGTCAGCTGGTTTAATTTATCAATCTTAGGTTAAAATAGACTTACAGCCTTTATTACATTCTTATGGCAGCCTGTAGAGTGTGCTAACATTGGATGGATTCTAACAATGTAAATAAAACACATCATTCTTTGGGTTTAACATAAACCTGCTGAGGTCACGGTATGTATATTTCCACAAAAGAGAAATTAAGAAATAATTATTATTATTTATTTCTATTTGCAAGCAGATCAACTGAAAATGAAGTGAGTTTAAATACAAATGTCGCGCTTCACGCCACAGAATCGAGTTAAAATAAAAAAAAATATGCCCATCCTCCACACCAAGCCGCTAACAAAGCTTAAAAATAGACGCACGCGCAGCCTCCCGTTCAGCTTTATAAAGATTTCATCATCTTTGGCTGTGATTAATGCGCGCGCGAGGCCGCGAGTCGATGCAGCCGTATTAAAAAGTGAAATCTCGCTCTCATTCCGCTCAGCCAGCCGTGAAACGTCGCCCAAACCCATTACACCCGAGGAGGGGAGGGAAAGAAAATGCAATTTCTCATTCCATTAAAAAAAGAAAGGGGGAAAAAGCGGCTACAATATATTCTTGGGTCGTATTAAGACGTCGCTGATAGAGCATTTTAAAGAAGATACTGCGGAGATCTGAGCACAACACGCCCACTGAGGGCTGCACCTGAACGGCCATGTTTACCAACAGCAGTCGGCGGGATTCTAAGCGCCTCCGAATACAAATAATTGATTATTAAGCTGACTAATGGTTATACTGGTTTTATTGCTTTCGGTGGGATCATTTACATGAATCTCACATCACTGCTTAATAACCCGTTCACTGTTATAAATAAGACTGAAATTGGTTGATAATGTGTTTGGTTTCATATAGCTCGATATGTTCCAAACTGCTTGTTCAAAAATAAGCAACAGCATGCCTTATTCGGTTTATTTCATGTTTGTTGTGATATAAAATACATTTATGTTGTGTTTTATTCCTAAACTTGAAATTTCGAAAGATACATTTTTAAAGATTCAAAGACAAAAGTCTAGCTCTCTGACAGACTAGCTGAAAGCAATGGGCATATTTTGACCTGGACTTTTGTTTCTTAGGATAAAAAAAAGTAAAATAGACTAAACTACATTTTTGAATATTATGTGACCCCAAAACATAGAATATTAGCTGTTGTAAAACATAGGTAATTATTTTGGACTGTAAAGACACCAGATTTCTGCCTCCAAGTGGATCATATTTCAGCACCATGGACAGAGCCCTTAGCGTTTCCGTACATATTGTTTACTCTCAGAGTGAATTTATACACTCATTTTAAACTTTTTTATATATATTTTAACAAACAGATTAGGATTGTCCATTAAAAACAATATAGTTTGACAACATAAGGACATTTAAAGACATTTTTATACGGTTAGCAAAAAAATATATATATTTCACGAACTACATGATTTTTTTTTAAATGACAAATAGCGCACTTAACGCATGGCTTGATCTGTTTTTTAGCAGTCGTATTATTTGGTGAATCATTGTTCTTGTGCCGTTTAATTAGGCTAAATTCAATTTATCTCATTATTTTTTTAAAATACTGAAGTAAGTGACAAACATCCTGATATAAACTATGGTTTTAAAAACAGTATACTAATTTAGTTTCCGGGACCATTTGGAGAGGAGGTTTTGAACAAATCAGATCTGAACCCAAAGCTGTCATCTCATCTAGATCCCACGGTCGTCCACACGCTGAGTGTTTACCTGAACTCTGGATTCGGTGAGGCCGATCCTTAGCGCCAGCTCCTCCCTCATGAAGATATCTGGATAGTGGGTTTTGGCGAAGCTGCGCTCCAGCTCGTTGAGCTGCGCCGGCGTGAAGCGCGTCCTGTGCCGCTTCTGTTTCTGCTGGCTGGCGCTCTGTCCGGAGCTCTGCTGCGGCTGCTGCTGCTGCTGCTGCTTCTCCTGCTCCTTCCCGTTCACCGGCATGCCGGCGGAGTTGGAGCCCACGGCGGCGATGTCTTCACCCGGCAACAGAGTGGTTCCCTCCACGGAGTCCGAACCGGGGGCCATGTCTCCCGGATGTCCCTGCTCAGGAACCACACCTCCGAGCCGGCACTTGAGAGCTTCTCTGTGTCCGAGTAGCTCCGCAGCATCCTTCATCCCTGAGAATCAGGTTCAAGCCAAAACTAATCTTATCTTGAAATTAAAACAACACGAAATACTATTGCATGGCTAGAATATACGAAATATTATAAATATTACAAATAAACACATCATTTTAAACTGTCATTTTTGCTGTCAGAGCAAATTGTTAATAAATTACTAAAACAAGATTTACTTTCACCAATGATAAATTACTTAAACAGTTAACACAATTAACTTCACTACCTATTAAGGAGGTTAAACAAGAAGTTGGAATCTTACACTGGAGTTTAGGGCCGGAGTTTAGTGATGATAACTCACCGAGCCGAGCATCCAGGAGGTCGGCATGAGAGAGCATGGCGTACCGCTCCAGGGCGACCGAAATGTGCTCCCCCCCAAAAAAAATCCTGCAACTTTAGGGGCAAATTTAAAAAGTATATATGGTCTAAATGAACGAAAATGCGGTTTGTGGTTAAAAAGGGGGTCCCTTGCATTATAATGTCCTTTAGAGCGACGGGGAGGCGCTTATTAGTTGAAAGAACCCGTGAGCTTCCTCAAATAGGAGCCAATCAGAGCAAGAGCCTGGAAATGTCAGCGACATGACTCCCCCTCTCCTGCCCCCTTTTTTCTTTTTTTCTTTCTTAAACACACACCTGCACGCACGCAGGCATGCGCGCACAGACCCGCAAAACACTACAATTCAATCTTGCCATTCCATCCTCTGATTTATTAGCTTTTCATGCTGAAATTATTCCATGTTTAACATCTTAATGTGTTTGTTTAATCTCATATATTCTGTGCGATGACAGGACTCCTCTAATTGTATGGATCTACCTGTAAAAAAAGACTCCAAATGATTTTATTTTGCCTGAACCATAATCACTACACTCTATTTCCAAATCATTCTGAGTCATTTAGACTGTTTTATTTCACAAACAAATGATTTTTTTGCATTGGTACAAAGAAAAGCATCTCCTCTGCACACAGACTTTTGTCTAAAAGAGAAAACCAAACCGAGCCAGATGAGGAGAAGAAACCCTTTTCCCCTGCAGACCTCCTCTCAGCCCCTCGGAGCCCCGCTTCCCTCCCGTCCTTGGATCCCAAACAAAACAAATATAGCCTCCCATTCATTGCCCCCATGGCAGGTGATTTGTGGAGACAAATCGAGGAAATAAATAAGTAAAAGGAGAACAGATGGATTTAAACTCCGTTAGTGATCGGCCGCTTTAACTCCCATCGACTTTTCATCAACTCGGGTGCCATTAAAGGTATTTAGGCCCGTTTGGCTCGAACAGAATCAGACGTGGTGGACCCTAAACGACTGTGCCCCCTTTAGCAGAAGTCCATAAGTAGGTCTATTATATAATTAACAGGACGGTCATTGATCTGCGCTGCGCCCCTGCACCGCAGACAGTGCTGGTTAGAGACGGCTGCTGGCAGATGTCAGGGGGAGCCTGCGGAACACACCGCCGCCTGGGACTAAATGGGTTTCTTTGCAGCCCCACAAAGGAGGCGTCCGAGCGAGGAGCCGCGGCGTCTCCTCTCCCATGCAGCACCGCATGGAGGCGGCTCATCTTTTATGCTCCTCAACAGCAATCTGCAGGGACGCGTAGCCTGTATGTGGCACACAGCGTGAAAACTTAAGGAAACAGCCTGGCGCGTGGTCCGCCGAGGTGACGAAAAAGCTCCCGACCGGCTCCCGGAAGGGTCGGGAGAGGCAAATCATCAGGAGCAGAGGATTCAGACCAGGAGAGAGGAGAAAGGGGATAGGAGAGAGGAGAGGGGAGCTTTGGACGCTGGGAGACGTCAGGCCAGAGCAGCGTTGTACAAAGGGCCTGAGGCGCAGGAGATGGTCTGTATGCTCCGGGGGACGTTTGATCTCCAGGATATTGCAGCGGAAAACCTTGTGAAATAAACTCCTCAAGTAAATAATAGAGCTTATTTCGATTTTGTTTTACTGAAAAAACACAACTTAAAATGAAGATTTATTCTTCCAGGTACATTTATTTAATTCTAAATCACACCCTAACTCACTGTATGCTACTTTTATAAACAAAGAGTGTCTTATTTTTGAATAAAAAATATTAGCCTAAATAATTGATGTATTATAACGCTTTAAAAAGCTTTCCGTCTAATATTTTAGGTGAATAAACAAGAATGTGTTGCTCCATAGCTAATAATAATAATAATAATAATAATAATAATAATAATAATAATAATAAAGCAATTTGAGAAATGATCTTTTGCAGTGCAAAAAGCAAATTTTGAATTTATCATTAGGAATACGAAGGAAAATTATTAGAAAAGCTCACTTTTTAAATGTTTTTATTTGATTTCTGTGGTGATTAAAACTTTCAGGATTAATGTTTTTGGTTTTGTGATAAAGGCACCCCGGATGGTGAACATCCCTCTGATGTCTGAGCCTCAGACTGGAACTTATTGCTGTAATAAGAGCAAAACCTGCTTGAAACGGGTCTATGTCTCACTCAGTCTCCCTAACTGGACCACATCAATCTTCCCCAGTATAAAAACACCGATTCTCCCGGGTTAATGCGGCGCATCTGAGTGCGGAACGGCTGTTTACACGCCAGGAGACACTTTTAATGGAAGCGCACCAAAAAAGGAAGAAAAAAGAAAAACAAATGCAATTTTTGTAGAGTAATTTCAAAGATCAAGAATTCCGTGTCCTCCCTCTCCGCGGTTTTTTAGCAATCAAACTGCGTTAAATCCATTGCTCATATGGGGCTTTGAAGAACAGATATTCAAGTACCAAAAAAAAAGCAAAAAACAAAAAGCAGTTGCTGGGATTCTTCACAACCAAATTGCAACATGCGCGCCAGGAGGGGAGCTGGTTATTCTTTTTTATGCTCAGGCCTATTGCATCGCCTCACAGGTACCTGCATTCAGTCAGTTATACAAATCTAAAAGGAAAATCGATTTTCCATCTGCAGAAACTGCCGTGGAGCAAATCATACTGTTTTTTTTTTTTTTTTTTTTTGTGCAGGTGATTTGACAGTCAGAGGAATAAGAAAGCAGACAAATAACAGCCCGAGAGACACACAGACCGAAAAAAAATAAAAATAAAATCCCATAAGAGGCTTTTCTGTTCGGCCACCCAGCCTGGCTGCACCACTCCCTGCATCTCATGCCCCAATTAGGCCCGCTGCCCTCCGCCTGATGTCCGCTGCAGCTTGATGCGCAGCACAGGGTGGTAATCACGGCGTCAAATAAAATAATCAGCGAAGAAGAGCCATTTCCTTAATGAGGCAGAAGGAGCTGGTGTCACGGAGAAGGCGGTGTGGCATCACTAGTTTATTTTTGAGTGTGTGTGTCTGGGGGTGGGGGGGTGGGGGTGTTATTAAAATAGGAATAAAAGCCACAATAGATGTCATTTACATATCGGTGTTCAAAGTGTCAGCAGCAGCTTTCAAAACGTCTCATTACTGCTTTAATATCTGGATCCACATGATCAGTAGGCTCAAATCAAACTCTGTGAGCAACTTCAGACTGAAGTAAAATAAAGACCCCCACCCAGGGCAGTCCAAGTTAAAAAATAAAGATGAAATATATCAAAAAGGATTGTTGGAAAAATACGAGCAATTACTTCTTATCATCACCTAGATGAATCTCTGTGGCACAAATGCATCCATTGCAGCTTTTGATTTCACAGTTCTGTGTAATATTAGACTATTAATGATAACAAATTGCCACCAACTTAGACATAAATGAAATTAGAACAATCAAACTATGTCATCTGTGCCACAATCACTGCAGAGAGAACCTGAATATGTTCAGTAAAGTATTTACGATGCGATGAGTTGGCTTATTACACATCCATCATCAACATTATAACTTCTCTGCCAAAATTATTGGAGTTGCTGTGAATTTCATACATTTTGATACCATAAATGACTCTAAGATGATCACAACATCTCACAGTTGTTAAAGGTCTCATCGACTAAAAGATTGAATCAGAAAAAATACAAATCTATATGAAACGATTGTATATGACCTATTAAAATCATTTAAAAAAATGTCAACCTAACATTGTAGTATATCCAAAGAGTACATTCAAAACTCCGGATTTTGATAACTTCTCAACTATTTTAATTTAGTGGCAAATTAAAGCAATCATATAAGTGACAAAAAAATTAAAATTGTTGCTGTTTTACATTTTTTTCCCCAGATATTTTGGAAATGCAGGCTTTAGAGCCAGGAGTCAAACAAATCTTCTCAGAAATGTGTTGTGACAGCTTATTGCCTGAGAAAATCTACTGAGCTTGTGCTGTGTGGTTCTGATAAAAGCCTGATTCTGAGTCATCATGAGCCCTGTATGTTTTCATCACACTGGTACCACTATTGTAGGGTAAAACATTAGTAATTAATAAAGCTGCCTCCACTGAGAGTTGATGCAAATGGTTCAATGAATGGTACACATCAGCTAAATCACCAGCTTGGAAGTTTAACACTTACAAAATTGTGGTGATGGGAATCGAAAGAAAAGTGTCAACAAAAAAACTAACTTATTTACGTATATATATATTTATATATACAGGGAGAGAGAGAGAGAGAAAATGTATAGCTTTGAAATAGTCAACTAAACAAAGAAACAAATAAATAGTTTAGTTATAGATCTATACAATTGAAAGAGCAACATATACTGAGTAAGCCCCCCAAAACCATTATAATTATATGCATTTGTTATTCTTTCATTTAACTATTTACATAGTTTTTTTTACTGGCACTTCTTTCATTTAAAAATTTCAAATGTAAAAAAATGCAGATTTTTGAAATTATTTATACAAAACACTGCCTCCTTCAACAGCTCCAGCTCCAAAAGCCTCTCCTGTCTGTCATCTGGACTCTCTCCTCCAGTTCTGCTTCATCTGTTAGAATATGTTCGTTCTTAAGTCCGGTCATTAGTGGGTCTATTACTGTGGCTCCATCATTAGGAGGCTGTGATGCATCATTGAAGGCAATGAGAGCCTCAGACTGTGAAGGAAACCCTTCTTCACAATATAACCTGCAAAAATCAAAAACTGTCAGAGTAAAGGCATGCTGGGAGAAGAAATAAATCTGCCTAAACACCATTTATAATGTGTGATGATTTTTATTATTGTTATTATTTACTTAACAAAACCAGTAAGAGATGATTGTATAATGTCACATTAATTATGATGTAATGGTATATATTGGGAATAAGTTGCTCGCACACATTTGTCTCCCTGAAATAGCAGAAAAAGGGGGAGGACTTGGGTCAGTAGTGTCTCTGAGTAGCTTGAAATTAGAAACATGTGCTGGTAATTATGAAACTGCAGCAAAGCCACATCATGCAGTTTAATGCCTCAGCAAATTAAAGAATAAATGGGATCAGTCTCTTTGACCTTGCTCAGTCTGACTTGCCGAACTTGATCTACCTGATACCTCATGTGTGTGAGAGTCAGTTACTCTGAGACGTTGGAAAACACTCTGTAAGGCCTGCAGGTGTACAGCGCACATGCACGTGATCGCAGATTAAAATTAAAGGTCTAACATTCCTTGAAGGATTGCATATCACCCGTTGCCCTTCATGCCAGAATGACACGGCTGTAACCGTATTGAAAATAACATTTTGCTCGATCTCATGCTGTATCGCGAGATGTCTCGCTCAGAGAACGTGTTGCGAATGACTCTCAGCTACTACCACATAAAATTAAAGTCAATATCTGTTAAACTGACAGAGTTAGCAAAATCTCTGTTGGTTACTGTTGATTTAATTGTGAATTGACTCCAAAAGTTAATCAGTAAGGTGTACATCCAGTGATTACTTTCTGAGAGTTTCATTAAAATCCATCCAGTGGTTCATGAGGTACTTTGCTAACACACAACCATACACACACACACATACAAACATAGACAAAAATCATTATCGCTCGGTTTTGCCTTTTTGCACTGAGCGTTTATAATACCAAACACACACAGACACACACACACACACACACACACACACCATTACATCACACTTTTCCTGTTGTTGCAGACCATGAAGGCAGCTTGCAGCTTCCTCCTCTTCCCTCCACTTCAGCTCGTCTCTCACTTCCCCACTTTCCCATCCATCCATTCTCTTTATGTGCCTCTCCTTCCTCCTCCCTCCTCCTCTCCATCCTCTCTGCCACATTTCTGCTGCGTCTCTGCTAAACACGGCGCTCTACCCCTCCCAAGATTAATTGATCATCAATTTAGCTCTAATTTGGACCAAGTCAGCTGGTAAATGGGGCAGTTTTCCCTGATTGTTAGTGAAATGTGCGCGAGTACATTGATAAATTTTGATTATTTATCAATTACAACCAAATGAACTAAATCTATTGAATAAATTCCACGCTGATTGCCATAATAGAGTTTGAAAATATGGCTATTGATAATGATTCCGGCTAATAGTCTTTTTCCGGTCGTGGCTTGCCGGCTTGTCGAGATGACAACACAAAAGTAATTTTTCACAGAATCAGCTGAGTGACTGCGAGGCCGATCTTTCATTAATCAGTCACATTACCGAGCTGATACGCTGTAATACGCGACGCTTTCCTGAGAAAGACTCAAACACTTTGTCATATTTTATGTCAATTACCAGTCATTCCGTTGTGTTCCATCAAGACATCTTGTAATAGTTAACATATGCTAAGGTAAGGCTCCCCCTGTCCCGCCCTCCTGGAGCTCTGCTGAGGGGGAGAGATGCCGTCTCTGTTTGGGGCTGATGATGAAATGGGCCCCGCTCTTAATTTCTTATTTTTTTTCCACAGGAGCTGAGACACTTATGGGAAGGGTGGGGCAGGGGCTTTTTAAATGGACCTGCCACCATGTTTTCCCAAAGTTAATGGAAAAGCAGCTTGCTGGAAAATAGAAGAGGGGGAGAAAAAATGGAATTAGGTTCAGAGGCTTTTTTCACACACAATAACAAGGGATAAATATGAGCTGCGGGCCTATTTCCACACAGACATTCAAATTAGTGCTGTCATTTCCTCGCAGCCTGACGCCATTACCTAAAAATATTGTTTTACATTCATCATTTCATCCTTAAGGTGACAGACACAGTTGGCAGGGTTTGAAATTGTATTTAAATAAAAACTAAATTGGCAAAAATCAATTATAAATATGTGCAAATGGTAGCATGAAACATTAATCCTTATAGTTCAGATTTTTCAAAGTGAGGTTCTGAGGGTTATAAATGTTAATTTCTAAATAATATATTATTGTTAAAGATACGTTATTTGTAAGTTTGTAAACACTTCATAAAGCATTAATTATATTTTATAAAATGATTATAAAACACTGTTCATAGACTGAAGCAAGCCCACTATTTGGTAAGATCACATTTTATTAATGTCTTCGTAGTTTAGATCCTAGATATCAAACAGCTGTATGAACAGTGCATTATAACTGTTTTATAAATGATTGTTATTGCTTTCTAAAGTGTTTACAAACTCAGGACTAACATGCTCTAATGCATTAATAAATCTGTTTTTGCACGGATTATTTCAGCATCAACAATATCAAATTCCTATTAGATACCCCAGGCTGCACCTGAAGTGCTACAGCTAGCTGCTGCTATTTGTTCTTTACAATGTAAACTACAGTGTAATGCAAAATTAATAATTAAAAAAATGTGCATAAAGGTTATAAAATAGATTCAAATGAAACTATTTGGGGATGAGAGCTGTTTTTTTTGTCAGATATTCATTCTGATCTTTGATCTTTCTACATTGAGCTATTTACAACAGGTAAGACAGTAATTGTTCATAACCTTTCCACAGAACCCCATCTTTAAACGATCTGAAGTATCCCTTTAAATAAATCTTAAATTTGCTCAGTGCGGCCGGATGCAAAGAGACAGGAAGGACCTGGAATAACTGCAGTATTAGCCTTCCTTTTTAATCAATGATATGAGCCCCTCCGCACCAATCATGGCCGCTGGAAGTGACTTAATGATCAGCATTTAGACTGGGCGGGTAAACCACGGCGCCATGGCGCCAACACAGGGGCCAAATGCAGGTGAATTAACCCAGTCCAGATCTAATATGCCGGTGTCAGCTCTGGTTAGTACATGGCTAACTGTAGCCTGTATTGGCAGTGGCATAGCATCCAGCATTGTCTCCCTCATATGCCAGCAGGTAGCTATCTATAATCGATGGCCACTTTTAATTGGACAAGCTGTCTGTTAGTGGACACTGGAGGTTGTGCAGGGGGTGGGTAGGGGCAGCACTGTATTTACCCCATCTTTATTGTGGATAACTAGGCAGGGAGCGTTGGAAGTTTCTCCTGCTGGATGATTTAAACATTTCACACACCGTCTATTCATTAAAAGTCATTTATAAATGATCTAACTGATGTGAGATTGCATCATCTAAAATAATACAAATGTTAAAATATAAAACAATGCTGAGGGCAATATTTTTTCAAATTATCCAAAACTGAACAGTCTAAACATTATTTGCTTTGGCTGGATTCACACAAACAAATCTAATCACTGAGAAGTTATTACACAATATTAACACATTCATATCTCTGAAGAAAAAAAAAGAAAACTCAGAAATCTATATTAAAATACAATTATCTGTTTCTAGTGTTGCACCACATGCAAATATGAATAAAATCTAACTGTAATGAGGATGTTATTTACAAATAAATCTTATTTTCTCTGGAAATTTAAACCGATCAGTGTTTAAACTCAGGTTAGAAGGAAATATTTTCACTTATGTAGCTAACAAATGAAATCAGCAGCTGTTAGCCTCATTTTTACCAAAGGGAGGAGGTCAGAGAAGAGGAGAAATGTGAATTAATTCTGTCTAAGCTGGAACGACCCTATTGTTGCTGGGTTGAGAAGCTTTTCATTCTTTATCCACGTACTGTTCATTATTTTCACCATGAACCTTGCAGAGGATGGTAACTGCCCTGGCTAAGAGGTCGAAACAAATATATATATATATTTATATATATATATATATATATATATATATATATATATATATATATATATATATATAACATTACTCTCATATGGAGCTGTTTGGCGTTAAAGCATCATCTTGTGAATGTTTGCTTTCTAGTTTCTCTCATCGTTACTCTGAATCTCAAACCCCTTATCTGCGCTTTTCCCCCACCTTTCCTTGAGTTACTATTTGTCAAAGCAGCGGCTTGCCAACGCTGTGAGGAAACTGGAAGCCTGGAGACGGAGGGCCACGGGTCGACATGCTGCTTTTTGCGCAGCCACTAATTGATATTGAGCGAGCTGCTGGTGAGGAGTGCGAGGGCCACTGCTGGCTAATCTATGCTCTAATCAGGGTGTGTAATGAGAGTGGCGGCACGCTTGGAAAGAAAAGAGACTTATAAGGGACGTCTGTCAGGAAAAAAACTGCCATGACTGAAGAAAAAAAAAAAAAAAACAAGACATGAGAAATTTTCTCAGCACCACCTGGACCAAAGCGCTGTCCGAGGTGCTGACGATTTTAGCAGAAACGCATGACCTCTATAACCACAAACTCGGGCCAACATAGCTGCCTGTAGTTCACATCTTCAGTCTGATACCTTTCACACAATAACCTGATCACAGCCTCTGGCGCAAATCAGTGAAGGATGCTGGGATTGCATCGGAACAATCCGTGCTGGAGAGAAAAGAAAAGAGGAGAGGCAGGAGGAAGACAGGCCGCAGGCTGAATAGCAAGTGGAACATTAGTAGAGGTGTGTGTAGGAACACAGTCAGGCAATTAACAGCGCATTAGAGAGGACATACACGCATGCACACACTCTCCAAAACGCGCACATAGGTCCGCACTTCACATGGTATATATGGCCTGTTTAAATGGTGCCCGAGCGAATTAAACGAGTTGTGAATATGTTTATGTATTCACCGTTGTTTGTATTTTGTTTCATGGAGATATTTAGAACAGACATTTGAAAAGTAAAATAGTTCCAAGCAGCAGTTATTGCACATTCGGTTGCCCTATCTTTCAGGTCTGTTCGGTTTTACTGTCAGCCATAATTTTTTTTTCTGCTCACCGTGTGGCTGACAGAAGTAAAGAGAGTCAAATAAAAACAGCGCGGGGCAGCCGTGCACCATTTTCTACCAGCGGCTCGGCAAAGCTGTCTGACAGTGTGAGATTAGCCTCATCTATCCGGTGTCAGTGACCAGAACATCACAGCGTAAACGGGTCTGACTGCGGTGTGTGCGCGTGTGTGTGCGTGTGTGTGTAAGGGAGAGAGTGGGAGTGGTAGAGTGAGAGACAGAAAAGGAGAGGTCATCTGATTACTCATACAAACAGACTGAAATAGACTGCGGTGCTGTGGGAATGTGCGGGTTGGGGAGAGACTGAGGGATGAATAGGGTGTCCACGTGACAGAGACACCTCACCCGAGTCCTCCCCGACAGGGTCCACTTCCTGTCCCTGGTGCTCTGTCCGTTCATCAGTCACATCTGCAGAGATCTATTTAATCTCTATAGAGCATATGAACAACGTATTCTCTCACTTAATTACGTTTTTTTACGTTTTTTATTATCAATAAAAATAACAATATAAAAAAATTGATAATTATTTAATTATAAAAACAAAGACTGACAACTTCTGAAACAAATGTAGATTTTTTTTAACGTAGCAGGAATTATTATTATTCAAATGAATGCGTGCCTGTAAAATTTAAGATAAAAACTTAAGAATTTCATCATGTTGTTTATCTGATATTGAAATTAAAAAGTAGTTTGTATATGATAACTTAAACAATTTTAAAAACAGAAAAATGCGCAAAATAAAGTTATAAACCTTCCTATGTAAGGTACATTTTATTTTGCGCATGAAAACAAACACTGAGGCGTTATTTCTTCTTTTTTTTACCGGAATTTCTTTTATTTTTGGAGGGGGGGGGGTGTCTGTCTGCATTCCCTGTTTACAAAGTATCTGATAGGACAGAGAGATGGAGATATCAAGAACAATGATATTTATGAGGCTCTGTGACAAATAGGCGCAGTTACGCTTCGCCTGCGCACTGCCTGTTTACATAGACCGGCTCCATTTCAGCTCCACGCGTTTATGGACCGTGTATGTGTGTGTAGCTCATGTGTGTGTGTGTGAATCCATGCGTCCACGGATGGCCTGACGACCTTGGAAAGGGTTCTTCTGTGTTAAGATGATCCATCCAGAAGAGACAGAGGACAATCCACAGATTTTTGGACGCATAAAACTTCAGTGAACTGTTAAACTTTTGAAGGTGACAGAAATATTTTTTTTCCTTCTGCATCTAAAAATGCCAACGCCCTGCATGTTTGCGCCTCTCCTCTCCTGAGCTGCCCTGAACTATTACTGCCTGTTATGGTTCATACCGGAGTTATTTCCTTTACAAATAAAGTGGCTTCGAACGAGATTAGAGAAATATGTATGAATTTCAGTTTAATTTATTTGATCATTTCACATCACAAAGCGCCGTAGTGCTCAAATGTGATAACAAGTTTTCTGTTCCTTTCATTATGTAAGAGAAATTGGACCTCAGCACGGATTCACTGGGACGCGGTGTTTCCACGGATGAAATGTAATTTGTGGGGAGAATTTGTTGTATCTGTCACAAATATTCCCCCAATTAGCCGCGTAATTATTTGAGGGTTTCTGCAATTACGGCTTAAACCGGTAAATTTAAAGCTGTGGCTGTCCCTAATTGGGCCGGATTTGATATTTTGCATATTTGCATAATGAGAGAATCGGGAGGAAATTGTGTTCATCCATTTGTGAAGAATTCTATGAATTTTATGAATCTGAAAGCCCATCCCCTTGTGGTCGGTGACTTTGCCTGCAGATCCCCGAGGAAACGTGGTAGAGGGGAGGGTGTGTGGATGTGTGGGGGGCTCGTTGTGTGTGTGTGTGCGCGCGCGCGCAGGGCACGGTCACGTCTCCATGTGCGCTCCAGAGTTCCCCTATTCTCCACCAAGGAAAACGCTGAAACAGTTCATGCATTGTTAATAAAAACATTCTAAGCATTTTTATTGAGTTTGTGTCCCTTAAAACATAATATTACTGTAATTATTTAACATCTATTTGCAGTAAAAATGTAGGTTAAGAGAATCTTTTTTTTCTGCCCCTGCTTAGTCTAACAAGCATTAGCAGAAGAGTCACGCTTATCTATTTCATTTTCCATCAGATAACAAACAATATGGCTGTATGGGTTTTATTAAGAAGCCTTTGATTTTGTCATTAGGTTTATATTAGATAATTCGTCCGGATTGGTCTGTAATACTTAATTATGCATTATCACAGCGCACTGATTGATATTGAGAAAGCTAAGTGTTCTATGTAATTGGTAATAAAGTAGGTAATTTTAGAAATTTGTCCAATCAGTAATGATTATGAGGCTGTGAGCAGGTAATGATGTTAACCCTAGTTTCCTCTTAACACAGTCCATCTCCAGCATATCAAATATGGACTATTATATAGATGACAAAAAGAGGAAAATCTCTTTTCCTCAAGTATGATTACAGTTTTTGGTTTCTTACTATTAAAGAAAAATGTAAAAATAATTTAAAAAGTAGGCTAAGCTACAGAGGGACATTTCCCTTTTTTGGATAGGACTCAGTATGAAATATCCACTAAACTGGTAGTACCACTGGTGGAGTGTGCGTCCTCCTCATGTAAGAGTTTCATCCCACTGAGAGTCGTATATCAGAGAGCAGTAAAGAGGGACACTAAGAGCACTGATGAATGTATGAGAGATAGATGTGTTAAGTGACCTTGGTACATTACTTTCTCCTTCAAAGCTGCAGGAAGAAAGATGGTGTCTTATTTTACTATGTCAAGTGTGCTTGTGTGTATATTCAGTCCAGTTCAGTTTATTTGTATAGGGCCAATTCACAACAAAAGTCATCTCAGTGTACCATTAAAACAAGTCCAAAGCATAAATCCTTGTCAGATTCACATCCAAATCCAACTACAGTCAATTCATTCCTATTATAATATAATGCATTCACATGCAGTACATTATGAAATGCTATTTAGTAAAAGTTATCTATCTAAGGAAGCCAGCAGATTGTGACAAATCTTTACTTCAGTGTATTCCCACATCCTGAGTAACACATTGGCGACAGTGGAAATAAATGACTCCCTTTAAACAGGAAGAACCCTCCAGCAGAACCAGGCTCAGGATGAGCGTGGATCTACCTCCACCAGCTGGGGTTGGAGAGGAGACACAGACAAATAGAAGGATTGCAGGTGTAGTTTTTTTACGAAGAAAAACAAATAAAACAGTTTAATGACAGCATTAATTACAAATACAAACATAGACAGTACAGAAAGTAATGACAGCAGAATCAGGAAATATGCTCAGTTTGTTCTTCAGTAGTTTAAGCCTATAGCAGCATAACTGAGGGATGCAAGCTAACCCTAACTATACACAAACACACACAGCTTGACACCCCCCCCCCCCCTATTATTGGAAAATGTATAGGAACTCTACTTCACAAATTGTTCTCAAAGAAGTTTTTGATACTCCCAAATTAATTAAATGTTGCAGATTGCAAATTAAAAATAACCCCTTTGCATCCTCTTTTTTATACCTGAAACATGGGTTGTTTTTAATGTTAGGTTGTTATCCAATAACTCAATATTACACATCACAATTTAATACAGTGGGAAAAAAGTTGAACTGATTCTCTCAATAAAAAAAAAACAATTTGTTGTTTATTAGGAGGGAATAATCCAAGACAAAAACAAACACAATCACAACAATTTATGGTCTGAACATCACAGAAAATATCCTTTAATATTCACTGGCAGCTCATAAAATTGGCTGCATAATAATTTCACCATTTCATGGGATATTAGACCATAATGACCACAGTCCACCCCTCTACACCCCACAACCCTACAGGCTATACTCACATAGAGATATACACCTCAACCCCTGGGCAGGCCAGAGCTGGGGCTAATTTATAGGTGAAAATGAAAGGCAAGCTTAATGTAATGGCTTCTTCGAGCCGTGATATTATTCGCCCCATCACTCCGAAGGTTCAGCTAAAAGGAAGATTTTGAAACAAGAGAAGATGTGAATTAAAGCAGAGAGACGTTCAGGTGAGAAAGGAAGATCCAGACTGAACACACCGACTGAGGAATTGGAGGGCTCACGGCACATATTCTATTTTTTTTTTTTATATTTTTTTTAGTCCCAGGGAAAAAACAACAGCAGCCATGAGTGTGTTCCCAATGAATCTGCAACTACAAGCCTGAACAAATAGAATCACACACACACAAACACAGCAGCAACAACAGCAGCAGCAGCAGCTGAAACTGGCGTATTCTACTCTTTGAGTTAATGGGAATAAAATACCTCAGTGGATGAGTGCAGATGTGTTTGATACAAATAGTCATTTTCCTATTTGCTGCCTCATTGGGCATGATGAATGATGGAAGTCAGGGAGGCGGTGTGATAAATGGCAGCACCTTGGCTCTACTGCATGGCCTATTGATTCTCCTTCTTTATTACCCCTCCAACCCAGCTGGCTGCTCTGCCCCACACACACATGTACAGGAGCGTGCACACACACCATGCAGACACACACATGTGCATGCAATGCTCCCAGAGAAACAAATAAACATGTGCAAGCAGCCATGACTACATACAAACCCACACACACACACACACAAAGCATGCAATACATGCACATTTAGCAAGACAAAACAAAAAAAAAAAAAAGGTGACGTGAGGCAGGGGAAAAAATCTGGGAGACAGGAAGCTGTAAGAGTTTGGTGTGAAGAGAAAACTGAATGTTTTCATATTTAAGCTGGGAGATGTGTGGATGAAAATTCTATGCCAGATGATGAAACACAGTTCTGACCAATCCGAAGAACAGGAGCTCAAAGCATACAGATGACTCAATTAAAGTGTTTTGTCTTGCTGAAAATGTTTGCTCCATTTATAAGCTGTCAAAGACGGAACAATTTGATGAGAGATTGGCCTGTGTGAACAACGCCATCAGTCACACAGATAAAGCAGGCAGGATAAATCAGTGATATGACCATCTACTGAGCTCTTCATCATGAGATAATGAGGGTGATATCCTCCTCTGCACAAAAACATCCAAGCAGATTATAAACACACATGTCCAGATTAAAGTCTCTGCTGAATGAATGAACATTGAAAGCAGGGGATACTTGTGTCTGAGCTGCAATACCAGGTGTGTTCTGTCGAGTGCAGATGTTGGACAGAGATATGCCCTGTCAGAGAAAAATCAAGGAGATGTCTCCATAAGTACGGATGGAAAAAGGACAGCACTTGTCTTTTCCTGCCTTTATGCCTCAGAACAAGAATGAAGGAAGAAAGAGATCAAACCCCACAGACTCCTCACACTTCAATTTACCTACTGCAGTTTTTTGACCTTGAGGCACAGACATAATAATTCAGGGTCTCAGGCAGGTGATGAATGGTTTGTGTGCATGCGTGCATGTGCATGTGTTTGTACAGACACCTTATCGACTAAAATGATGACCAAACCAATGGAGAGGTCATGAACTGGACAAACAGTGGAAGAGCACGCATTGACATTAAACACACTCCTCATTTGGGTTGTGACATGTTTTAAGCTGATACAGAAAGCAGGAACAAGGCACTGACTTATATTTCATCCAACATTCCAATTTTCTTATTAGCAGATTTTTAATTTTAGATTTAAATTTTAGATTTTGTGCCTGATGTTGAGGTCATATCATGAATTCTGATGAGGTCCACTTACATTTGTGTCCAAGAGCCACAACAATGTGTGTTTATGTGCTGGCAAGATTGCTTCCACCTCATGGTCTCTTGCTTTAAAAGTCCATTTGGACTCGTGCCTACAATCACCTTCTCATCGTTGCTACAGCAACGGAGCCGGGGCTAATTAGTATGCATTATCAATTAACAAACTTAATAGCCGGCAGATTGATTAGATCCTCAGTTATAGAGGCAGAACTCAGGCGAAACATGGAATGAAAAATAATTTTACACACAAGCTTGTGCACTCCCTCTCACTTTCTCTCACACACTCCTACACAAACACACACAAACACACACAAACACACACACACGCACACAGGAGCAGCAGCAGCTCACTAACCTTCTCCTCCTTCTCACTTGTGTAATTACTGTATGCATATGGCAGTGAGTGGATTGGGAATGAGGCAGTGTGAGATTTTGAATAAACTTTCATCCTATAATGAGTCAGGCCGCCATGGCTAGTTTAGCTCTGATTGTATTCCACTCTAATGAATGACAAACCTTCTCCATCGCACATGCATGCTCACAAACACACAAACATGGAAACAGTTTGTGTATCAATAGATCAGAAACATATCCAGGGATCACAAGAATGCATAGGGTGCATCATTCATGCTCACATTCAATCACACAGCTTATGTATGCACACACAAACTTTTACCAGTTGACATACACACACACACACACACAGAGTGTAATCAGGCATTCGGTTTACCCTCCTATCAGTGTAATGGAGGTTAATGAATGATTAGGTTTAATAAATTTAAAGTGGAGCTTCAGTTTATCCACACGATGCATTAAATGCTAAACAGAGTGAGAGCAACATCAAAGTAAGTGTGTTGGCACCAAAAAACAGATTTACTGTCACTGCAAACAACGCCACATAAATACAAATTAAAAAAAAAATTATGAGCGAAATACTAATGTTATCTTAACATTTTCAAAATATTTATATAAGCTTTAAAATTCTTAAGGTTGTTTTACTTGTGATGCTCAGGCTAAAGCATTAAAGTTACCAAAAGAAAATATCCAAAAAATAAATAAACAAAATGCAAACAATGTGACAAAGTCAAACTGTTTTCCTGCTTGTACAGAAATACAAAGCAATAAAGAATAGTAATAATTTTCTGAAAATATTATTTTTTGTCTCTTAGTAACAATGAGTATGGTCTCTTCTGGAAATTATATGTTTAAAAATAATTTTGAGGGACAAAAAATAAACAAATTGCCCTACAAACTGGTGTTGGATAAAATCAGCATACAAAGTCGGCTTAATTAATCTAAACTGAGCCTTAGAGCAGGCTTAACGTCACTGTACCTGATTGTTGAAACATCCACATGAAAACTATTTTTCATGACAAAGTACAGCAAAGATAGTTCTGAACTCAGTTTTCTAAACAGCCAAACTTAGTTACTCTATAGCTAGTCTTCTATTTAATTCTTGGTTACAAAATGCAGAGCTGAAGGCACATGTGCCCATCGTAGAACCAGTGACCTAACACATCAGCGAAAGACCAATTCATGGACATTAAAATGCAAACGTGTGCATATTTCAAAGTGCTAAATTTTATGAAGCATTTAAAGCACCATCTCTCCAGTAGTAAATCCTAATGGTCTTTTTTTCAATCCATAATATTCGCAGTCACAACCTCTAAGCAGTGACATTAAAACTGTTTGCATCAGATGCAATGATGATCTCCCCCAACTTAAGGGTTGAAATTAAACTGAGCCTGGCAGCAAAGAAACATACATTTTAACATAATCACACACACATCACACACACACGCACAAGGTGATTTTAGTGCAGATGTGCGCCGGTTCTCCTCTGCTGCATTGTGGCCCAGTTTGAAGCCATCTCCCTCTGATGTATAACTTGTTGTCCAAGCCTTAATGTTGATTTATTATCCGTCCATAAATTAGAAAAATATGTTTGAGAATTCCACGGCGCAGCCAGGCTCTGCCGACTGTCTGGGGATTGGCTGACGTGTCAGAGGCGCATATTGGCTCGCCGGGCAGCCTTTTGTTTCCCTGCACCAGCAGGCATTTAATGAGTGCTGATGGCTTAAGGTAAATGTGTTAGGACAGACAGCAACAACAGGCACAAAAACAGCCTGCTACACTGGAAGATGTGGAGCCTTTTAACAGCAGAAAACTGCTTCTTTTCTTTTACAGATGCTTGGAAATGGTAAACAACAGAATCCTTGTTAATAATCATTCTCATGTTTGGGTGTAAAATAAAATTGTATTTCATAAGCAGTTGATTTCTTCAAATTTTAGCTTCTAAAAAAGTGTATTAAAGGCAGCTATTGTAGTGTTGCAAAGCTTCTGCCTTCTATTCACTTGTTCAATAATTGCCTCTCCAGAGCCAACTCATTATTAGCTCCAGTTTCTGAAAGCCCATTTTTCTCTTATCCTGTTATTATCGAATAAGGCTGATTATTACTGTTGATGATTCTCCTGCTGGTCCAGGCTGACTGGTGCACACACATGCGTACTAATTCCTAATAAAGCTGCAGACATCCCTCGGGTAACATGCTGCAGCTCAGAACTGCCTGCGCACACAGTGCTATCAGAAATGTTTTTGATTAATCGCAGAAGTAATCGCAGGTCAAAGTTTAATATTGTGACACAAAAATCTGCCATGACGTACGCTGGAACTTCATCCCCCATTTATCCAGAACAGACTCTAGCTCTGTGAGACACACTGAATGGTGCATGATCAACACACTGAGACAGAAACATCATTGTCATCGTGTCTTGAGCTGACACTGTCACTTCATTGTCATGGCTGTTAGGTCTGTTGTGCTGATGTCCTGCTCCACTGTTTATGTTACAGATGTTGCAGTAATCAGAGCAGCAGCGTGTGAAGGACTCAGCCTGCAACCCCGGCCATCATCACGCCGGTAAAGGTCATTGTGGAAATGCTGGATGATGGTGATGGCTCGGATAGGATGAGACACGGTTCCACTAAGATAACCCATTTCTCTCACAGTGATCCTGACATCGTTAGAGGCTTCCTTGACTCTTTAGATGCTCACAGCAAAATAAGAAAATAAAAAGCAGAATTAAGTCACTGCGAGGCTGCATTAACAATTAATCTTTTCATTTGAACTGTAAAAAGGACAGTAAAGTGCTCAGTGTTTGCTGAGAAACCCATTATCCTATTATAATCATCTTGTCAGATTTTGAAGCAATTACAGCCCTACTTGTCACAACAAAAGCTGGCCATTTTACTTAGAGCTGTCACACACTTTCGCTGGAAATTTGAGTGCCTTTTCTTATCTATAAAACAACAAAACCATATCAGTCTTGGCACAATCGCTGGGTTGAAGAAACAACTGGTGTAGTTTTGAGGGGAAAATGATGCCTGTAAGGCACACTTATTGTCCGTCAGCAGGGTTAGTTATGTCTCAGTTGGAGCATTCATCCTGGGCCATTATGGGGCGCTGAGTTGCAACTGGCGGCCATCGTTTAATGATCTCCTTGGGCTCTGGGAGTAAACTACTGCAGTAATCAGAAGGGTAAACTCAGCTATATTTCAATTTAGAGAGCCGCTCTTCCGTTTAGAGAGGCCGCTCTGAGACAATAAATAATAGGACTATTTAGGCTATCCCACAGGCTTCCTCTCTGACACCTACCCAAACATACACACACACTCTCCCGCACAAAGACACACACATATGTATGTATAAGTCAGCCTATAACAATCCTGTCCCTTCAATAAATCAGCCCCACTAGAAGCTGGTGATTAGCGACATCATTTAGCCTCTAAAAGCCAAACAGCAACAACTGCTTCTTTCCTGGTTTTAGGGGGAAGATAAAGAGATGAACAGATGGTAAATTGGTTGGAGGGGAATGGACTGTAGCTGGATGACTGGACTTGGGGATAAAGAGCAAATCCAATGTAGATTTCAGAGCTTATTATTCCCAGTGATGTTTTTTCACCTTGCAGATGTGGAAATAATAAAGCTCTTTATCTGCCAAGAGCGCAGTAAGACAATGGGATGATTTATTTTTATCATCTCTGACTAAATTCCTTGGTGGGCAAGCCAGTTCAAAATCATTTTATTGTGTCACGCTGTGTTTTATAAATGTGGTGCATGTGTCAATACTCTAATATTTGAAACAAGAGTAGGCGTTATGGCCTATACCAAAAGAGCTTAAGTGCTTTTTGCTTTATACTTTGTGTTTGTTTTTGTGATTTGTGTAAAACACAAAAATAGTACTTGACCTTGCAATAAGCAGTCAATCAATAATAGTACAATTCCAGGAAAGTTAAACAAGTAGGGAAGAAAGACAAAGTGATAAAACCAATAAAAGTCAGATGACTCCTTTTTACAAGTAACAAATAGACTGTTATTTGGTGCAATTTGCATTAAGTACGCCACGTTTTATTTGTAGAAATTAAATTACATTCATATCCATGAATGTCCTATCACACAAGCAGTTGGTTATTTGAAAGAGAGGGAAAATAATATTTTCAAGTCAATAATCTCTTTATTATTTTCTTTAAACCACCTGATTTACAAGCACCAATAAAGTCAAACACATTAGGCTTCCTTACCCAACAATTTCCTCATCTACCGTGCAGCAAAACTGTTCCACTGGTCTCAGCGGAGAGGGATTATACGTGTGTCTGATGATGGCTTCCTAAATAGCTTCAATTAATGGCCTGTCACTTATCATTAGACCCACTGAAAGGCGGGACGCCAGGGAGCTTGATGCAAACAAAGGCACGTTTTAGGACGTCGATTCTAAAAGCACCCATCGACTCTCTATTCAGGCGTCGGGCCTCTGAGGCCTGCTTCATCCCTGCTGGCCCCTGAACCCTGATCTCTCTCCTGGGGGATTAGAGAGATCTGCAGAAATTAGCTGTTTGGATGACAAGCAGAGGCCAAGGGACGAGCGGGTGTTAATGCCCCCCTTTTAAAGGAACAAAAGCAGCGGGGATTTTAAATAACATGTCTCCATTGCCGCCTGTGGCCACTTCAGTCGCGGTTTGGGTGGTAGGTTACTCATCTGTTGTAATTGATTGAAAACCTGCTCCGGCAGAAAGAACTGGTGTATCAGAGGACTAAACTCCTAAGGGATTTCAAGAGGACATGTTAGAAGTAAAGACAAAATGAAGTAAATAAAGTTTAATTTATATGATTGGTGCCAGTTTAAGATCCACTATCCCAAAATTTTTACAAGTGCAACAGTGCCTAAACCCTTTATCAAAAGCTGTGAATGAGATTTTAAAAAGTGTAAGATGTCAACATTCAGCTTGGAATCAAAAGATTCTTAATACACCCCCCAACTATATTTGGTCTGGTACTGGCAACATTGTTTACTCTTCATTACAGATCCAGACAGGCAGGGAGATCCTCAAAGAGAACATCCTCAACAGCATCCTCTTGACTGCAGCTCTGCAGTGCAGCTTTTGTCCATTACGCTTGGCCTCCTCATTGACAGCCAATAAATCATTCATTTAGAGGCAAAGCAGGGAGAGAATCAAACAGCCATTTCAGAGCCCGAGGCCTTTCACTGTAGTGGCTGCTGCAGGCCACAGATCTAATGTAGAGTGGCTAGGCTGCAGGCGGGTGGAAGGGCTCTTAAGAGACAGGAGCGCATTGTTTGGAGAGACGGGGAAACGTAGCTCTCATTAGACCTGGAGCTGAAAACCAACCTGAAAGGCCTGCTCCAATTTACCTGCCCTGTGCTTGGAATAAATCACCCCAGTGTGTGGGTTTGTGTGGCATGTACATATACAAAAATAAAGATAACAAACACACTCATAGGTAAATACGAACAAAGGGCTTCATGCATGCTTTTCAGAGCGCCCCTCTTCAGGTTGATAGTTTTTTTAGCGCAGCTCTTGTTAAAGGAAGAAACCTTTTACTGCTCTGCCTCCAACTGCCCTTTTATTCGGGTGCTTTCTCATTCAAATCAGAATCACAATTAAGGTGGTTCTCACTTTTTTCTTGTCTTCTCTGTTGTAGGTTTGAGTATGTCTTTGCACAAAGTGACTCACAGCTGTAGCAACACGGCTTATGCACACACAAGACAACATGAGAGCTGATGCAGGGCAGAGACATGAACACAGAGAGAAATATAGCTGTAAAAAGAAAAAAATGTGAAAGTTGTGAATTCTTATTTACAATTTAGTTTGTTGATAAACTGAATTTCACATCCCCCAAATTTCACTCAGTGCAGCCAACATGGAAAGAATCTAATACTGCAAACCAGGTAGACAAACACAGCATGTGCACTCTGTGACAAATCCTAAAACAAATAAGAGAAAGTGGATAAATTACCCATTTTCTGATGCAAAGACAAAGAAAAAGTAACTGAAGGAGGTGTAAATGGAAGTGGAATGATTGATAAAGTTTAGAAAAAGAACAGAAAAATAAAAAACAGGCAAGCTGACGAGCAGTAAACCCTTGTAGAAACGTGGTGGCAGAAGTGTCAGGCTGTTTAAACACTGAAAAGTCCCAGAGTCTCTCCTTGTCTCTGCTAATGACATGCTCGTCAAAGCCAGACAAAAGAACCTGCAGACAGATCCACTATGCCTGTTACAACACACACACACACACACTCATTGAACACATCAGGGTACATCTGTGTTTTTGTCAGGGGGATTCTCACATTCTCACATGATGAATCTCCTCTTCCTGCAACCTCATACATGTCACAGAAAGAAAAAACAAAATCTTCACTCTGGTGTCTTTAGCATCTCTTTTCTCTTTTCTCCTTCTTCCTCATCCACTTATCCATTCGTTGTCTCGGCCTGCTGTGTCGCCTCCACCATTGAAAATTAAGTTGTCACACTAGAGTAGATGGATTACACACACACACAGTAACACACAAAAATCATAAATGAGCTGAAATGGAATCAGACTCTTATTGAATGCCTGCTTGAAAAAAAAAACTGTGTGGTGGCCATAAGTGCTCCATTCGATTTCAACCCGTATCGATCTCTGCTTGTTATTTGTTTTGAGGAGAATGGCATGTACATGTTTGCACTGATGACAAAGTCTTTGTCTCACAGACTGCTGACAGGAAGCAGCCGTTGATGGACTAACATCGTGAAAGAAATGGCCTGCTATAAAACTGGTGATAAGTACTACAAAGATGGGTCCCCTCACAAAATGTATAACCCCCTTTGGTACATGAACACAGACTTATGTTGCGCAATAAAAGTGTTCATCCAACAGACACTCAAACAGGAAGAAGGAAATCTATTTGTTGGGTTTCAGTGTGTGACAACATTTTCAGTTGTTATCGAAGCGAGAAAGAAAACTTTTCTTGTAAATTGGCTTTAAAAAGGCATAATAAAACTGTCCCTCCATCGTTTGTAGCCTCTTCCTCTTCAGTCTCCTCGTTGTGACTTTAGCTCTAAAGCAGAGGAGAGCGTGAGCGACTCTGCTGTTTGATTCACTGCTATCTAACCTTGCTTTATGAAAGCATTAAATTGATGGTTTCAAGCCAGCCCAGAGAAAATGCACATAAAACTGAAACTAACTGAGAGATAATAGTGCTCATAAACCGGTCTAAGAGCTCTATAACTCACGACGTCCTCAACTTGTTCTGTCTTACACAGCACAGGCTGTCACATACAAAACGCTGATGGTCTTACGGCGTAAACTGAAATGCAAATGCAAACAAACGGGAGAAAACACTCCATCACAAATGTTTATGGTCACAAGGTCATTCCCATCTGTAGGTCCTTGGCAGGAGAAGCTCCACAAAAATTTAAGAAAAGGAAACTTAAATAAATCATACAAAACAATATTACATATAAGTGTATGAGAGAAGACTGCTGGAGATAGGCACCAGCTTCCTGTGACTCGGAATGGAGAAGCAGGTAAAGAAAATGGATGGCTGGATGGATGGATGGATGGATGGATGNNNNGATGATGGATGGATGGATGGATGGATGGATGGATGGATGGATGGATGGATGGATGGATGGATGGATGGATGGATGGATGGATGGATGGATGGATGGATGGATGGATGGATGGATGGATGAATTGCAGAACTGAGCTTGTCTTAGCAAACTTTTTAACTGTCTCCTTTTTTTTTTTAACGTATTAACAAACAGACATCTCTCACATCAATCTACTCTATTGTTAAAGAAAATAGTAATGTTCCAAACACATTCTGGCAAAATACCATAACTTGCGGATCATGTCCCAATAGATCAAATGGGTGACACTGAGTGAGTATACACAAAAAAATCTTACTTATGTAAGGCAACTATGATGACTTTGAAAGTAATGTAATAGTAATGTAGTAATGTTTTGCATTATCATGTTACATAAATAAATATGCATATACTAGCTTTTCATTTAAAATGAATTAAAGATGTGTGCTTATAACTCATGTAGCTACAGGTGCTGGAAGCTGGAGGATTATTTAGACATAAAGACAGTAAATTCAAACCAACTTTGTTCTCAACTCGGCATTCTCCTTGAATCTCCCTCATTCTGTCTTAACAGGACACTAAAGTCCTACATTGAGCAGAAAAATGGAGCTGGCCTCTGCTGCTGGTCGGGACAACACGTGCTTCTGCATACGCAAACAGCAAGTATGACAAACAGTGAGTGCATAAAATCTATGAGTCCACTGTACGTCGTCGCAGGTTGCACAGGGCGGTAATGGATGGCCAGTGGGTGCCCGCTGACGTGTTATTCTTTTATAAAACATTGCCTCCGCGTAGCAGAGCGCAAGGGAGACTGTGTCAGGCTTGTGATGAATGACCAAAGGGTAACATCTTCACTGCTGACCCCTAACACAGGCAAGCATGCTCACACACACACACTTAAACACAAACACACACAAAGTCAGGCTCACACTCATGCACGTTCAAGTTGGTAAACAGACTTTTGTCACTCTGAAAGCAGCATAAACATCAGATGCAATGAATTTAATTTTCTGTGTGTTGAATACAGAAAAACACTATTTTTTATTTGATCACAAATCTGTCATTATAAACATCCTTTTTTACTGGCTCTGATTTATCAAAGGTATCTTCAGCTATGTCCTCAAACAAAGCATGAAAGACCAACATCAAAGCAGCTCCTGTTAACGCTGACAAACCCTGAGCTGCTGGACAATGCAGAGGACTGGAGAGGTGAGTAATAAGCGCTGGCCTTCTCTTTTTTGATGTATACCAGCGACACTTGAATGCAGCATATGTGCAACATAACAAGGAAAGGAAGGGACTGAACCCAAAAGTACTAAAGTTTTTTTTTTCTTCTTTTTTTGCAGCCAGAGGAAAAGAAAAGAGAAAGAGAGACAGAGAAAGAGATAGGAAGAGAAGGAGACATGATAGGGAGGAAAACGAGACAGAGGGGATGAGGGGGGAGACAATGAGACAAGGAGACAGAGACAGAGTGGGTGAAGGTGGCGGATGAGGCGGCAGAGGTTTGGTGGGGCGGCTGGAAGGGGAACAGGCAGCCGGTCTATTATCAGGGGTCTATAGAGAAGCATTTAGGGACAAATAGGACACCACCCTCCTGTCACCCCAAACCATTCAACCCCTGTCAGCCCAGCCCATTCAGCCAAACCCCAAGGGGAGGTGGGGAGGGAGGGCAGGCTAAAGATGGACTACTCCAGCACCACCCCTCCATGATACTTCAGATGCTGTATCTTAGCAACGGCACTCAGGGTGTGACCTGTAGTCATATGACTCCATTCAGTTTTACACTTTCTGAACATACATACACACACACACACACATGCACACTCCTGCAATGAGACACAAGTGCACAGGGGCCCCTGTGCAGAGCTTCTCAGCAGCCAAAACAGGCTCTCTTGTACAACAATTAGCACAGATCTTACCCTCACCCACCTCCTCCAGCCTGACCATGCCAGCAACCCCGCAGGGAGCAAACTTAATTACCATCAACAGACAGAGGGGAGTTGATCTTTACACACTTAAGATGATCCACTTTGCGTTCGCTGACAAACACACACAGAGGGCGCGGCACCTCAAACTAAAACTTTCTATTCCAGCACGCTGTCAATCACATGCTGATTAAAGCAGCACATTGATGACATTCTTCTCTCCCCAATTTTCATATGGAATTAGTATTTAATGAATTGTGTGCAGATTAATTATAACATAATGATATTTAATTGTTACCAACTCATTGTTGTGGCGCTCTTTGCTTTGCAGTTGCTGGGGAACTTTGTTACGTTTTTCGTTCAGAAGCGAACAGTTGGCAGCAGAACACTTCATTAAGCATCATTTAAACTTGAGACATTGTAGTTAAAAAGAAGCTTTTAATTACAATTAAATTTTTTTTGTTTTTTGTGATAAACTAAGGGGTTATCTTTTAGTAAAAATAAGTTATATTAAAGTTGAACAACAACAGTAAATGAGGAAAATGTGATAATAAATATGCTGATTGCCTAAAAGTCTGTGGTTTGTTGTAATCTTTATTATAGGACAGATAGATGCACTCAAAAACACTCTGCAGGATATTTGTTAAGTATCCCCCCTATTAGATAGATAAACATTCTTATCAGCCTTCTTTTGCTAATAAATTTATCTACACCATCTATTATTTAAACAGGCACTAAAACTATTGCCTGAAGCCAGTGATGTATGCTTACAATCACCTTGGGCTACACACACACACATTTACAACACACTTAGTGCTGCCTGGAATCAGGGAGTGATAATAAACACACATGCAATAATTATTCCAAAGTCACTTTGCTCTTTTTTAACCCCGAGGAACCTTGCAGGAGGCCTTTTGAGTCTACAAAGTCTTTATGACTTCTCATTAAAACACACTTTTTATCATTTGTTATAATATAGCACACTCCTCTCCAAATGACACCATTAAACATAATTCAATCTTTACCTCTTCTTCATATGTGCTGGTTTTGCTGATTTATCCCCACTTTTGTCTCATTTCCCCCTCCTGATCCGGAGCAGCTGCAAACTGCTGCACTGCCCCTCTGTGGATGGCTACGGAACTGCAGGGTTACCAACACAAACTGTCCACTTAACTCCGAAAAACAAAGAAATCAAGTTTGCATAAACGGCACCGCGAACAAACAATGGGTAAACACACTCTGTGTGCTCACACAAATGTACAAATATACTTGCACACACATCAAGCAATTTAGTAAATGTCACCAGGTCTGCAGAAAGAGAGGGAAATAGGCCTGCCTCCCAGCTTTGTATTGGGAACACAGGTGAGATTGATGAGTAGCGTCTGTTTATCATATCGGTTATTCAAGATGAAAGATGAGCATTTGTAGAGGGGTTCCTCCCATTCACCGTCATTGATTTGCACACATAAACACAGGAGCAAAGCCACAGTGAGTGTCCTTGCTTTGTCAATAGTCAAGGTTATATTATATGCAGAAGAATATTTGACTAATACACACCAAGATCAAAAGCAGCAAATCAAAATTACTTTTAGCTTAGATGACAGAACAAAGTCTTCTTCAAAGCTACTCATTGCAAACTTTGAAACCAAACATAAAAAGGTCATCTTCAACTTTATCAAATGGTGCAGTTTGAAAGAGTTTATTCCAGTAGTTTTTTAGATTTATTGATATGAAATTCTGAAATATGGGTACGCACTCAATGTAATTGAAGCAATCTGCTGAATCAGCCAAAAACTATCTGGAAGCTTGTGTCGTGTCATTGACCAGCATTAGGCTGGTTGTAGTCTGTGTAGGTAAACAAGTCAGGTGGAATTGGACATTCGTAGAATCTTGGAGAAGACGTTTAAATAGAAATATAAGAGCAAATCTGCTGCCAAATGTGAAAGAAAAGGGAAAGAATGAGTAAGACACCAATCAAGAATAAACATTGAGGATCAAACAGGACAGTGGAGCAACACAAAGAATGAGCTTGGCATTCAAATGTATATAGGTTTTGTAAAACATCTTCTAGATTGTTAAGTTTACCTTTTCAGTGTTTTTATCTGCATACTTTACTCAACAAATCTGAGCATAAATACATACCAATACATCAAAATTGTCAGACTTCTTCATCCCAAATGGTTCTTCCATGGACAAATTTTTATATTTAAGAACACTAACCACTGATAAGAGGAAAAGAAAGTGTGCAGATTTTGTTTTCTTATTTTCTTATTATTATTATTTGACCGATCTTCATGACATTGCAATGAGTACCTTCAAGAAACACGAACTCTCCTAATAAAAAACTAAGTACTGAATGAACATCAGTTTTTTGTTTTTTTTTTTTTTTTTTTTTTTGGGGGGGGGGGGATATAAAACTGTTGTTTAAAAGCAATAAAGGACGGCAGGGAAAATTGTGAGGAGCGGTGAGGGCAGAAAACGAAGCACTCAAGTCGCTGCCAATTCTGCTCTGGTGAATTAAAAAATAAAGCTCCTTCACATGGACATCTACAGAGAGGCAAGTGCTGCAGTAAGTGAATGTGTTGCCTGTGTTTGTGTCAAAAGCCTGTTTTTCCTCCTCCGCCAATTAGACTGACTATGGTACAAAGGCAGCTAATTTTGTCAGGCTTCTGTAAATGGAATGATGGATGCTGACGTGGAGGGGGTGCGATGTGAGTGCTTGTTAAAACCTCTACACAGGCAGGCGGGCAGAGACACTGTTCGCGCTTGAACAAGATGCACAAACCTTCCCCTATTCATGATGAATTAAAAACCTACAACACACTACTTTTCACAAGAGAGCATTCATTATGTAACCCTAATGCAAAGGCATAAAGCAGAGAAGCAACAGCCTATCAAGAGCCGCTGTTTGGCTTTTTTCGCATGTGCTGTTTCATTGCTATAGGGTAATTTGTTGCACTCAGCAGGGCAGGGTGAAGTGAATCAAGATTAATTTACATGCAGGCGAACACTTAGACAAGGCAGAACGGTAAGCAAACGCACCTTCTCTGCAGCTGAGCAAAATGAAGGCAGAGCGGCAGAAGGAGGGGGAAAGTGTTGGATAATTAAGGAGCATCAAATGTGATTGCTGAAGGCAGTTAAAATGCCACAACATGCCGACTGAGGTTGCTCAGAGTGCAGCCTTTGCGTTTTAGTCAAGCTGCATCGAAGGAGGAACAACCTTACAGACACTTCAGATTTAGTCTTCATTAATTGTGGTTTAGAATCTCACCTCTAAGCAGATTATTTCCAGTCATTAGTTTATCTTCATTTAGGAAGAAGAGCACCACACAAATGAGACAGTGTACAGCTGTAGTGTTTTGAAGAGTCAAGAAACTCCTGAGAGGTTATTCAATTGAAGCACTAGATTTAAATAACACGCTGCAATACAAAATGGTGACATGAAGACAAAGCGAAGAGTCCCAGAAGATGTGAGGTTAAAGTGACAAGACTAACTCAGACAAACTGCTGCAAACATTCAGAAACAAATGCAGCTGCACGTCCAAATAGAGGGGCATAAAAAAATACTAAATGAGCTGTTTGAGCTGCATGCACATGTGAGAAACAATGGATTCTGAATCTCTGCCCCACTGAACAGACTTAACTTATCAGAGAAAGAGAAAGAGATCACTGGGATGGGATAAAAAGAGAAGAGCTGGTACACTTTCTCCCCTCTGTCGCTCAGTACTAATGGACTCTGGACCAAGCCTGTGGCAGGGGAGTCTGATCAAGCATGCCATCTTGGAAACACACACACACATTCACACCCAGAATCATTTTGTCAAATATGAATAAACACTAACACACATCGGCTGGATTGCAGGATGCAGCTTGGGGATTTGGGCAGAGCGTCTGGCATATTTGCCCATCTCAGATCTCCTGTCAGGGCCTGAATGCAGGATGACAGCAAGAAAGAGACCACGGTGCCTGGAGACCTGTCTCCATCTATGCATCTCGCACATAAACAAATTCTCCCATTGCTGTATTCAGACTAACCTCTCTGCTCTATTACACACAAACACACAGCTGCCACAAGCACTCAGACACCCAATCAACAACCACAGCAAGAGAGAAACAGAGAGGGAAAGGGGAAAAAACGAGGAGAGGGGGAAGAAAGGGGAAAAGGTAAAGGAGCAAAAGGGGGTGGGAGATGGAGGACAGGGGATATAGAGACAGGAGGAGCATCAGGGGAGACGCTGAGATGAAAATGTTGAGGGGAGGCCAGCGCTCCGGAACTGTGCTCAGTGTTCTGTCTGGCTGAGCAGGAACCTCTTAAAAGCGGGACGCCAAGCGGCGTGGACGAAAGAGAAATAGGCTCTGGTGGGATAAGGAATAAGCAAGGGGCAGGAGAGGGAGGTGTGTGTGTGTGTGTGTGTGTGTGTGTGTGTATGGGGGTGGGGAGGGTTAGGCATTGCAAACACACTGAATGCATGACATGTTTAGGACCTCCTGCTTTTTCTTTTTCTGTGAAAAACGGTGAGCAGGTGAAAACAGTGAGGAATCTTTTAAAAACAGGTCCCCATCGAGAGCATTTTCTATATTTCAGCACACGAGAAGGTTTGTGACTCTTGGAATATAGAAATGGGCTTTCAGATATGGCCATGTTGGCTGATAACTTTTTACTAAAAGGAAACTGATGGCAATAATCACCGTCAACTTATTAACTGTCTAAATTACAAAAAGAATAGTAAAAAAATGGTGAAATAAATCCATTCTATTATAAAAAAAAAACTCAATATATGGTACTCAACAAGAATTAATTAATATTTAGCAGCTGAAAAGCTTCATAGTAACAGTTTGTTAAGTAATTTGTTGAAAACACAAAACATTTCCTTTTTCTAAAGTTCTCTCTTATAAGTCATTGTTTTTATAATTTAACATTAGCTTCAGGAGCTGTAACAGGTGGGAAAACCTCAGGCTTCTTAGTATCCTAACATTGTGCTGTCTTGGATGGGATCTGCCACCTGGTGAGTCTGACAGGAGAGAAGTGTTTTTAGTGTTTGTAACAACCATAAGCCTTTTCTGAATGAAAAGATGCATAAACCTAAAAAAAAAAAAAAAAAAAGTAGTTCAGTAGCACAGACTCTACAGCGAATGTGATAAGTGGACTAGAACACACCCAGAAACTGTGCTGCTCATCCAGATTGATCTGCCACATTACAAAACATCCCTCCTCCTGCTTCTCCATCCCTTCTCTCGGCTCCCATCTCCTCTGATCAGAGAATTGATCCCCGGACCAGTCGATCGGTTGCTACTCTGTGATATGGGCCGGGCCCAATTACCTCAGTGAGTAATAGTGATTAGTTTGTGTCTAGATCAATCCACACTGATACAGGCGGGGAGGCTGCGGACAGAGCCAGGGGAACCACTGACTATTCAGATTTGCCGCATATTTGTGAAACAACAACAATGTCGATGGAGGATGCAGTGTTTAGTGTCTTGGATGCAACTGTTTTACCAAAGTACCAAATATTTGTAGGTGGAACTAAAATCCCTCCTTATAGAATATTTCTCCAAAAGTTAAAAACAAAAGAATATCGCTTTCCACCCACAAAACAAGTGTGTGTACTTACATGCATAAATCAATTACATGAAGTTAGTTTTTAAATCTCTGCTTGTGCCATTGGTTTGACATTGTCCAGGTCATTAAAGAAAAACTAGTACTAATGTCGAAGGCAAATCTATTTATGTTGATAGTATTCATGGGCAATCTTTCCATAACATTGATCAACACAGTTTGGCTAATAGGAAAATAATAAACAATTACTCCTTCAGACGAGAAGGGTAATTGATTTTCTTCTGTAAATTACCACCACCATCAGCCCTGCATACACAGAAAGGTGATCATCTACATAAAATCAATGGGATATGATCCTATCTGTATGATAATCATGGACTGTAGCCAGGCGGCCTGCACTGGCTTCAGTGAGAGCAGGGAACAAAACAAAGAAGCTGCAAACAAGCAGGACGGCTTTAAACTCTCGTAGAATTCACTGATCTTCACAATAAATTGAGAAGAGATTGTTTTAGCACACATTTTTGAGTTAACTTTGTGTTTGATCTGCGCTTAATGCTGCACAAACATTGCAAGCGACATTCATAAAGTGGATTTGTTTAAATTAAAAACTAGTATTAAAGCACAATTATATGAGGCTAAATGAAAAATATATGTAAAGTATACACAAGATAACTGCACAAGCTGCTAAAAAGAAATAAAGGAAGGATGATTAATTATTAGCTTGCACTACGCTGGTGTTCCCAGCGAGACACTGACTTATGGTGATTCCTGAGCCCACCACAGCTGTATATGTGACTGTGTACAGGCCCACAAATCAATACTGCCAGTAAATATTAATGTTTGCATTTAGGTACGTAGGCAGGAGTCTGTTTGCAATATATTTTTTTAAATCACAATGAATAAAACTATTCTATGTATCTGATTCTCTGTGTTAGTCTTTTTTTATTTATGTGATTATTTGTCAGAGAACACAAACTTATGTGGATAAATATTCATAGTTATATAATTTCTTGGCAATTCAAATAGAATATGCATTCATTATTTAAAACTATATGCTGTTTCAAACTGGCTTTAAAGTTTGGATCATTGAAACATTTTTATTGCAGGTTTTATTCTCTATGTGAAAAAGACTTCCAGAGTTTACAAAAACTGTTGCTAAATTCATTAGTTATTGTTGACCTGCTAATGACTGATTCTTGTCAGGCTAAAAAGTGCAAAGTCTACAATTTCTTCCTTAAAAAGCAAATAAAATGCTTGTTTCTGTAAGCAGAAACATACCGTCCATAATATGTGTGCTGAGATTGATCTTTTTGATCTTGAGGACATATAGCATTATTACATGAAAATACTATTGTCATCCAAAATTGCTTAATTTTCTTTTATTTATGAAGCATTTCCATATGCTCTGCATAGTCCAGCTCTTCCAGCTCTGTATTAATGTGCAGTTTACCCAATGATTGCAAATTAAATGACATCTGGAAAAGAAAAATAAATAAATCTTTAACTGTCTGTTTTTCAAACCTTGATGAGTTTGCAGTATTTAGAACAATTTAGTCAGACACTTAGAGAAAGTTTCTATTGCTTCTTTAAACACAGACAGTATCTCACCTGTTTAATAAATCTGTTTCAGAAACTGAAGATACATTTGAAGTCTTTTTATTCTAAGTTCAGGGATGAAAATGCGGTCCGTGGTTTTGTTTGACCCTAAAATCAAATAGAAGCTTTTTCAATATTACAGCTTTTGGCTTTTAAAACAGAGAGAGCGTGTAGCTGGAGACAAGCAGCCAGAGCAGGCTTTCAGTATATTAACTTCCCAAATCAAATCACCATGAAGGGAACACACAGCCAGCATTTAATATGATAAGGTGCCCCAGACAAAGAGAAATAAAGTGAGTGCTCTGCTTGAATACTGTGTCCTCTCCTCAAAGATGTTAATGGCTTAGGGGAAAATGAGGTGTGTCAACACTTGATGATTGCATTAGCCGGAGGATTTTTTTTTTTTTTTTTTGGAGACAGAAAGGATTTAGTCCATTTACCATTTTTATGTCTGCTGTAAGTTGCATAAAATACAAGCAATCCCTCTGGAAATTTCAGTGCAAGCTCTCAAATTGCATCATATGAATTAATTAGGAAAATAAAGTGGAATTAAAGAAGGAGCGTGATAGACAGTAGCTACTAATGTGTAGTCAACGTGTCTCCTCACAACGTGGTCAGTTTACAGGAGAGATATTGTGAAAGTGAATTGTTAAAGAAGTAGTTGTGTCCAGATTGATGTCCTGTTTCTGTCATGACTGGCTGGAAGGCTGAGATCACTCAATACTAATCAACAGGCTGGACACGAACTGGTCTTTATCACTTTGTCCCCTTTATATGACTCCCAACCTTGGCTGAGCGACCAGTTGCCTGATTTCTCATTTTGTTGCGCTGCGACTGACAGTGAGCGGCTCTGATTGAGGGGATCCATTAGGGATCGGCTCGAGGAAAGCCTGTTTGATGGATGAGACCAGCAGTCACCTTCAGAGCTTGCTAACAACACCTGTATCCTCTCTGTCACACTCGCACACACACGCACACACACTTTTGCTGACATAAAACAATTCACACACATTTTATCATGTAGAGAGAAAGAGTCAGCAAGTGGTTTAAAAAAAAAGATGAACCCCTTTAAAACTCATCAGCAGTGACAATTCAGGTCAACTTTTAGCTAAAAAATAACACATTAAGTTGTATTTAATAAGTACACAGCTGCTCAGTGACACCATACAACGTTTCAGACTGAAGCCCTGATTTGTCTATCTGGTCTTTTGTGATGATTTACAGCGATCATATAAACATTGTGCTGAGAGGTTACTATATTAAATGTGGCAATATGATATAAGTAGCTTCTGTTGAATTAACATGTTCTGATCATTTGATCATTGAAGCAAACTGGAGTAAAATAATCATATAGTAATTGTTTTCTCAGCTTACGGGTTTTAAGTCTCTAAAAGAATTGAAGTACAATTTATCAAAAAGCCATTAAAATACTTGTTCATAACTTTAAATGGATGGTCCAGTTTTTTATTTATTATGTATTGGTATTGTGTGGAGTATTGTGGCGACAAAAAAGCACACTTTTCTAGGGAAAAAAAAGATAAACTTGTAATTGTGTATTTATTTGTCATGATGACTATGTTCTCACCTCCAGAGTCTGATCATAAGAAGGCCTAAATGAGAAAAAATGAGGAAGTGATATTTAGACTTCTTCAGAAAACTATTGTGATAAAAAAAAAAAAAAATAGACTTTGTCTAGTTGAAAAAAAAAGTTTAATAATCTGTCTTGACTGTAATGAAGAAAAACCTCCTTCATTTTGGATAAAAAAAACTAAATAATACTTAAAGACAAGTTTTTATTATTATTTTGAATTTAATACCTGATTTTTGTATATCAACTGTATGACTAACAATAAACCAGAACTAGCTTTACATCTGCAGTGGAGAGAGAAACCACGTATCACAACATGTAAAATGTGTATTTCAGCATGAGATGGGAGTGTGACCTGTTCACCATAATGATCGTTTTCAAAATGTACAATCTTGCCCTTTTTAAAAGCATTGTGAGAAACTAAACTGACATAACCTCCTTAAACTTATCAGCCCTAAAAATAGACCTTGAACAAAAAACATTATTTCCATCTTCTTTAATGTGTCTTCTGTGTCCAACTCAGATGGGTATATCCATATCTAAACTATGTATAAAGCAGCTGCATGTGTGTTAGTCTATGTGTGTTTTTGTGAATAGCCATCTGCATCTCGCAGGCTAATTGCTCTGAGCAGTATTATCTCATTAGGGCCCATCAGCGTTTGACATTTAAATACAGAGCTGCTAAAAGCCTGTCTGCTTATTTAACATTAACATCCAGCACTTCCTCTGGAGAGGCAGAGCAGGTACAGACCTCGTCCTTTTTAGTTCATTTTCTCTTGACTCCCAGCTCTTGAAGCCTCTTGGTATTTTTTTTTTCTTAAACCATCAATTTATGCATTTATTAGAAATAATGCTGCTAATAGCCGAAGTGAGAATCTGGTGAAAGTGCATCGGCAACAATTATATCAATAAGGACGGAAAGCAGTGGCGGCGTTAGCAGAAAGGTAAAAAAACAGGGAAGAGAAAAAAGAGGGACGAGCGAGGGTGACACAGAGGGAGGAAGGTCAGCAGAGCAGAGTTAGTGAAGGAGGGTAGAGTCTGATGGGCACCAAATGAACAAATTATGACGGGCTCCATTTTATAGGATGGGGTCACCCCCCCCCTTCTCTCTCTCTTTCTCCCCTCAGCCCCACCCTCTTCCCTTTTCCAGTCCTCCTCTCTCCTCTTCTCTCTCCTGACAGTTCAATTTCCCCCGCTCGCCTCCTTGCTCCTGCCTGCTAATTGTGAGTGAAGCCTTATCATTGGGCCCCCCATCCACCCTCGGACCGAGGAATCGCAGCGTCTGAAAGAGGAGACTGGAATGTCAAAATGTTATCCGAGACAGCAAACAGCCAGAGAGACGGAGGTCACACGCAATAAGACTGGGTGTACGTCTGGATGCGCGAGCACAGGCGCAACATCTCTCAAAGGATGCACGAATGAAAAGGCAAACGTAGAAAACCATCAAACATCTGGGTTGATCTGTGTTAAGTTTTTTCAGCACTTGGCCTATTAAAGAAATAGACTTTGTTTTTTGCAGTGATAAGCCTCGTTTCAGTGGCAGGTGTCAGTCAAACAGTAACAAATATTAAAGGCCTAGCAATTCTTTAGAGGAATACATATTGGCCTCCACCTTTTATGCCAGAGATTTAGAAAAAGAGCATCTTATATTGAGAAATGATGACATTATTATGGTTTGTGAATGACTCTCAGCTACCACAGCACCAAATCTCAGGTCAATATCTGTGAAATTTATTGAGATATATCCATCTTTGTGTAGATCAATGTTGATTATCTGCGGTGGCCATTTTGAACTGGGTTGAGTCCAGCAGTTAATAAGTTGCAAATGTATGTCCAATGATTTCTTTCTTAAAGTTTCATTAAAATCCATTTAATGGTTCATAAGATATTTTGCTAACAGACAGATGGGAATGACTCTAACAGCTAATGCCAAAGTTTTCAGCAAAGTTTTGCAAAATGTGTTGTGCTCAAAGTATGTGTTGGGCATGATGCTCAGCTACTACCACCCCAAATTTGATCTCACTGTCTGTAAAATTGGCTGATGATGTGGTGGCCATCTTGAACTGGATTGACTCCAAATGTCAACATCAGTTGTAGAGATTCATCCAGTGATTACTTTCTGAAGTACTTGTTAAAATACATTCAGTGATTCATGAGATATTTATACAAATATACACACACACATAGATGCAGGCTAAAACTTTAACACTTCACCTTTGTTTTTAGCGGATGGCTATAAAAACACCTTTTTCACAGAGAGGAAAACATATTTTTGATAGGCAGATTTTCTATCCACAAACATATTGGATTTTTAGACCAAAACAATTGAAGTCAGCTATTCAGAGTTGGACAAAATTCTCAAAGATGAATTGATTTATGAGACAAATCACAAACACACCCATATAATATCTTGGCTGAGAGGACTTGAACTTTTCTCTGCAAAGTGGGGACAAGATAATCCCACGTTTAAACAACACCTGAGCAGAAGAGTCATCCCACACTGCTGCTCAGCATGTGACTACGTTATCATTTGAAAGAGCTAAAAGCATTTATGGTCTTCTTTTAGTCTTACTGTGTTCGCAGGAGACAAACAAGCAGCGAGATATGAGGCAATCTTCACTCCGAGGGGAGCAGCTGGATTTAAGATAGGTTGGGCTTTAAAGAGCTTTAGCCGCCAGTCGACAGGGCTGATCTGAGGTCAGAATAATCTGAATGAAGGAGGAACTATCATGGGCGACACAGGACAGAATCACTGACCCCAGACGTCCCCCATCTCAGAAAGCTAGATGAAAGGCAAGAATGAAACGAGGAAAAAGAATCTGAGGGGGGGAGGAAAACATGTTCGTCTGTATTCCAACAGTGGTAATGAGGGTTAATTCATTGGTTAAGGATTAACAAGGTGCAAGAATATGATGGGTGAGAAGTTGGCTTCTTGAATATGGGATTAAATCAACCCCATTACGTGTAATCTCAGCTCCAGAGCCCCGCCTAGTGGGACGGTAATTATGTGGTACCTTCAGGGCCTCAAATCAAACTCTGAACTCGTGCTCAGAGTTTAGGCAAAAGTCTGGCAACTCAAAGTGCAGTTACCTCAACATAAATGCCCTTTGATTAAACTATTTCTGATGTCAAATATTAAATGCTTAGGAATGTATTACCAGCGCTGCATTTTCAGTTGTGCTATTTTGCTTTAATTGTGTCTGTTACACCTTCACTCCCACCCTGTGTGCATATCAGAATCAGAATCAAGTGTGTGAAGAACACACAAGGAATTTGTTTCCTGCTGGTGGTATAGAGCAATACAATACAATACAATACAATACAATACAATACAATACAATACTGTACCACCGTTTAACAGTAAAGCATTTGCACACTATACAGGCTGTGTACTTAGAATGAGTCCATAAGTGCAGATAAAATTGTTTTATTAATTGTTTTCTGATTTCTTGCTGTATTTAGTGAAATATAGTATTTTCAGTATTGTGTTATACAATATAGGTTTTTATATATATATATATATATATATATATATAGTTGCTTTTTGAACTGTTTTCTGTTACAGAAGCATACGTTAATTAGATAGACCACACAAAAACAATAACATAACAACAAAAAACACAAAACCAACAAAAAGAATCCATCCATTTTCTTCACCAACTTTTCCGTGCGGGGTCACAGGGGAGCAGGTTCCTGTCTCCAGCAGCGAGAGGCTGGGGACACTCTGGACATGTCACCAGTCACAAAAAAAACCCCCACTCCAATATGATCTGTTTTCTAAAGTGTTTTCTGCTTATTTTAGTTTGTTTTATTATGTAAAATATTTGATCTACTTTCACTAAACCTATATTAGATGTAATGGTAAAAGTAAGAATTGTTCTTCATTGCAATGACAAAAAATGCACAGATTCCCATTTTTAAAAAGAGTAACCAATAAAGAGACATAGATCATAACATCATTTGTGCACAGTTTCAACTTAAGGCTTTTTTTGAACATTACCACATCTCCCAATTGTGAGATATAAAATAAAGGAGGAAATAGCAGTAATGCATATCAGAAATACCAATGCAAACAAAAGGAAAAAATGCTCCTTTTAAAAAATAAAGTAAAACATTTTGTTTAAATCAAAACAAATAAATAGCCTACACGTTTATTATTGTTTTTACTAATTAAAAAAGCAAAATAAGAAACTAAATCTGCATATTGAGTTATTAACTGGGTATGATTTCTACAAGAGAAATAAAATGAACTTGATCTCCAAGGCAAGCCACAGCTAACTAATGATGGCTCGAGCTAAGCTAATATTTCATCATCACCCAGGCCGTGTGCGAGGGATCCTGAAGCTATTAGCAGACTAATGGCTAAATGCTTCGGCACTGCTAAAGAGGATACAGCCACTGACACACTTGGCATCTGTTAGCTCGTTTAGCATGGACATAAATGAGTGTGTGAAATGAAGACACGAGAGGGATGGGCACATCAGTGACCCCTACATATATACTTGCACATATAAAGGCACATACACACACACACACACACACACACACACATAGCGAAGACGTGGTGACCCCTACACATCTGATGAGATGGGAGCTGATATGTGAGTTAGAGGGAGCCACATTTGTAAAAAGCGATAGCCAATTACAGCAGTGCGAACTGGGGGATAATAGCCTGCCTGTCAGGCTGTGTGTGCAGTATATATGTGAGTGCATGTGTGTGTGTGTGTGTGTGTCTGTGTCTGCGCCTAAGCACGTAGTACCCATGGGTGAATACTGGATTCCTATTCTCGTCTATTTGCCCTATATCTCCATTCCTTGGATATTAATTTTATAGCAGAGCTGCAGCATGGGGACTTGGTCGTTAGTGGGATTCATCAGGGGTTCATGCACAACTGGCATAAAAAAATGACAAAAGAGTGAGCCTTGTCCACAAAAATGGGAGGCATATTTCTGTAAGATTTTAACATGATGTAATATTAAGGAGGTAATACAGCTTTAAATTGAAAAAGTGCACAATAATGGTTGAAGGAGATCATGAATATAAATGATAAAAGGGTTGGTGAAATTTAAAGAGCATATTCCCAAGCACCAGAGAGATCATATTCACTAAAAATGTATAACATACGTGTCACTTTAGTCCCTGCGCTGTGTCTGTCAGAGCCGTTCAACAAATCGTAGAGACATTGGTAAGGAAAAACCTCACAGACAGGAGGGAACGGGCAACAATAAAGACACTGCAGAGAGCTCAAACATCAGAGCTTGTCCTGTACTTTCCACAGACACATGATCTCCTCAAGGACTTGGCCCTGTCAGCCGCAGCAGCCAGCCATCTGAAACAGACGAATGATAGACTATCAGAGGAAGGGAAACTGTTCGAGGGAATTGTGTGGATTTAGTGGTCTAGTGCTGACACATGGCTTTGAGCGTGGTAGAAAAGCACTTTAACTCTCGAGTGCTTTTATCGCACGTACACACTCCATAAAACATGGGTGTATGTGGTGAGATGGTTTAGACATATAGTAACACACACACACGTACAGACACACAGAAAGAGTGTTTATAACACTAGCACAATGGTAGAAAGGTGTTAAAACCAAACCCAGAAATATATTGTGTTTTGTAACAGTGCAGCATTTAGTAAAAGGGTTTCACAAAGTGAACTTGTTATTAAAAAAAAGTCCATTTTGAAATGGGTTGACTTCAAACTTTAATAAGTTGTAGATGTATATCTAAAGATTACTCCCTGAAAGTTTCAATAAAAATCCTTTTAGTAATTCATGAGATATTTTGCTAACGGTACAGACAAATACACACACACACGGGTAATAATAAATGCATTGTGTCTGCAGTTTTCATGTTATTGATTCCATGTCAAAACTGAGGAAAAATTGAAAATCTCACACAACTGAAACAACACAGAATCAAATTCAATTGTACAGTTTTGTTATAGTGAAATTAAACTATTTCAGCACAGAAATTATTTCACTCAAACAACAGTTTTTCTACAGCCAGCTGCAAACAAAAGCATACATTTATTATCTGCTCTAAAGTTTGTTTTGGTTTATATTTATTAGTATCATGGCAGTGGATAAATGTAAAATTACACTCATAGCGTAATGATTTCAAAATTCAGACAGTATTGTTTCTGTTAACAAGCCAGCACTTGTTTATTATAGAGATTTGCTACTCAACCTTTAATGCTAAAAACAAACAATGAAGCTAGCGTGTGTCCTGGGCGATATTCCCCCCTCTGCTTTTCATCTCTGTAATAGAGATGCAAGCTCCGTAATGCTCGCTGGGAGCCAAGCATGAGATTGAGGATTTCTCACACACCATGCATTATTCATACTCCAGAGCAACAGAGTGTGTAAGATGAGAATTACACAGCATGAGGAGAACAGGGGAGAGGGGACTGAGGGGGGTGAGGAGTGAAGGGAAGAGGAGGAAGGAGAGAGGAGCAAAGGTGAAACATTGTATGGAAGAGAGAGAGATTAACGAGAAGACACGAATGAGAAAAAATGAGACAGTGGACAGTGTCAGATCTTCATTCTGTGTCTCGTTCGGGTTAACTGCAGGAATGGTTTTTGGGGTTTGAGCACAGTGAGGTGGAGGAAATGAACATGGAACCAGGGGCCCAGAAAGCTCCACCAGATTGGCTCCAATTTGCATTCACTAAGTTTGTCTGCATTCCGCGCACAGGGCGAACAGTGAGCTGGAAATTTCAGGCTTCGCGTTCGGCCTTCGTCTTCATAATGAAAAACAGCGGGACGTGAGTCAGGGTTGGAATTGATTTGTTTAACAATGGAAATGAAACAAAGTAGGAGGCATGGACCAAAACAAGACGCATGCTGTCTTCAACAAGAGCTCGAGACCAAGAAATTGTAAGATTGCGGCAGATACAGTTTTACATATGACTTGTACAAAGTGATGTAGAGGCACTTAAAAAAATAATTGGGAGATGGTTCAAAAAATGTCCGTGTGATTGTTATCCTGAGGGGATAAAAGTGAGACTAGTTAATAATATTTCACTTCTTTTTCCAACTAAAAAGTTATATAAAAATCAAATTCAATTCTTGCACCCAAAAGTAATTTATTAGCAGACATTTCCTGATTGTTATTATTAAATCAAAGCAGCTTATGTAATATCAAACAATAGCAATAAAACTTTAGCTCTCCCTCTGATGACCCCATTTGCTTGGTCTGAAAGCCTCTTAGCAGAAGACTAATGTCGTTAGTTTACTCTGTTAATGGAATATTATATTACATTTTTCCCAACACAACTTAAATACTGGGCAAGTGTGTGTGTGTGGGGGGGGGGGCACGTGTGTGTGTGTGTGCATGCCTCCACAGAAGCTGCCTTAATGACAAGAATGTGATGGTTACTGGCTTTTTAGCTTCCCAGTGATGAAAAGCCAGTATTAATTTAGGCTACAGATTTCATTTGTTCCGAACAGGAAAAACAATATAAATCACTTTTAGAGTGATTAGAGAGAGGGTTAGATTAATCCAGGCCTGATTAGGGCATTATGCCGGCTTGTTATGGACACACAGGGTGACTAACGGTAATTACTGTCTGTAATAGGGGAGCACACATTCAGTCAAGGCGCGAGCCACGGGCAGCGGGAGTGAATTTATGTGTGTGCAGTTCTATGCTGCATGTGTGAACATTGCTTGACTCAAATTAGGACTGAAAATGTTTGATTTTACCATTTACACATTGGAATATTTTGACAGCGTGCAACAGAAACATAAAGAGAAGGTAGCCTCATGCACGACAGAAGGAGAGGTGAAAAGAGCTGTGGCTTTGTTTATGATTATTGATATCCTAAGACAAACATATTCAACCTGGATAATAAAAACAAATGGCTTGTGTATTTGGTAAATATTACCATGTCGAAAATGAAAGAGGTGCTAAATCAGCAAATCGAACCTGAGTGCAGCAACACGCACAAATGAGTCAAATCCATAAAGCAAACATTCTTCAGATGAAATCTGAATAGAATTAAAGGATATCCTGATTGATCTCAGTCTATTTAATGCAATTTTCTTCTCAAAGACACAAGTCAAATGTAACTTTCAGTTTTATTCTTTCCAAGCAAGGACTCAATTTGCTGCTGCTGTCATTACAACTGGGAATTTCCTGCAGGTGTGAAGTTAAATATCTTTTACGGTTTGGAAGCAGACATAAGGCACCCAATGAGATGTGTCCCATTAAATGCATGGAAAATAACTGCACGTATTTAGCAGGACACTGCACATCCGTCTGCACTCTCTTCTCCTCCACACACCTTTTCCTTCTTTTCTTACTTCTTCCCTTTTGTCTTTCCACTCTTTCTTTATGACAGCAATTGTTCCTTTCCACCACATCACTGGTTAAAAGAGAGCTTTAACATGCTGTTGGCTCAGCAAGAGCTCCCTGCGATTTTAAAAGGTGCGAGCCACCCCACCCTCCCCACATTGGTGCCTTTGGGCTGTAAAACAACAATCGAAAAGCTGATTTTATGAGTGCACGCCTCTGCTCTTTGCATGTTTATGTCAAATATTTGGAACAAATGGCATCCATTGGCTGGAACAACACAGATAAATCAAGTCAATTCACAGGCAAAGAAAGCAGGACCGGGCCACTGAGAAAGTGGCCCACTTCATGGCTGACAAGAGGAGTGCTGCATTATTCAATTAATACCTGAAAGGGTACATTTTATGCAGCATTTACTAAAGCAGCCTCCAGTCAACATGCGCAGAACGCTTCCAAATACACAAACACACAAATACTCCCACACAAACACAAGGACTTGTGTTTGCATCCTGGGAAAAGACTGGACTCCCTCTTCCATTTTGCCAAATCAAATATACAGTGAGAGCAAGCTAAAAGGCACTTTCAATCAGCCACTCTGGGTCTGTCTGTCAATCTTGGAACAACAACAATCTAGCCTACTTGGAGTGGTCTAGTCAACATCCATTCCGCAATAAATTCAATCAGTGATGCTTTGTGTGTGTGTGTGTATGGGTGTGTTTGTGTGTGTGCACCAATGTGTTCGTAAGAGGCAAAGCAAAAAGACAAGTTTTTTAATAGTTTGTTTCAGAACAATGACAAAAACATCATTTTAAAGTGACACCTACACATATAAAAGCTCTTAAATATTCAAAGAAAAATACAAAGCCACACAAAATGCAGGAAATAAAGCAGCGGATAAATTTAAGCACACTTCTATTCCTCTTTTAAAGTGACAATAAGAATCTCTAGCTCTCTAAATAATCTTAGAAAGTCAAGTAGCAGAGGTAACAGGCCTGAGCTAATGACATTGATGTGAAGGGCTGCACGCTGGAGTGATTGTCTGACTGTCTGAGACCCAAAATGCAGCTCTAGCAGGCTCATCATGGCACCGCATTCTCATTATGTGGCCACAAATGGAAATGCAAATCACTCGCTTTGCTGCGGACGCTTCAAATTTATTAAACTAAAAGGTTTAATTTCCATTTTTCTCTGCATCAGCTTTATTTATAAATGTCGTGCCCTATGAAGACCCTGTTATTTTCTTCCTCTCCTGCAGACTCTTAACAAATCTGCTCATTAATATGGAAATAGAGAATCAATTGCTTTTCCAGCTACAGAGAGCTGCTTCCCTCCACGGTGTGTAATATGTTCTGACTGGTCATCAGCGCAAACAATCTCGCAAGCAAACACACACTTTATATTAAACTATATAGGAACACAAACCTATACAATATACTGTATCTGTATTTTATGCAAGAATGCTGCATAAAAATGCTGTATTTTACCATCCAATCATAGCCTCAGTTGAATACTCAATTTTCCAGCCTATTCAAGCACTGTCAGTCAGCCAGAATGACACCAGATGTTGCAGCATTAATAACCCATAATATCAAGTGCTGCTCATCCAACCTTTTAGCGCCCTAAAATAACACTCATAGACCCTAATGAGATCTAATTAAGCACAAGGTTCTTATTCAGGGCAATATGATGATTATTGCATCTGTGGCTTTTTACACTTGGTTGTCATATCTTGCAGTAAATTGCTTCTGTTATTTTCCCCGTCCATCGCTCTGCCTCTCTTTTTCTGCTCTCCCCTGTCCTTTATTGTGTCCGTTTTCAGTCAGGGAGTGAACTAACACAACTATCCACTCTGGTCCTCGAGCTAATGAACATTTCTAAATGGCCATGACCAGCTGGTTAAGAGACTAATGTAGCAGCTATTAACCAAAGCAGTTGTTTCCACCCGGTGTCATCTGAGGAAAGCAGCATTAGAGAGGCAGGAGGGAGCGGGCACATGCAGACAAGACACTGTTTTCACAACTACTCCTTTCCATACAGTATATACACAAATTGCACAGCTTGACATAGCATGTTTATCTTTCACATTCTGCAGCAAACAAACCATGTGACGTATATTCAACCCACAGTGCAGAGCTTATTAGAGACTCAAGGTGTGTGTGTGTGCGCGTGTCCTATTAGGAAAATTCAGTTTCACTCAAGGTCTCAGCACTGCGGTTGCAGACCACTGGCCATTGATTATTCATAGAGTCTGTGATTGGGTCCATTAATACGAGATTAGGGAAGGAACCGATGTTCATTTTGTGTGTGTATGCGTGTGTAGGGTTGTGTGCGCGTGTGTGACTGTGTGTGTATGTGAGTTAGTTTGTGGACTGCAGGTGATTTGTAATGAATGGACAGTTTGAGTTAATTCAGGGTCTATCAAAGCAAAATATTATGCATGTACAATAAACAGGTTAAAAGAGACAAACCATAACAAGGTATAATATAAATTATTAATCTATTACCAAAAAGCACATTAGTTTAATTTAAATGTGTTTTGTGTCTTTGTTTAAAAATTTGCAACAGAATTCCAATAGAGTAAAGCAATAGTTTTACCTCCATCGTTTACCACATACTGCAAGATTTTAACCTAATAGCAATTGTTCTTCAATTGAAACTTAATCTGGGTAAATGGTGCCTAAATGCTTAAATCACATTTACAGGCTGTCAACTGATCTGATGTTCTTCACATGGTCACCCTTCGTTTGAATGAAAATAAATTGATGGCAAACTAGGAAGGATTCTGCAAAATGAGGTGAGGGGACCTATTGAATCATAGCTCCCCCAAGTGGGCATTTGTGATAAATGAAAGGATCTTAAGGCGTTTGTAGAATCTCATAAGGTCTTTCATACTTTTTGTAAAGACAAGCAAAGTAAGGATATTTACAATATGCAATCACTATGGAGAACAGAGAAAGAGGTTACTTTTGCATGTTTTTAAGGCAGTCTGGTGGCTTCTCCAGTTCTTTCACACATGTTAAGAACTGAGTAGGTGGCTGACATTTTCATACATCACAGTCATCATAAGTGCAGTCATCAACACAATCATCTTGAGTGTTAGGTAGTGAAGATTGCTGTGGCATTTAACCTACCATCTACTGAAAGAACACAGGAACGCTGTAAAAATAAGTCCTGGGAAAATTATTTCTTTGTGTTTTTAAGTCTACTTCCAGTGCTGAATAGAAAACATTAACCTTTACAAACATTCCCCTTTTTAAACAGTTTTTTTTAAAGTAGGTTTCTTTCTCTCTTTTTCTTCTTTTATTGTGGGGGATATTTCAGACTAAGATCTCAGCCCAACTGAACAAATACAACTATTTTAAAGCAACATGTTACAGTTGAGTTTTCATGCTAAGCTCAATATATTTTAGAAGAATGATTTTTCACGCTTTCAGTGGAGTCCCAGGGACAGGTAGAATCAGATACTGTATGGGGTATGCTAAATAGGTTTGGTAAACAAAAGGAAAACCCAAAAGCAAACAAACGAAACTTCACCAAGACACTGTGTTTTAGCATACCACTACATACATAGCAAGTTTCAAGGTTTAAGTTGTAATGGTAAGTTTCTTTTTAGATATCAAAAATAAAAACAATTTAAGATATTTCTCAAATATTTTAGAATATCAGAAAATAAATCACTTTAACTTGTAAAAGCGTCATTATGAATATCTTGCATTCATGTTATGACTAGTTTTTAAAAAGCCATTTTAGACATCAGTAACTGGAATAATGATGAGCAACAACGTAGTTACACAAAAATATATTTTGATATTTAATAAGAACTCAGGATGCTAATTTAACATAAAAATTATGACTAGAAACAACTACTTTGTAACAATTAATATAAATAGAAAATATTGGCTTGCAGATATGTGGACCTGAAAGGTAATTTGTTGAGACATCTGAAATGTTGAAAAGTTGGGGGAGAAAAAAACTTTCAAGGAAATAGAAATCTTCTTTTTGACACAAAACAACCAGAGTTTGGATAGGCCATATCTGCTATAAATATACTGTTTAGTCATTACATTTTAAAACGACCACTTAAACATCTTAAGGTGTTTTATTTTAGATATCAAACTTAGTTTTTCATAACAGTTTTAGTTGACTTGGAAAACTTGGAAATGTAATATTGTTATTTTAGATAGAAGGCACGCAAGTATTAATATCTAAAAACTGAATAAAAGAGAGCTGTGATTTGATTATATGACACAACGACCTGCCATATAGGTTGAAATACTTGCATTAGTAGGAATCATTATTTTTACTCTGACTAACAAGAATGCCACTTTGACACGGAATAAACATATTATTGATATAGAAATAAAAAAATAGAGATAGGCGTGGGGTTGTGTTGATTTTTTACAGAGTTGTACCTGTCCAGACGTGATGCTGAAACCGTGACGCTGTTTATCACCATCCGCTAGTCTCCTCCTGCCATTTTCAAGCTACGAGCTAACGGGCTAAGCTAGAGGTCTCCATCAGCAGGAGGCGTAGAGGACTGCAGACAAGAATAAGAGGCAGTCAGATCAAAAGGCCGAGGCTTTCCTGTAGAGTCGGGGAGTCCTTACTTAAGGCGAAACTGTTATTAGAACGGCGACACGATGTCGGATTTTGACAGCAATCCGTTCGCAGACCCGGATTTCAGCAATCCTTTTCAGGTAGCTAACTTGGCTACTTTAGCATCCATGCTAAGTGCCTTAGCTAGCAGCTTGACAGCCATCCAGAGGTGTTTCCTTATAAGCAGAACTAGCTGTTTACCATGTTACTAACATTTAACATGGCTGTTAATAGTATAGGGAAATAAACAATCAATTTCGTCGCATAATTTTGTCTGGTTATGTCTGTTTTCAGTGCTGTAACCGATAATATTAGCTATTCGTTAGCTGTGACCACTGACTGTAAACACTTGCTTATTAGGTTATTTGTTTCTTACAATTATTTAGGTACTATATAAATTTGCTTAGCTACAAAAGTCGCTGGGATGATGGCCTTTATTCAAACATCACAGCAGAAAAACATGCATGTTTGCTACTACTACTTTTGAATTATTTCAATACAAGATAGACAAACAAGACTATAGACGCTAGCATTGATAGAAAATGAGCCCCAAAGAGTAGCAGGACACAGAAGACTCTTCTGGGTAATTAAAGGTGCTTTAACTGTTGCTTCCCCTCACATTTGCACAAATATTTGCTTGCAGTCTTGGCTCATTTCGCACACATGCTAAAACTCAAGCATGTCATGAGTGGCCTTTTCTAGTTCCTTTTGTCTATAATGTATAGGTTGGGTTTCCTCCACAAGAATAAACTGTTATACACAATTGATTTGTGGTCTAACTTGTGGTGGTCATGTAATCAAAGAGGACAAGATACAAGCTCACAAACAACAACTTGTTTCTATGTTTTGCAAAACTTTAAAACTATTAAATTATTCTTTGTTGGTGCAATCCAACAAAATTGTTTAATATTGCCACAGGATCCAAAAGTTATTTTCAAATAGAGCATGACCTTGTTGAAGTGTTGCATGTACATCTTGTTTGATGTTTTGATTTTGGTCCTTTCTCCCCTGTAGGATCCTTCAGTGACCCAGGTGACACGGTCAGCCCCTCCTGGTGGCCTGGAGGAGTATAACCCCTTCACAGACGCCAGAACGGTCAGCTTAACGAGCATCTCCAGTGATGAGCGTGTGCATGCGTTTGTGTGCTTCTGGCTCCGAGTGACCTCATTTTACCCACTCTCCTTCTACACTTTTTCAGTCACAGAGGATTTAGCTTACAAAATATGACTGTGGCCTAATTGCAGTTTTTAGTCAATGTGTCTTTTGGTTTCATAAATGTTAACATGGACAATCTATGCTGGTTTGCAGGCAGCACCGGGAAATGCCCCCAAACCTACTCCTGCACCTTCCCAGAACACACAGCCTGCCATCATGAAGCCAACAGAAGAGCCTCCAGCTTACTCACAGCACCAGACTCAGGTACCACATAAAGAAATATCATCATTTTTGTACATTAGTCACATCTGTTGTTAACTGCTCTTTGTTTGCACTCCTAAATACTTACAATCCAGACTGTACATTTTTGGACAGTAATATATATATATATATATATATTTAAATATCTACCTAAGTTTTGAGTACAGAAACAACTGTGTGTGGCATATTTAGTCATGTTAAAAACAACTGCACCCTCTTTTTTTTGTTTTGAATTTTGATTCATCAGGACAAATAAGTTATTTGGTCCTTTCCAGGTCTTTAAATTGGGTAAATCACATATTTTACAATGTAAATATTTTTAACAAAGTATTCCAAAATGTGTAACTGTCCAACCGCTTATGGTCTGAAACAAAGATTTACAACAGATACTCCATCTTTGTTTCTTTTGGTTCATTTTTTTTCTCTTGTCCATTGTATATTGTACTCTTCTATTTTGTGTTGACTCAGCAGCGACATAATGAGGTACTGTTTTCATTCGGACATTTTCTTTACCCCTTCATGTCATTGTTGTACATAATGTGGATTCACTTAATGCCCTTTTCCCATGCAGCTTTCAATTTGCAGTTCCATTTTAGAGCAAGTTTATTACAAATAAACAAAGATGCGTGTGATTTAAAGTAACTGAATATGACCCCCTTTTTTTTCCCTCCCAAACTAAAACATCCAAGCACATTACAAATGTTTTTTTTTTTGGTCTCTTTGGCAATTGTAGCAAACTGTCAAATGTTGAAAAGTAAATTTTTAGCAAATCTTTGTGTCTGTCTCAGGACCAGGCACGTGCTCAGGCTGAGTTGTTGAGAAGGCAGGAGGAGTTGGAGAAGAAAGCTGCAGAGCTTGATCGTCGGGAGAGAGAGTTACAGTCCCACGGAGTGGCAGGTCAGTCAGGCCTTTCCTTTAGTCACTCATCACCTGTTTTATATACCTCACCGTCTGAATGGTCACTGTTAATCAAAGCTGGACTACTGACATTTGGGTTCAGAAAGTTTGACGACAGTAATTGGCATGGCAACCACATAATGTGGCTCAAAAAATTAAAAAAAGTAACAAAATCTGAGCTTCAGGCAGAGTAGCATTTAAGAGCACTACAAGAATTAAAAAAGCTGATTGGAAAAGTTTAAAATCATTATAGGCTGTGACCCCAATGAACAAAATGTGTAAAATTAAATAAATAAAAGTTTAGTCCTCCCAAAGTTTTGTGATTTTTCAGAGTTTCATAATAAAATGAAAAGTCACAAACATTATTCAGTTCTCTCACAACTTTGCCTGACATCTTCTCATTATAAGATATATTCTGTATAGTCATAACACGGTTTGAGGTTTAAACAAATGAGCTAAAACTCAGAGCTTTAACAGTTTTTGATCGAAAGTATGTATTCATATTCTTTCTCAGTCACATGACTTTGATGAGCTTCATTAAACCTAAGATGAAAATAAAAACTATAATATATTTTACTGCTTGCCTCGTTTTTTACAGGGCGTAAGAACAACTGGCCTCCATTACCAGAAAAGTTCCCAGTTGGCCCGTGTTTCTATCACGATATTGCCGTGGACATTCCTATAGAGTTCCAGAAGACCGTCAAGATTATGTACAACCTTTGGATGTGTGAGTGCACCGTCTGATTTACAGCAAAACATAAATTACAGACTTATTCAACAATGAAAATCCATATTATTGTACTTTAGTTCTTTAAAAACTTACTGCATGACATATTTATTAAACCACAAGAAAAGCAGATTTTTTTTCTCCTGCATTTTCATGATGAATTCATAAATAAAATTGGACTTTTTTTATTCTTTGAATGCCAGTCCATGCAGGCACGCTCTTTGTGAACATGTTTGGCTGCCTGGCGTGGTTCATTGTGGATGCATCTCGTGGTGTAGATTTTGGCCTGTCCATGCTCTGGTTTCTGCTGTTTACCCCGTGTTCTTTCGTCTGCTGGTACAGACCACTTTATGGGGCTTTCAGGTAAGCAGAAATGGAGGAAGTGATGCTTACCTATTCAACGGGCAATCATTTTCTACAGGAGATGAAGCCAATTATAAAACTAAATAAAACAGGGTCGGCCAATTCTCAGTGTTTTTGCTGTCTTGGAACATGATGTAAACATAACATAATGGTGCATATAATTAGTCTTTATCAGTCTGGTGGAAGCAGAAAGGGCTCAGTGTTCATAGCTTTTCTCCTGATCCTCCTCTTCTCCTCGCTGCAGGAGTGACAGTTCATTCCGCTTCTTTGTCTTCTTCTTCGTCTACATTTGTCAGTTCGGCGTTCACGTCCTTCAAACTATCGGCATCACTGGCTGGGGGACATGGTGAGTATTTTGTTGTCTGACTGAATTTGTCCCAGTGTGAGCCTGTTGTGGGGTTCACTCATGTTGCCTTTGTCTTGTGTTGTGTTGCCAGTGGCTGGATTGCAGCTCTAACTGGTCTGAACACCAGTATCCCAGTGGGCATCATCATGCTACTGATTGCAGCTCTGTTCACTGCACTGTCTGTGGGATCCCTCATTATGTTCAAAAAGGTAACACAGGCCCTTAATTCCAGTCCACAGTGCACATTATTTGATATAATTATAACATAGTTTGAATATTTACGGGTGGACAGGTGTGTCTTCTAAGATTTTTAATCACAAACTTATTTTTTGACTTAAAAAAAAAAGGAAAAGAAATGTCTGCTAACAGCCTTGTATGTTATTGCCAATTAATTTGACTCTTTTTACTGTTTTATTTCAGGTGCACGCACTGTACCGTACCACTGGTGCTAGCTTTGAGAAGGCTCAGCAGGAGTTTGCGACCGGAGTCATGTCTAACAAGACCGTTCAAACCGCAGCAGCTAATGCAGCCGCTAACGCTGCATCCAATGCTGCTCGTGGGGCCTTCAAACCTCAGCCATAAACAGAAACTCAGACAAGACCCATACAAGCTTATACACGCAACAACATCATTATGGAGACACACAACTCTGGTCCCGCTGGCTCTCAGATCAAACAGATTGCATTCATGAATGTTTCATCTGCACATCTCTTTTCTAAAGTATGAAGGAAAACAACAGACAGGTGACCAGAGTTGTTTGTCCTCATATTAAATCAAACACTAGTAAAGACATTACAACATGCACCCTATCTGCTCTACAGTCAGAGGTGACCGACCGCCTGCTCACATCCGCTAAGTGATTCAAGGTGTGTTGTGTGTGGGAGGGTTTTTATCTCACACACTTACCTTTGCTTCTCTTGTCCTTCACTTCCCTTGAAGTGGTCCCAGATCAGGCAGGAGTTCTAGCGTACCTTGTGTTTGTCATGGTGATGACCTCCGAACAGCTTCAGTGTAGACTCATGAGAAGTTATAATCTGATTATGGTGGCGTGTGCATAGTTCTGTTTTTTTTAATGGCTGAATCTCTGTGTGAGTGTGCGCTTCACTTAAAAAAAAAAAAAAAAAGACAAAAGTGACTCTGATTAATTAATTTATTTTAGTAATCCAGTTCTTGGACATTGAAGGTACACTATACCTTATCCAATATCTGTACTTTTGTAGCAAGACAGTATAATTCTCGTTATGGAAAAATGGTTTCCTAGAGATAGGAATATGTATGTTCTTATTTAAGAACCTGCCCCAGGATATTTCTCAGTGGAATATCTACTCCTGCTCTGTGTGCTTCTTTGGTTGGGCTGGTTCAGCATGATAGTACTAAGCATGTTTAGCACACTCAAGCTAAATAAGAAAAAAAGTTTTGAGCACCATTATTTTCTCCACTGCCGTTCATCAGGCTACACAGGCAGTTTTGGGGGAACCTTTGCCGCCTTATTTTCCCAGAATTTTCTGTGAGAAGTGATTGCATGTCCTGACGGGAAAAAGTTGGTTCAGCTTTTGACTGTAATGGCCTGGCGCATTCAACCAGAAGGTCTGAAAACATCTACGTTTTCCTTCTTTTTTTTTTTTTTTTTTTTCTTGTACGTTTAACATTAACACACTACTAAAGTATGTGGCTCTCACTCAGTTTTATTTGTAGCCATTCACACGTTTGAAAACTTACGCTGCTATTAATCTGAGAGCCGCTTCACCGTGGCCTCCTGCTATCATGTTTCGTGTTGAAAAAAAACAAAAAAAACGAGGCACACGTCATACATAGAAAGAACTAAGCTGCCTTTTGTCACAGTAGATGACCCGGACAATGATTCAGTTCGTCTTGAGTCCATATGATGCTGTGTAAATGTAAACCACATAGGCAAACAGTCCATTTCCACCTGTGCTCCTCTGTCAGTATTAGATTACTGGCAACAGAAACCTTGTAGCCAAAATAAACATTAACGAAACAGGGATTCAACTTGATGCTCATTCAGTTTTATCACTATGAGGCATTTATTTAAATACACTAAAGTTGTACAAACTGCTGTCACTGAAGTGTAATATGAGTGTGCGATTTATTTATTTTTGTTACTCATAGTGAACGTGATTGTCTGAAGATGTGCATGACAGATGAATGATAGCTGGTACTGCTGTAACTACACTAAATACTCCCGAAACTGTTAAAGTTAACGATCTCTCATGAATTACTAATAATTAATAATAATATCTTGGCAGTATTGCATTTTTTTTTGTTTTTCAACTCATTGCACATTTACTGTAAAGTCAGTGCAAATCATGTTTTTATTTATGCTGTTATTTAAGTTATTGCGTTTGTTTTAAAAAATTTTTGGTCTGTGTGGTAGCGAGGCTGCAGCGTGTTCAGTGGTTTTGCAGCGTAGCCTTGTGAGATGTGTGCTTGTTGTACGAAGGTGTGTGTGTGTGTGTGTATATGATGGATATGAAAGAAGAAGAAAACCATACTTCCTGAAGTGTTATTTTATTTCCTGAAAAGCTGTGAGAAATCTACCAAAATGTCCATAAATTTGTTTTCAAATCTTGCTTTGTGATGCGTTCCCTTCTGTTTTACCTTTAACTTATTACAACACTTTGCTGCGTACACCCTCATGATTTCCATGCATCCATACTTTGAAACCGTTTTATGAAGCCTTTGCCACAGTGGGTAGTTTTTTTGATGTATTTTGGCGAGCTAATTTGAAGTACAGAACAATGTGTTTTGAAGTTTGCTGACAGAAAACTGTGTTTTTTTTGACCTGTGATCGTGTTATTGGACAGAAATGAAGAGGAAAAGGGACACCTGTATATTTTGTAAAGTTTGATCCTCATTATCAATCACATGTAAAAAGAAAAAAAAATAATGCACTACTGTCTGGCTTTTGTCGCATGTGAAATAGTTTCAGTTTTGTATATTTATGGTATTAACATGAAATAAAATTTGAAAGAAACAACTGTCTGCTTAATTTTACAAAAAATGTTTTAAAATTATTGGGGTTTTTTTGACAAACAATCCTTTTATAACATTTTTCTATGAAATCTAACTCATAAGTTATCACATTTTGCGAGAGATCACAAACAAATGCTTTTAAGTAAGTTTTGTGACTTTGTGCTTGACTGCATCTAGTATAAATGATGATGATGGTGCCCATTTAGATGTATAAGCTGACCATGCCATATACACTAATGTACTCCCATACCATCAGAGAAGCAGGCTTTTTAACTTTGCTCTGATAACAGGCTGGACTGTCCTTCTCTTTAGTATGGAGGATATAATGTCCATGGTTTCCAAATAAATTTCAAATTTAGATTCATCTGACCACAGAACAGTTTTCCACTTTAGTACGATAGACCTCACCCAGGCAGGGATGTCCAGAACAGCATCAGAATCAGACCTGTTTTTAATGCAGGCCTGAAGATCACAGGCATCCAGAGAGTTCTCCAGATTCTTGAAATCTTTGATGATATTATGAGCTGTGGATGATGGGATAGTTAAAGGAACATTATTTTAAGGTTGTTTCACTAGTTTTAGAGTTTGTCACAGACTGGTGAACCTTTTTAGCCTCTTTAAAATGTTTTTTAATACCCAGTCCTCTTACTGACCTGTTGTCAATTAAAATAATTAGTTTCAAAATGCTCATCCAGCTGTTTCTTATTTGTACCACAAAGTTTTACAAATCTTTTGTTGTGTCGTGTCGCTGCCATCAGACTAAACATCAGATATTTTAATTTAAACATTTGATATGTTTAATATGCTCAGTTGTAAGTAAAATATTGATTTACAAGATTTGCATATCATTGTGGTTGTTTAAAATAAGATTTTTTTTTTTGACAATGTTTAACTCAAATGTTGTTAAACCTCATCACTGAACCACTTGAATCTATTTCCAGATAACTTCCTGTGTTGACCATTTTCTGTCTCTAGATGTCAATGTTTCCTTGGAAATTTTGAGAACAACACAAGCGTTCACACATTTATGACATAACTTTATTGAAGGTGGGATGAGATATTTGAGTACAGATGACCTCGTCGCACATATCGGCCTCTCTTGTGTAGTATCGTACATCATGCTGCAGATGTGGTTAACTGTTTTGTTAATGTAACAAAAATAAACAGTAAACACAAAATCTGTTGCAGCACAGAAATACTTTTTGAAACAGATCGATTTTATAACTTCACTTTCTTTCTATTCACACTCAGCAAATCACTACAGAGGAATTATTGCACATCTTATCTACAATGAATAAAAGCACAGCATTGCTTGGGCCGTTACAGTGACTTATAAAGCATGACCTAAAGAAAGAAGGATCACAAAGAATGCAGCATTACAAAATGAGTGAAATGCCAAGTGCAAAATGCAACGTGATGTGCTAAAAAAAAAGGTAGAAAAACACTGCATTCATGTATCAAAAATGATCCTATCAGTGGAAAAGAAAAGGCATTTAATGTGAATAAAAAAAACCCTACTGAAAGTTCATACAGTCCATTTGGCACCTATTGTGCAAATACTGACAGTTATTAATCTGTAATGCACCCACGACCCATTTAATAGGAGGAACACTTTTGGAATGAGGTGCACATCGAAACCCAGCGAAAAGGACTTGCTGTTCTACTGCGCAGCTTAATCTGAGCTACTGGACATTCAAAGACCTCAGCAGTAAAGATCTAAGTCGCACACAGAACATATGCAAGCTGCTGGTTGGTTCAGTGGAGAAAAAAATAGTGCTTGTGTTTTGTTGGGGTTTGCAGGTGAACGATAAGACCAAACGTCACAACGACGTTACAGACCTGCACACCAATTTACTGGTACTGTGTCCTGTCCGTGGCAAGGTTTAGAAAGGTGTACACAACCAATTACTTTAACAAATCAGCTTTTTAATACAGTGGTTTAAGGCGAAACTTTCTATAAAAATAGACCTTTGTAAACAAACAAACAAAACAACATGAATAATGTTCATTTATCAGTTCTGAATCTGAGACTTGAACATAACAACATAGAAAAAGGCTTTAGCAAAAAAAGAAAATTAAAATGCTGTTAAACCCAGGGGTTTTCTTTTTCAACAATCATTTATCCTGACAATCAAAAGGAAAAGAAAATCCTCTTTGTGCTTCTTTCACTGAGAAGTTCATGTGTGCACACCCAAGAAATGTCACTAAAGGTGATTTCCTGCTCTTTTCAGAACAGGCAGATAAGATTTTTTCCCTCCTCGATCTCCTCCTGAACCTTATCGCTGGAAGTGGCAATCTCAGCTTGTGCAGACAGGACAGAGCACAGGAAGGTTGCCAGTGTTCCTCCTATTGCTGCGTAGAACGCCCAGCCGAGGGAGCACTGAGCGGGCTTGAAGGGCGAGGCCTCGGAGCCACAGTAGCTAATGACCTTGTCGGAGCCCCAGCCTGCAGGGTACAGCATCAGGCCCACCATTAGCAACAGCCCTGGAGGGAGAGCAGACAGTGAGACGAGCGGTTTGGTAAACATCTCAGCTAAAAATAAAAAAGAATCCCGGTGCAGATGGGCACGCGTTGACTCGGTGACTCAGCTCTGGTTCAGATAACATCTATTCTTCAGCTGACAGGAGTTTGAGGCCAGAGGAACAACTTGACCCCAGCTCTCTTATCTGCTGAACTTCTACCAGCTCAAGTGTGTCCTGCTAAGCAGACACGTGTCATGTGTTGAAAGAAACATGAAAAAAAAAAAGACAAGGAAAATGTCAGTGGGTACATAAAAAGAAAATTCCATTCTGAGAAGGGCAGCGAAGATGTTGTCAGCTTGCAAAGTCAAGTCACAACAGTGAAATTCCCCGCAGGCTCTGCTCAGTAATGTGCGCACATGGTTTTGGTTTTAAAGTCACAGTTCCCAATTTTCCAAGCATACTTTGTCCATGGTTTGCTCTCTTTTTTAGTGTACCATAACTAAATTTAAAACATGTTATTTTTTTTTTAAATGTCTTCCATTTTCTATTTAAACTGGTAAATTTAAATCAGTGCACACAAAAAACATCAAGGTAATAAGAAGTGACTTCATGTTTAACATGTTTCTGAAGTGTTTTTACTTACTGGGTGAGGGTGTGATTGTGGTTTTAAAGCAAGATAAAATGTGTTTATTACACTTAAAGTTTACGTCACTTAGTAAAATTTTATTTTGATGAGTTTAAAAAAGTCTAAGTCTTAATCTACATTTAAACATCCATATTAGATTGTTCTCATTGTAAAACAGTAGACAAGATTTTTATAACTAGAAACTTTGTACAAACCCTGTGCTACCTGAACTGAACTTTACATTATGAAAATATGATTTGGATGATACTTTTGTAGCAGTTGTGACATTGAAGATAGCTCTATTATTCACAAATAGAAGTGCCTTTGAGCAAGGCAGTACCTGCTCACGGCAGAAAGGCTGTGTTAACTGCATTGTGTGCTCAGCCCTACATTGCTTCAAGTATAGATTACTATCTTACAGATGAGTTCAGTACAGAGGTGAAATTCCTGTGTGTGTAAAAATACAAATAATGAACAAAATTCAAGACAACATCCTTACTAACTGAGATTCCAACCATGTGCAGTGAGACAAAAAATGTTTAACCGGTTGTAACATCTTAAAATTACATCTGATTGAATAGAAAGAGATTAATTTCTAAAAACAAGATCAAGGTTAGAAGCTTTACAGTGACTTCATTGTTTTGGCTGACCATTTCAACTATTGTATTTGAAAGCTTTTTAATCAAGTCATCAAGTGACCATCAGTAGTATAAAAGAATATCAGACACCTCAGAAGGACCAGGAAGTTGAAGCCACAATGGGACCAGTGTCTCTGTATGCTGGTTTCAGTACAAGTTTGAAGTCCTGCCACCTTTACATTAGCAAACGGGACATTGCCCTTGTTAAAGAATTAAGAAATAAAAATACCACTCATAATTTTTTACGTGCTGACTCTTATTTAGTCAAATAGTTCTTAACTTGCTGTCTTATGCTCAAATATTCATCCTCTAATAGATTTAGCTGTAATCATTTATTTCATGCATAAACGAAAGATCACGTGATACCATGATCATATGCAGGAAAGTAGGTGAGACTTAAAATCCCACATCTCTACTGGGCAGACTCTGGTTCCAAAAATACAACATGGCAGCTCCCATAATACACAAACTTGTTTAATTCTTAACCACAAAAGAAGGCAGGATGTTATATTTAGCATTCTCTTATACAGCCAATGAGACTACTGAATAAAAAAATAACACTAAAACAAACATAATCTTAAAAGGAACCAGCCTCCCTATGAAGTACAGTTTGTACATGACTACAAACAAACAGCCATGTCTGACCACAAAGGTTAATGTCTCACCTGCGATGGCCTGGAGCAGCCCACAGATGTTGAATATGCTTTTTTTCTTGATGCTCTGGAAACACAGGCTGAAGATAGAGATGCAGGCCACACACCCGAGTACTAACGTCCCGGCTGCCAGAAACAACATGGCAGCCTGCCAGAAGCCACTGGCCACTTCCCCGAAATTCCTAGCATAAGGCCCACAGCTGACCCCCACACCTCGGGAGTCGATACGAAGACAGCGGCTATAGAGGCCAAGAGACGGTCGGAAGTCCAACAAGTTCACTTCCCCACTGCTCCCACTGGCGTTCGGTCGAGGAAAACCCAGCAGCCAATCAGGACTCATGAAGGCGACGAGCTCCACAAAGGCCACCACGATGCTGAACAGAGTCCACATCATGGAGCGGCACGTTACAATCACGTGACACATGGCGTTGGGTCTGAGGACACCAGTTTAAAAGAATATTTCAGTTTGTTGAAGTTCTTTGAAGGTTTCCAGTGACAGAGCACTGTTTGGGGGGGAGTTTAAATTCCTCTCCCTTCAAACAGAAAGGTCAGACAGGTTCCCTTTGTTGATCCAGATGGACTGTTGATCTTATCCTTTCAAAGCAGATGTTGTCCGTCCTCCCAGCAGAACTTCTTTTTCGCTTTTCCCTTCTTTTTACTGAGGCGCAGTAATGCTTTGGTCATCCCAAACAGCTACAATACACTGAAACGGCTTCCTTTAGTCATTGTACGGCCTGAAACCTACAGGAACAGAGCAATAATAAATGTTAGTCATAAAGAAGCTGTTTAAGTACAGAGTGAGCACTACGTAACATGTAAACAATTCCTCATCCACAATGAATTATCAGACTTCCTCATGTTTATTCATTTTCCCACAGGACGTCCAATTTATCTTTTTGTTATCAAACAGTCTCATTCTACTTCAAATTCACCATCTGCCAGCTGTGAGAAGACCGTGAACTTCCCTTCCAGATGGTTCATTGAACAGTCATGATGAATCACACACAAAACCTCTAGAGGCTGCAAAGTTTATACTGTCAAAATGTTAATCCCTCAAAACAAGACCTCTGTGAGCTCATCTGCAAAATAACAGAAGCCTTGGGTGTTTTGCTGGTGAGTGAGCAACTGTAAAGACAGATCACTGCAGAGATTTGTTGCAGCATGCCACATTTGACAACAACACAAAAGTATGCCAGTCACTCCAATGGCAAACATATATTACATGAAGTAGATAATTGAAGAAAATCTATACATAAGATGCAACAACAGGCTGAATAAAAGAGACATAGTTGCAAAGAAGAACCCTAAGCAGCATCAACCCTGTCTCGGTCATGCTGTGTGGAAAAAGCTTTTGTTTATGTGAGTCACTAGGCCCCTCTAAAAGCAGAAGTTATACTGCTGCTGTGTCATAATTTAGCTGCAGTGGCCGCGCTGACCCCACCACAGCCATCGTCTCTTGGAAGTGAAGGGATTTCCCTGAAATCCCAGTGCAACCTGATGATACACACAGTAAACGGTGCAAAAGCTGGTTTACAAACTGCTTGGTGGTCTTTAGCAGACCTTACTGGTGAAGGTCTCAGTAATTTATAGTCTAAGAATCTTTGCAAAGTTTGTGGGAAAGTCATCTCCTAAACTGAAGTTTCTACAGGCCTGAACAGTTTGAGAAATCTTTGTTACTGATGGTACAATACATTTATGTTCTTAATTTTTGTAATAAAAGCATTATTTGTGAAATACTGTAGATATCAAAGTTGATATTAGTTATTCAGTCAGCAGCAGCTGCTTCATCTTTATTTTCCTACTCAATAATTGATTCAGTTTGTACAGCCGTGGCCGAGCGCTGATTTTTAAAAAGTGGCCAATATCGACCAATTAAGATTGGTCAGCCAATTAACAGGTCTGTCTCCGATTAGGTTCAAGCTAACAAAAAAAAAAGAAAGGGATATCTTTTTTCCATGTGGAGCATATGACTTAACATGATATTTAAATTGTTCTCAAATTTCAAATTTTTGTTTGTTTGGTTGTTTTTTTGCCTGACAAATTGCCAAAACGGTTCCACCAGCAGGTCAACAGTGAAAATCTGCTCAATGTTTTACAGATCAGATTGCAAGATACAGACAGATGATGCCCACGATTCTAGTATTAGGAAAAACAAGTATTTTTGTTTGCTTACAAAACTTGGAATACTTTAATAAGTAGGATAAATAAATAAAAATCTGGATTTTGATTTTTTTAACCCACTTTATATTACAGGCGCTGTCAAGGCTTATCAGTATTGTCTCATGAGATAAAAAAAGAACAATCACTGATTCATCCAAACACAGGACTGACTGGGTCATGATGACAAAGTCAGGACAACATTTGGTATTTAAAGCATTTAAAATAAAAATATGACTCAAGTTAGGAGGATTCAGTTGTGTCTGCTGTTCACAGTTGTGTTCTAGTTATGTTGAAGTTTTTTTTTTTAAAGTAACTTGTTTTTAGTTTTTGTACAAGTTTGCTTTGATTTGATTCTGGTTGTGCTGCCTTTCTGTAAAATTCCTACATGCATTTATCTCATTTCATGTTTGTCTTCAGCAAAATTTCAGGGTCTTCATGTCTTTTCTTATTCTCATTCTACATTTTTCCCCTGTCCTAATTAGAGATCACATGAAACCTCAGCCAAAATACACTGTCTAGTGTCTGCATATAATTACCCAGCTCGAAGATAAACAGAGTGAGTGCATTTTAAATTAGACCCAAGCTCAGTTAAGTTATAGTTACAAGATAAATAAGACGTGGCTATGTCATAGTTCATTGTATGTCAGAAGAGGAAGTCGCAAAAATAAACAGGAAGCATCAGTGTCTGCACCTCTGAAGATGATCTGGTAGTTACCTTCCTTCTAATCTAAACCATTCCCCATCAAATAAATTTAGCTAAACGTAATAAAGGAATGTCCCAAGAAGCAGGTTTACTTCCAGGGAAACGTGGCCATGAAGAGCAGCCAGAGTAAAAATACAATCAGGTATCTGAGCTGTGTTTATGTGGTTGAGGACAGCTTGAGGAGTGCCCCTTTTTCTATTACAGTCCTTGAGTTTATTCCAGGCCTCTGCACACACCATGGCTTTTCTTATTCTTATCACAGTTTCTATTCTGCAGCAGCCACAACACTGCACACGCTTACCCCTCAGGCAACTCTATTTATGACAAACATTACAATATATCATATTTTTTTAATAAATGTATATCCAGAACATTATATGTTCACAAATCATACATATAAATGTTAGTTTGAACAGGCGTTTTTATTTTTACTCAGTCTTAACTCTCAGGTATTTTGCAGTTTGGATTTTAAGTTTGCTGCTAATTATGGTCTAACAAGCCTGCTGTGTGTTAAGACTACCATGTCCAAATTAGCAACTCTCCTACCTGTGTCAAAAAAGGAAAACATCATTAGGAAACAACAACTACCAGGTGCCGCTGGAAAGAAGTTAACAAATAAAAAGACAACGTTGTATTAATAATTCAAATTTGCCCCTTTAACTAGACATGAAATATTTGACTAATCACCACCCTCTCCATTAGCTATAGCTTAATTAGTTATTTAGTGCTTAAAAGAAAGGTCACGTGACACCATGATTGTGTGCAGGGGAACAGGCCCAGACTCTGGTTCCAAATATACAACACGACAGCTCCCGTAAACCACGTCCTGCCGGTTTCAGTTCCCAACAATGAGACAAGGTGTGTACTTATACAATCTATAGTTTATATTACACGAACAATTATAGAAGGGTTTCCTCATTATTTTCACTCTGGCACTGATCGCTGAGCCTTTTGAGGACAATAAGAGTTTTGTTTGAATACATGTATATATCTTTTGTCGGCCTCTGTGCTGCAGTTTAGAGAGCAGAAAGGTCACTACATCCTGATTCTGATGAATAATTTCCGCTTGTTTGCTGGTTGTTGAACAAACATCTGGGAAAGTGCTTGAGCTGTGCTTCCCTGTCAAGCTTTTCTTTGTGTTTGTGCAAGCGCTGAGAGGGGAATATTTTACACTTCACAGCACATCAGATGCTCAGAATTATGACTTATTCATGATGTCGTGATCAAGGAGCTGTGGGTGGGAGGTCTCAAGCTCCCCGTTGGTTTTGATAAATATGTCTCCTCAGACTGTTTCAGATCTTCGTTTCTGCAGCTCTCTATATTATTATGCAGTCCCCGTTAAAATAATATATGTATCAACACCAGCAGTGACAGATCCTGGTGCCTTGCACTTATTCCATGAAGCCACTATGATGCTGAGTTTCACTGATTTTACAGCCGATATGTTTCAAGATAAAAGAGTTTTACATCTGATCTGGATCTGCTTCATCCCACATTGCCCAGACAGAAACCAAGTCTACCACGCAGAATAAAATGCATGTAATAAGGGGTCTAAAGCTATCTTACACCCAGTTTTCTTATTATTCTTTTACTGAGTCAACATGAACAGTCTCCTTAATAATGTGAGACAAATTTTCTCTCATGGAATTTACCAAAACTACAATCCATGAAGCAACAGCCAGTCATGTGGACTTTGTTCATAAAAGTCTCTGCTATTCAAGACAAAACTTCAGTTTGAATCAAAGCTGCAGATAAAGCTGCAGATTTAAGACATATGTGGGTCAGTCAGTCGGTCGTTTGTTAGCGGAGGCAGCTGAGGAGTAAATCTGAAGTAAATGGTCTGAGATAGCAGCAGCAGTGCTGGTAGCATGCCAAGGTGCTGAGGTAATGATTGCTGGCCACTGCAGCATGTTGTGAGGAGATGAAGTGAATGAGAACTGAGGCTGGGTGGCTGAGGGCTCTGAGAGTCCGTTGACCCATTTTCTATAAAGAGAGTTTTGACACATCCGTTAAACATTTCAGGAAAATTATCGCATTCATGGGCAAAAACCTGTAAGACATGAGAGGCTGTTAGAAGCTCAACCAGTCAGATCAAATTACCTTCCTCTTCATGCAGTCTGAGAGGACTCTATTAGCTCATTTTTTTGTTTGACTGCAGGTTTTCAACCAGAAACCTCAAACCAAAGCACTCTGTTCCCTAAGCTGCTGTGCCAGCTCCGCTCTGCTACGGTCTGGTCATGCATCTGGACCAGCCAAGAGGAAGGCCCTCAAACCAAAACCGCACAAAAGGCAGTATCTTTATCCTCAGGGCCACACAGCTGCTCAAATGAGATGTTAAGGACAGTGTGCAAATTGCAGTCCACTAATGAAGGTCTTATTTCTGTTGGTCTTTCCAAGAACCATAAAAATAAAAGGCCATGTGATGTGAGAGTAGTATTACAGCAGTTAGCTTTGGGCAGGACCGAACATATCCCTCTTTCATAAAAAAAATGCAAGCAGCTGAGCTAAAGGTAAATGAAGGCAGAGTGAGGGAACGTATGAAGCTTCAACAGCAACTATAAACTCACAGGGAAGACTCAACTTTCCAATACATTTCCAGTTAATTTTAAAAAGACAAGCTTCATTCTCATTGCCTTGTTGGGAATTTGTTTTGGCACAGCAGATAACATAAAGCAGAACGGAGAAACTCACGCCCTGCAGTGCTGACTCTCAAACTTTCGTCATTTTTTTTATCTGCTGAACAGCAATCAGTCAACACAAAGTTCTGCTCGCCTCCGAGCGTGTAGATTTAGGAACTTGTGAAATTCAAACACTCTTGGAGGTGGTGGTAGCCTTTTCAAATCAAACAACCCTCCCCTCAGAAAAAAACGAGAGAATTTGCACCGTTGCACACAATGTGAATAAGTCACACATATATCTACAGCTGCAAGGAGGAACTTCTCAGTGTGGTTTTGCAGAGCTCTCTTCGTATCTACGATGAAGACAAAAAAAAAACCAAAAAAACAACTGCGTCCCAAATTGCGAAGAAGTTGAGCAAAAAAGACGCTGTGTTTGTTTGGTTTACACAAAACCTTCTCACTTGTCCCATAAATTATGAAACAAGGGCTGCTCTTTTCAAAAGCCCTCTCTTGCTAACCATAACCATGTGAGACACTACTTTTGTTGCCCTCCATAAACATGAAATAAAAGAACTGCGAGAGGAGAAAATATTTCCCATGGCTAGGCTTGTACCACAAGTTGTGTCTCAGAACTTCAGCCTGTGAGTGATGGATACCATCAAATACATGTTTGGTACTCCAGAGCTAGTTAGGTTTATTTTACAGACCCTGATTAAACACTATAAAACAGTTCAAGCTGTGATAGGCTATTAAACATAATTCCCAGACTGCGCATAAAGAATCATATCATCCCAGCAGCTCCAGCTCTCATTTACTGTGCTACCAGTAGGCCTATGGTTTTGATGACATTACAAAAAGACTTAAAAACAAAAGCAAAAAGTAAAAGAAATGCCTCCAACAGCCTGCCATAACAATACAGCACACTTTACAGACACACAAAGCCAAACACAAACACACACGCATAAACTGTGAAAGATGCAAGGCTGTGCTTTCTCATCCAATGCATGATTACATCAAAACGCATGACTTCCCCTGGGGAAAGTATCACCCAGGCTCATCTGAGCGTGTGTTTATTTGTGTGTGTGTGCATGTGCCAAAAAAAAAAAAAAAAAAGATTCAATAAAAATCAACCCTCTTCATCTGGTGGGACTCCAGGCTGCACAAAGACATGCCGACACCAGCCCTTTTCACTCCACTCCTGAGCCCTCAAAGACGTGCCACTGTTTGCCAAGAATGCTCTCCGTCAATCTCAGCGGCAGGTTACTGTGTGCCCACCCCCCACCCCCCGCCCCACCCCAAATGACCAATTCAATCCCAGCTTCACACTGACCCTTCAACTCTGACACACAATGCATAAAGCAAAAAAAAAAAAACTGCGAACATTTCAAGCCACTTTGAAGACTTCTTTGACAGTCGCAGCCTAATGTGATACTATCTGTAAGAGAGAAACTTCAAAACAAGACTGGGCTGGATTACCAGTAGGGTCATTTCATCACACAGTTAGAAACATTTGCTTTTGTAGAACCTTTCCTGCTTTTCAGACACAAAATCCTCTTCTGAATGGCCTCTAGAACCATTAATGTCTGATTGTGTTAAAAAGTTAAATGCAAAACAGGGTGGTTGGCATTTTTTGTTTTATTTTATTTTAAACTTCCATAAAATTAAGCAGTTATGGCATCCCATTAAAGTCATTTACAGCACATTAAAACAAACTCCTGGAATCTACTGAATCCATCAGTTTGTACGAACTATAAATGAGTATTTAACTAAAGTTTGTTTATTCGATCAACCCACCAGTGAAAAGCCGAGAGCAGTCGTTTCGCTCCTGTCATTGTTTTGTTCCAGTTTGTCCTTGAACTCAGCTTGTATAAACACTACAGATGGTTCTGGTTTTGTTTAGGTTCTGATGTAGCACCACTTCCCCTCTCAGGCAGCACAACAAGCCTCCATGGGTGGCTCTGGCATTGATGGACCCCCTCCCTGTACTTCAAGGACAAGAGAGTTGTGGTACAAAGAGTGTGGCGGTGGGGACATGTATGAAAGACAGATTAAGAAGTAAAACCCATCGTTTTTTTCCCCCCCACATGGAGATAATTTCTTTAACAGACTCTGTTCAGATCCAACATGTGGTAACAGTTGAACATCACATCACAAAGTGTTACAGTCATCTCTGCAAATCTAACCAGCTCACTTCAGCTGGGAATACATTTTCTATTTATCTCATTTACAACAGTCCTTCTTTGGTAACAAACCTCAGTTTATGTAAAATTCTAAAAAAATCAAATTGCCTTCAGCTGCTAATGAATGCAATGCAGTTTTATTTCAGATGTTTTTCAGACGGGGAGTGAGAGAACAGCTTTAAAACTACCTAAAAGCAACAGTTTCATTCATGACCCTCTCAGCAGAGTTTCTCTGACAGCCAGACTGTTTCCTTGTAGCATGTTTTCTACTTACATGGACCTGAGAGACGAGAAGAGGACGAGAGGAGGAAAACTTCTGAAACCCTGCTTCCTCTTCCTGCTGCAGCCCTGCTTCTCCGGCCCTTCATTCAGTGTGTCTCCCTCCTTCAGGACTGTTCTCCTTTTTCACGCAAAAGACATCCCACTGCCATCTGACGTCATCAGCTGCTCCCCTCCCTCCTCCTGCCACCTTCACCCATCCCCCCACCCTGCCTGTCTGTCAGAGAGAAGGAAGAAAATTTTCTATAATGCTAAAAAAACAGATTTGAATAGTCATTTTTATATATGTGTTCAATATTAGTAGAAATGTTTTTCCTTGATGTTTATTTTACTGAACAGATCTGAAAGACATAAACAGTCTGTCAGCTTTTGCAGCTCTTAAGCCTTTTAAATCAGTGTGTTTTTCTGCTCTCGACCATATTAACTGAGGAAACTGAGGTTGTTTAGTTGCTTCCACTGAAACGTTTTATGTGTTGTACAAACCTGTGGCGAAGCGTGTGACTTGCCCTGCAACCATCTGTTGGGGCAGCAATGTCAAAACTAAGAGACATAACAAAACTGAGCGAGCTCATACAAAACACTGCCTTGGCGCTGAGGTCCGATCGTGGAAAGAACAATGTTACACAAGCTGTTAAATTTAATGCACATTACACACCCTCTGCACAACATTGTAATTAAACAAATGCTTGTGTTCAACCAGAGACTTCTTCAGATTCGCTGCAACAAAGGCTGGTACAGAAGGTCATTTCTTCTCACAGCAATAGCCCTGTGTGCAATAACTTGAGTAACGACTCTGTTTGGACCAATAAATACTTTGAAATTAAATATCTGCGTTGGCCAAGACATATAAACGGGGTCAGTTTGTTCTTGTTGTCACTGATTTCAGACTTTCAGAAAAGATTGTCCAAGCTGGTTAAAGTACAGTGAATTCTTCAGTTTTATTCATGAATGTTGCAAATATATACATATATAAATTTGTGTTTTCAATAAAAAACACATTTTCATCCAAGTGACTCTAATTTTAGGTCATGAGAAAAACAGAAACAGTTATAATTCTTCCACAGAAGAGTCTTGATGATCATAAATGTGCTTCTAATTAAGCAATAGGTTAAAACTCTAAGTTGGGTTTCTGTAAAAACGCAAATAATAAGCCTTCCTAAGGTTTGTTTATTCACACTACAAACAATATGAAGTCTGATTTATTTGATATTTTCTGGATGAAGTAAAATTGGATTTAAATGAAATTAAAGAGAATGCAAAGTGTTGAATCTCCCTTCTGACCCTGTTAGGTTTTTATGTGTTTCACATGAGTAATTAAAATTTTCTAATTCTTCTTCTGTCCTGTTTTTTTCTATATTTTGCCTTCGTGATTGTGACTGTGCGACTTAAGCTTCACCACGTTGTTATTTACTGCATTCCTGCTGCATACTGTTTGTGCTGTTTGTGTGATTTCGCTTCCACACAACATTCTAAAAAAGCCCAACAGCTCCTCTTCCCAGCCAGTCTCAGCACCAGCTCTCATTCATTTCCTCTCTGCAGTGGTGGATTTTAACGCACACCGCCCTCCTGACATTCTTCGCAGCCTGAAACCAGCTTGTCTTGTCACTCATGGGATGCTTGAGTTCTGCGCTGCCTTTGTGCCACTGTGTCATTTAGTCGGCTCCATGTTCAGGACTTCCTCTGTCCACACCACGCCGTCTGTGTGAGTCTTCCTGGTGAGAACACCGTGGGAGGCAGAAAAGTCTGTAAATAGTGACGTGCGGTCACCAAAGTCTCTAGAGACGTAAAGATGTTCTTGGCTGCTGAGCAACTCATGGGAAACCCAGAAGTTAGGAGACACTGGGAGAGATAACTGGATTTGATGGTTAGTGGTTGTGGGAGGAAGTTATTGATGCTAATCTTGGTGCGTACTGTATGTTTATATAGTTGCATCTATGTGTGAAAGCGTTGGGATGATTGTATTAACTGCAGTAGAGTTCCTTGGTTCTCACTCTGCCTATAAAGTTATTTAACGGTGGACTTTTCAGTTCAAAATGAGACCATGATCGAGTTGTTGAAAGCTAAATTTAAAGACAGTTTTTGAATATATGAACAAAAAAGTAAATTTTACCCACTGTTGGTTAAATTTATACTTTTCATGACTGCTTAAAGAATAAGCCTAGTGAGTTAAAAATAAATTAGATGAAATTACTTGGTAAGTGTGAATCAATAAGATTTGTGCAGGTTTGAGCCATGACTGAAAACATGTTTCATCACATCACAGTTAAATAAATGTTTGTGCAATTTTTCTCTTTTAAGATTTCTTGATGTGTTCTCATTTGTACAACTCTCCTGGGTTTGTTTAGGTACAGGATTGTGCAGAGGACGATTTGTGATTGTGTAATTACCTTTAGGTGTGTTTGTTTTTCTGTCTCTTAGCAAAATATCTCACAGACCAATATTCAGATTTTTGTGAAACTTTCGGAAAGTAATCATTAGATGTACATCTACTACTGATTGACCTTTGGAGTCACCTCAGTTCAATCAACAGCTAATCAACCATAGCCAACATAAAATGACTAGAACTTAGTCAGTTTTACAGATATTGAGCTCATATTTGGTCTGATAGTAGTTAAAAGTCATGCCCAACACATAATTCAAGCTCTACACATTGTTTAATGTCTCTACTTTAAACTTTGACATTCACTGTTAGAGTCAGCATTGTCTGTCTGTTAGCAAAAACAAAGATAACACAGTTCGATAAAATATTTTCTCATCAATATAAAAGTACTGGGTTTTAAAAAAACATCACAAGTCCCGGAGTTGAGATAAGTGAAGAAATTAGAGAGTGGGGAAAACAAGCTCACACTGCACCTATTTCATCAGGCTCCATGTGGTTTGTGAGTTTTAACGCTCAAGAAATAATCATATTGACCATGCAGATTAACTTCTCTGTGGACTTCTACTACGTCAGCATATGATAAAGTATTTATGCAATTATGGGATCCTCAGTGGAGTGAACACAATCCTGCAACTGGCAATGAAGTGGTCAAGAATCTGGCATTTGAGGAACAAAAAGAGAATAGAGCTTAAATATCTTTATTTAGTTTTGGGGAATTTCCCGGCAGCTTACAGTTTTAAGCTGCAAATGAGGTTAGAAGAAAAGGCTCCGACGTCCCAGCTCAGTTTGAGTCTGACTTAAATGCTCAAACACATAAATCTACATTGTTTGGTTTGTGTATCAGATTTCTGTCATTCTGTTAGTTGGCAACTCCTCTTTTCTTTCACTGATAAAATGAATCATCCTGCAGACACAAAGCATCGGTGATAATAACAATTCACTGTTTTTTGTTTTGCCAAAATGTACACAACTCTTGGATGCCAGTGAAACACATTTATGGTTGCTAACAAACAAAACTAAATCTGACACTTTCCCGTCCAGTCCTATTATTAACAGGGATTTGTGAAATCATCCGTCCAACTTATTTTTTTATGCACTTTGATTTTTACAACCTTGCAGACCTTTTAGTTTAATACCACCCTGGACGAGAGGGAAACCCCTCAAACAGTGTGATACAATACGCTTTCTTTAATCTTTTTTATATTTTCCTGCACAGATTGCATTCTGTACATTCAGTGATGACAGACCAAGTAGCTCTGCTTTATGATAAGATTAGAGGGAGCAATTAAAAGATAAAACTTATATTGACTACACGTTTCACATCTAGGGTGTCCTCTCCCTAACAGATGATGAGAAGCAGTGCAGCTGTTTTATTACGGTGAACTGCAGCGGCATTTTTACTGTGAGTAACGCAGAATTTATCTTCAGAGGCTGTGAAGCAGCTGCTGCCATTCTGAACATATAGTCTATTCTAAAAGCTGATTTCCTGAAGGCTTTTATGATCCCTTACAGGATGCTGGTTTAAAGCTGCAGCATTTGACATTTGTTAGAAGTCTTTATTTTAAAAAGGAGAAGAGTTAGGAGCACATTCTGATGTAGTGTGTAAGCAACTGTGCAAACGTTACTCCTGTGTGAAAGTGCTAGGTTTGATTAAAGGCCGAGCATTCCTTGAAGGAGTCAGGAACTACGATAAACTAAAGATCTCTTCTGATGAGAAGGAACAGAGCTGCTTTGGTCAAACCATATAAATGATGTTATTTGATATATAATATCTACCACACCAAAATGTAGCTCAGTGTCTGTAAATATGTCCGAGTTATAGCCGTTTTTGCTTTTGCAAATGTTGCTTAGCTGTAGCAGCCATCTTGAATGGGGCTGACTCAAAAAGCTGATCAGTTGTAGATGCCCATCCAATGATTAGTTTCTGCGAGTTCCTTTAAAACCCTTCCAATGGTTTGTGATATATTTTGCTAACGCTACAGACAAACAAACATGCACAGACACACAGACATGGGCAGAAACATTGTGCGATCAAAAGCATCACAAGTTAAACTACTACTCCTGCTGCCTTTCATAACCTGGCCTTGTTCTTAAATCTAGTCATTTTGGAAACCCTTATTGCCTCTTTTTTTTTAACCACCACAGCCTAATAATGCCTGCAAATACTGGTCTGGGTTGAAAGCCATTTCTACAGTAAGACTGTTATTTTGTCAATAGAAATAGAAAGCATTAACACTTCCGTACAGTCTGACTTTTAGAGACTTTAATTGCTCAGATTCCCATTTTTTCCTCTGATCAGCTTCAGGATTCATGTCTTCAAGTCAAGATAAGTGTGTAATGTTTCCCTCTTGTGTCTGAAAGTTGTAGTACATGTAACATGTCGCCCTTTTTGTTTGAAAAATCTTTTTAAATAAAAAAAAAGCTTAGGAAGTTGTGACCAAATTGAATTTTTGTAATTATCAAGGATGGAAGAGAACAAAAATAAATATACAAAGACTGCAGTGGGTTGATCAGATTGTTCAGTTTTCTCACAATTTAACAAAAAAGACCATCTGTCCAGTTTCTCTGGCTGCTTTTCCATGCAGGATTGCAAGAAGCTGGTGCCTCAAGTAGTCAGTGAGGTGGGTACACTTTGGACAGGTCAAAAATATTATTTCAGCAGAATGTTTTTTTTAAATATGAGTCATGATTGGCCCAGAGGAGGAGGTGGAGGTTAACAAGTGGGCTGTTGTACCCCCCACCCCCCTTAAACAGAAGACCTTTGACTGAAGCAAAGCAGAAAACAACATGTGTGTAAAGATCCTTTGAGTGTGCAATCAGTAGCTCATAATGTAGTTGAAATTTAACAACAAATGTGTTTTTTTTAAAGTCGCAGTAAAAAAAACACCACGAAAACTCAGACGCAATGTTTTACAGTGTTACTGTAAACCAATTTTTCCCCATTTTCCATTTCTGATTCTATCTGGTCAGAGGAGCATGTGATAAGTGTAACACCTGATCAGTTCATTAGGAGTCAATAGTTAACCACAAGTTTATCAGTGTTGGATCGCTCACACTACAGATCTGAAAGCCCGCAAACAAGCTGCTCTGTGCACTCACTTCTTCCAGCCTGAAGACTCAAATCTGGCCTTTTTCCCAGTTAGCCTCCCTCCCCACGCTCACATCTGAAGCCACTCCAGTTCTTTAACCCAAAATGTGAAGAGTTCCTCCCCCTAATCGCTCCCCCTGTCTCCTTTCACCCTCTCCATCAGCCTTTGGTCACTGAAACAGTACAAACAGCCACAGCTCCAGTCTCAGCCTGCAGGAACTAGTTGCAGCAACAAGAAAGAAATCTAACTGAGTACGGCTGGTGGTCAGTGGCTGACACTCCAACTGGAATAGCTGGAATAACTCAGGAGAAATTGGATATATACACCATCGATTTCTGAGAACTGAATGCGGAGAAATTTCACGTGTAAACCTTGATGTAGCTTCTGTGGCCTTTCAAAGAAAGGAGAAGGAAAGCTGAGGGGGAGTTGAAAACAGAGTTAATCAGTGTTACAAGGTGTAAAAAAAAAAATTAAAAAAAAGACAAAGGTCTGCAGTCAAGCTAAAAAAAAATCTGCTCACTTAACTAGATCATTCCAAGTTTCTGTGGCGCTTTGATTATATGTTACATAAGTCACTTGGGCAGTGAACATGATGTGAAGTGGGTGGGTGGGGGTGAATAGAGTTCACTTTATTACATCTGGAACTCTTTTTAGACCAAAGACGGAATTGGATGTTGGATTTGAATCAGGAGCTTTCTGAATCAGAACCCTGATCAGGCACTCCACATCTGAACCGTTTCGGCACTTTGACACAACTATAAGCAGACGCATTCACTGCGGAGACTGAAGGAGGTCAGCGGGTTCCTCACAGTGTCACCTTTACAAGTAAAAATACTACACCTTTTTTGTAAACAAGTCACTCCTTTCTAAATGCAGCAGGAGAGGATCAATTTTATACATTCAGTCATTTGGTTCAGTTTTCTGCTTGATAAATATTAAACCTTAGAAAAATAAAGACTTTTGCCAGTTTTAGATTTGTTATCAATGGATGTCCATCTTCAACAGATTAACCTTTGTAGTCAATTCAAGATGGCCACCACAGATAATAAACATTAACTGATACAAAACTAAATATAACTCAGTCAGTTTTACAGCTGTTGAGCTAAAACATGATGTGGTAGTAGCTGAGAGTCGTTCACAAAACATACTCTGAGCTTGACATCTCGTGATATTGTAAGGTTATTTTCAAGATTTGACCAAAACTGCTACAATTCTGTCATTTCTCAATCTCAATCTTGGTATAAAACTCTGGTATGAAAGGCGGCGGGCGATATGCATTCCTTTAGTGATTCTAGGCTTTTAATTATATATGAGTTACATTGAGAAATATTTAAGGTTTTATTAGATCAGAGTAAAACATGCAGTAAAATTTCTTACATTTTCTTTCAGCAGTTTTATCATGAGAAACCTCTTCAGACATAAAATGCAAATTAAATAATTTAAAAAAGGAAACAACTTTGTGCATAATGTGTACAATTCCACTATTATTAGTAGCTGAAAATCCTCAGCTGCTGTAGTATGGATGTTGCAACCTTTTTACCTCAGAAAAAAAAAAAATCAATTAAACAAGAGATAGAGTGTTATATTTTAGTATTTGCTGAAACACGTTTGTGTCACAACAGAGCTCCGACACCAGCAGGCGAAATCCAGTGATGACCTCGGGATTAAAGGCAGTTCTCCTGAACTTTGACTCTGTTGATAAACATGAGGAAAGCCTGACTGTAAAATTCTCCCTGAAACTGGATAAACCCGGCGCCGACAGAACGACACACACCCCCCGTTCTGCTGAAGGTCATCAATCCCGGTATCTTTGTGTGTGACCAAGTACATGTGTGGAGTTTTGTAAGATGGATGTGTCTCTGTAAAGCCAATATGAAGGGCTAAAAATGGAGACAGAGGCAAGAAATAAGGTGGTAATAGTTAACTTGGACAATTGTTAACAGATAAATGCAGCTGTGGTTTAAATGCAAGAACACTACTGATTTTCTGTTATTACTGAAGGGTGGGTAACATATTGTACATGACCAGCTGGAAACATAAAATAAAAAACATGTTTTTTAAATTTATTTTAACAGCAAAATGTCTAAGATCTCCTTGCAGCTCTTTGCAGTGCACCACCGCATATTTGCTTGGCTCAAAACTGAAACATTAAACGACAAATCTCTGCAATCTCCAATTAAAACCACATCAGAAAGCACAACACACATAAACCACAATCATTATTTTTCTTGGTTTTATATATATATATATATATATATAATAAATATAATAAAGATGTTCTGGTCTGTTAATAGGGAACCGGAGTTTCCTTTTATGTCTTGTGTGTTATCATGAATTTCAATTAGGCAGAGAACCGATTTTAAAGTAATCTAAACTGGGCAGGTTTCTCTTTTTATGTACATTTTTTTTCATCTTCATTGAACTGTGGGTCAGACAGTGTTGCACAATGTCCAAACAGACATGTAGCAATTTACCAAGAATTTTGCCCCAGCATGAAATCCTCCCATTGTGGTGTTAGGATATAAAAGTGCTGAGGAGCAACTCTTGGTACTCTTCAGGCCAACAGAGGGCTTCGCTGTTACCAAGTGCTTTGTGCTGCAACTGAGACGGGGGAGAAGATGGCACCTACCAAGAAGGTAATGAAGCTGTCTGCAAACACGTGTGTTTTTCTGTCACTGCACAGAGATTTTCCTGATGCAGCACACTAGGCTGTGCAGAAACTTCAGGACAGTTGTGCTATCAGCAGCTGGTGAGGAGGACGGTGTAAGTGAAGGTGTTCAGCCGGACTGAAGCAGCCGCTGCAGGAAAGCCCCAGGCTAAAAACTGCTTTAATCTTTCCACCTTTGTACTGGAGCGTCAGTTTCTTTCAAGCAGGATCACACTTGTGTCATTGCACAGTGATTTTTGTTCAATTCTCCACCATGTTACCATTTACATGGCATCCTCTTTGCTTTCCTATTTAGCAAATCTTTTGTTAATGGTTTATTTGAATAATTTCAAGGTTTTGAAATAAGCTAAAATGTATTTACAAGCATAAGTTGGATTGAGCGTAGAGCCCAGGTTGAATGTGTCAGTGCATCTTTCTGCTCACAGGGAATCCTAGAGCGTCTTAATGCTGGGGAGATTGTTATTGGAGATGGAGGGTTTGTGTTTGCCCTGGAGAAGAGGGGATATGTGAAAGCTGGCCCATGGACTCCTGAGGCTACTGTCACTCATCCCGAAGCCGGTACGACAGATTAAACACTTTAGACAGAACTGTGCAAAAGTTTTAAACAGCCCTAATTTCATTATAGTTTACTTTAAAAGAGTTGTACGTTGTTTTAATCTTTAAAAATGGTTTTGATCAATAGTTTTCCACTCTTTCTGAAGAGCTTTCAGTTTTCCTTTGGACTTTGACAGATAATTTTTTGTAGAATTTTTATCCACGTCTTGAACCTGACCATAAAAACAAATTGTCCAGTGTGTTAAAAGATGAGCGATTAGGGGACAAAAGAAGAAATGTTAGGTCTAAAATAAAACTACAGCAAATGAACATTTATGTTTCAAACTGTGTTATCTTTGATCATTTAAAAAGTGTGAATAAAATAAAGTTTTACGACAGGCTGCTAACAACAAAGTGTCCAAAGATCCAATTTAAAATTTGTTCTTCATTTAGTTGTGTATTATCGGCTGACGCAACACTGGTTCATTCTTTGATGTTTAGGAGCCTTTTATTTTTGTCTTAATGATCATTAGATCACATTTAAGTGGCTTTAACAAAAAAACAATCAAACATTCATCTGACAGAGTTCAGGTGCTGGACTAAAAATAAGCAAAAAAACAGCCAAAGTCCAAAGTCCAAGGAAAAGTTTTGAAAGATCTCCATGTGCCTGAAGAAATATTGATCAAAACCACTTTGATAAATTACAAGAGTCTGACTCTTTTGAACGAAAATAAAAAAACGAGGAATGACTCAGGACTTTTGCACTGAATTGTATCTTAATTTAAACCACATTTAAACGTAAACTCACAAGTTTACCGTGTTTTCATCAGTGCGTCAGCTGCACAGGGAGTTCCTGAGGGCCGGAGCGAACGTCATGCAGGCGTTTACGTTCTATGCCAGCGATGACAAGCTGGAGAACAGAGGTCAAACACTGAAAATCACTGTGAGTATTCAAACCATGCTCTGTAATGAAACAAAAAAATCCCCAAGACTTATCTTTAAACATTATTGGTGTTTATCTCCTGTACTGTTCTTTCAGGGAACACAAGTCAATGAGGCTGCATGTGACCTGGCAAGGGAAGTAGCCAATGAGGGAGATGCTCTGGTAGCTGGTGGAGTGTGTCAAACTCCTTCCTACCTGAGCTGCAAAAGTGAGACAGAAGTGAAAGCCATCTTTAAGAAACAGCTGGAAGTATTTGCGAAAAAGAATGTGGATTTCCTGATTGCTGAGGTAAATTCATGTTTTACTGAAAGGTATTTTAATCTTAAATGTTATAGTCAAATCCACTTTGGTCTAAGGAATCATCGGTGTCTGTTTGTTGTTGTGAATGCAGTACTTTGAGCATGTTGAGGAGGCAGAGTGGGCCGTGCAGGTGCTGAAGACCAGCGGGAAGCCTGTGGCTGCATCTCTGTGCATTGGACCTGAGGGAGACATGCACGGCGTCTCACCTGGAGAGTGTGCTGTCCGGCTGGTGAAGGCTGGTATGTCCTCAATACATTATCATAACCCATAACCTTTGGGGTTATGTTGATGAAATAATCACAATGTCACTGTCATCTGCAGGTGCCCAGATTGTGGGAGTCAACTGCCACTTCGACCCCCTGACCTGTGTGAAGGCTGTGAAGATGATGAAGGAGGCGGTGGAGAAGGCCGGGCTGAAGGCTCACTACATGGTGCAGCCGCTGGCCTACCACACTCCTGACTGCAACTGCCAGGGATTCATCGATCTGCCGGAATTCCCCTTCGGTAATTTATTCCTTTTGCACAATAAATAGAGTGAGAGAGAGAGAAAAAAGAACTGACAGTTGTCCTCTAAACAGCTGTTCACAATTTGTTTCCTTTGTTCCTCCTGCTCTCAGCCCTGGAGCCCAGGATTCTGAGCCGATGGGACATGCACAAGTACGCCAGAGAGGCCTACAAGGCCGGCATTCGGTACATTGGCGGCTGCTGTGGGTTTGAGCCCTATCACATCAGGGCTGTGGCAGAGGAGCTGGCCTCAGAGAGAGGAATAATACCTCCTGGGTCAGAGAAACATGGAATGTGGGGAGCTGCTCTGGAGATGCACACCAAACCCTGGGTCAGAGCCAGGTAAAACATCCGCAACTGTCTGTTAATAGATAGGCTCATGATTTTAAAAACAAAATAATGCAACTTTTTTATTGCCTCTATTTCCTCCAGAGCCCGCCGTGATTACTGGGAGAACATTAAACCTGCGTCTGGCCGTCCTCTGTGCCCGTCCTTATCCACACCAGAGGGATGGGGTGTGACCAAGGGCCATGCTGACCTGCTGCAGCACAAAGAGGCAACCAGCACCCAGGAAATGAAGCACGTGCTGGAGATGCAGAAGAAGGCCAAATCCTTTGCTTGAGCCAGACATGGTGGAAAAAATACAATGAACTTGTCCCTTTAGGTGGTCAGCAGTTCAGGGATGAGAAGAAATGTATTTTCCCAGTTCAGTTCAGAAATAAGAAGCACTTGTAACAGCGACGTTCCCACTGCGGAGTGGAAAATGTCAACACCAATTCAATAAACTTGAAATTGTAACTATATTTTACAGCTCTGTGTTGTTAATGTTGGACAAATGTTACTTGGCTACTGCATGAAACACAAATGCTGCTGGTTTAGAAATCCTGCCTGCAACTCACAAACATCGTGGCTGACAAGAACACCGAGAACCATAAGTAATCCAGACCAAACTAGAAGCCCACACTCACAATGCTGTCATTCAGGTCCAACGAGAAGGAAAGGGAGTAAACACTGCAGTTGTGTAACTTACTTCTTACCAATCAGAGCAGCTCCCACTTAGACCCCTCCCCTGCTTCAGGGAGATTTATTGTGGCCCCCTGCTCCGCTCTAATGTCACTTCAGCTTCTCCGAGCCTGAGCCGTCAGGGGTCCGCACAGTCGCAGGATAATGGCACCAACAAAGAAGGTAAGTGTGAAAGTTCAGCAGGCTCATCCAGGGAAATATTCACACAGGACACTACAGCTGATAGATTTGTGCAACATTAATAGTACCTCTTACCCTAAAAAAACATTTATTTTACTGATGATTGATCTAAGTTATATTTCACTGATACATTGGTTGCAGAAGTTTCTGTTTTCCAGTTCAGTGAGCTGGGACATGCACAGTATGGGGTGTTGGCGGCCATATTGTGAATGCATGGTTGTGTTTTCATGGAGGGAGGTGTATTCTGGGCAGAGGGCTTCAGTGATCCTGATGCATATTCTACATAACTGGCATGTCAGGCCACATTTCTGTGACCAGCTAATATTCCAGCTGTTGCTTGACACTTACAATAAACTCTCAAATCTGCCATGATGTATTTGATCTCCTGTGTCTCATATGAAGTTTTTAATATCTATTAGTTAAAGTGGTTCAAATTACAATTTATTACATGCCTTTATAGTTTGAGAACTTTGAAAAGACAAAAATTCCTCTTTACCTATTATTTTTAAGATTGACTTCAATGAGAAACATAATGTACTTCCCCTCCACTGGTGACAAAAAAAGATTAATTACTGTAAGTTAAATGGACTGCACTTATATTGTGCCTTTCTAGCCAATCAGGCCACTCAAAGCGCTTTACAACACAATCTGTGCCCTCATTTCCCCATCCACACACACACACACATCCACACAGCACTCTGCTACATCTCTACAAAGCTAATCTGAATAAATCATTCTATAGAGTCTAATCAGTGCTTTAGATCACATTCATACACCAATGGGGCACACATCGGAGGCAGTAAGGGGCTCAGTGTCTCCCCCAGGGACACGTCGACATGTGGCATACTGGTAGAACTGAACTGCCAGCTGTCTCGTTGGAGGACAACTGCTCCAACCACCGAGCCACAGCCGCCCTGCATTTAAACCACAGCTCTAAAATCTGAATCTCTGTGCTTTAGAACTATTAAAAGACCTGTTGACGTCTCAGGACTTGAGCGTGCATGAGAAAAAGATCATCTAACATCTTAACTGTAAGAATGAGTCATCATGATGGTTATAGACTCCCCTGGTAAAGTTTTACTGACTATTTCAATTGATAATTCAGCTCTTTACTCTTGTTAACAGATGCGGATGCAAATTACTTTTGCATAGTCTTAAGTGGGAAAAATACATAAAAAGTCTACATTTTAACCCTAGATAAACAAGTTGGAGTCAACGGGTGCATGCATATCAGTCAGACAAGCTGCTACTTTATGACTCATTCTCACCACGATAAGCTGAACGTTTCACACGATTTGGGACATTCATTGTGCAAGACATCATTGATTGATTGATATAAACTGAAATCAGCTGTTTTTCCTTAAGTTCGCCTCAACTGAAACCTTTATTTGGCCTTAGAGGAGCATCTGTGACATTTGCAGCTTGACTAACTGTCATATCCCTTCAATGTTTTCTAAGCTAACACTGATAAATTATCTCAGGGTATCTTGGAGCGTCTTAACGCCGGGGAGGTCGTCATCGGCGATGGAGGCTTTGTGTTTGCTCTGGAGAAGAGAGGCTACGTGAAGGCTGGACCCTGGACCCCTGAGGCTGCAGCAGAGCACCCAGAAGCTGGTGAGAACAAGTTGTTTCATTAACTTAAACACCGCTTTTAAATCTAAGAAATGATCACATCATGTCTTTTGAGTTTATCTCTTAACATCATTGATTTTAAGCTTTTTGTTTCATGTGGAAGTTCTGCAGAGTTACAAAGTTCAAATCAATTCTCTTCCACATATATTGCACTTTTTTATTAATGTTTGCAAAACTTAAACAGAAACTACTGATCTATAAATAAGCTTCATATTGAGTCTTTAAAGTCGATTTTCTATTGTCCTCTGATTCGATTCACCTCCTAACTTATTTTAACCTTATGATGGTGTATCCTGTTGACTTGCAGTGCGTCAGCTGCACAGGGAGTTCCTGCGGGCCGGGGCCAACGTTATGCAGACCTTCACCTTCTATGCCAGTGATGACAAGCTGGAGAACAGAGGCAACAAGCTCACCTTCACTGTAAGCTAATCAGGACATCACACCACTTTCAAAAAAAAGAAGAAATATTGCAGGTGGCTGAAGGAGGGAAATGTCACTGAAAATGTTTTTTTACATACGTTGTATTTGTGTTTTTTTATCTGCAGGGAGCTCAGATCAACGAGGCCGCCTGCGATTTGGCCCGGGAGGTTGCCAATGAGGGCGACGCTCTGGTTGCAGGAGGAGTGTCCCAGACTCCATCCTACCTGAGCTGCAAGAGTGAGACGGAGGTGAAGGCCACCTTCAAGAAACAGCTGGACGTCTTCATCAAGAAGAATGTTGACTTCCTCATCGCTGAGGTACAGACTGAACATTACATACTACCATAGAGCAAACTAAATTCATATTACTTTTAAGTGTGGAAGCAATGTTGGTTGCATGAATTATTCTTAAATACTGAGGGAAACACGACCTGACTGAGAGCTTTGTCCTGCAGTACTTTGAGCATGTTGAAGAGGCTGTGTGGGCCGTGGAGGTGCTGAAGGAGACAGGGAAGCCTGTGGCTGCGTCTCTGTGCATTGGACCTGAGGGAGACATGCACGGCGTCTCACCTGGAGAGTGTGCTGTCAGGCTCGTCAAAGCTGGTAAGTGAAGTGGTTTTTGATTAAAGTGGAAGTTTCCGATTTTCAGGACTTCAAATACTAAACTAGTCAAAGATTTTGATACATCTAATTATTCAAAGTGAATAAATGGTGTATCCTTTCTTCTGGTTCTGGAATAGAATTCTGAAATTAGGCCTCTTATTTATGATCAAGCAAGCAGAGTAAATTCTAAGATCATTTCCAGCTAAGAGCAGTTAAATATGGCACATCTTTTTTTGTCTACTGGTGTAATAAACTTTAACTGGGATCAACAAGTTCAGATCTGTGCCCCTTTGTTCTGTTCAGTCACCAGATCTAAAAGGTTTGCCACTAAAAAGTAAAGAAAATAGAAAAAAATCAAGACCACCTGTACACAAAGCATATGTGTTGTACACATAATAGTATATTATATGTCTTAGGTGCCCAGATTGTGGGAGTCAACTGCCACTTCGACCCCCTGACCTGTGTGAAGGCTGTGAAGATGATGAAGGAGGCGGTGGAGAAGGCCGGGCTGAAGGCTCACTACATGGTGCAGCCGCTGGCCTACCACACTCCTGACTGCAGCTGCCAGGGATTCATCGATCTGCCGGAATTCCCCTTCGGTAATGACACATCATGTTGTTAGATTCTGCCGCTCAATTTCTATGTGTAAAATTACACACTAAAAATAAGCATTTTCTCACTGCCTGTGCACAGACTCCCCCTGCTGGTGTCCTGGATTAACTTAAAACAATCTAATCCAGATCATTGTGTAAATGCTCATTTTGTCCGCAAACATGATTTCATTTTCCTGTCAGGTCTGGAGCCCAGAATCCTGACCCGCTGGGACATGCACAAGTACGCCAGGGAGGCCTACAATGCTGGCATTCGCTTTATTGGCGGCTGCTGTGGGTTTGAGCCCTATCACATCAGGGCTGTGGCAGAGGAGCTGGCCCCTGAGAGAGGTTTCCTTCCAGCTGCATCAGAGAAACATGGCAACTGGGGTGCTGGGCTGGAGATGCACACCAAACCATGGGTCAGAGCCAGGTTAGAAGCAAAACTTTTCTACTACTCTGTCACTGGATATCCATCTAAGCTCAGGCAAACTTGTCATTTTGGTTCATTTACACCAGTAAGCACCGGCTAATGTCTTATTTATCTTTTAGAGCCCGTCGTGATTACTGGGAGAACCTGAAACCAGCCTCTGGTCGACCCCTGTGTGCCTCCTTGTCTGTCCCTGATGGCTGGGGTGTTACCAGGGGCCATGCTGATCTCCTGCAGCAGAAAGAGGCTACGACAAAGGACCAACTCAAACAGCTGTTTGACAGGTCAAAGACCCACTGAATCCTCCCATTTCCTCCACATCTGGCAGCAAGCATGAGTCAAACAGCTGTACTGGGAAGCTTCTGACATACTGTGGTGTTCAGTTCTGTATAAGGTGTGGTGACTAAGTAACGTAACGTCAAGCAGCAAATTCTCACTTGAGACTGCACTGTTTTATACGTCTGATAATTGTAAAAATGAGGCCACAGAGTCTTAAGTTAAGAGTTGGCCCATCTTGAAAATAGGGACCTGTTTGTTTTCTGTAGCCCCAGACCAGTTTGTATAATAAAATTACATCTAATAAAATTCAAATTGGTTACTTGACTGCTGAGATTTCTTCTTGAAATTAAACAAAAGTCAATGCAATAAAAACTTAATTTAAGCTGCATAGCTAAGGTGAATACACAAGTAATTGTATTATATTTTCAGGAGGAAATAAAAAAGGACAGAAGTGTATGAATAAACAAATGAATGTAACCCAGCCAGCACAAATAAAACTAAACAGTTCCCAAAGGACTGTCAAAGGACACACTGATTCATAGACTTACCAGAAACAGTCATTATTACATAACGATAAGAAAAACCCATAACAGGAGGTAAAAAAAACCATCATACACAATAATAGTTCAACTCAAGGTGGCCACAAGTCTTTTAATAATAAATAAATAAAGGTTATAGTAGAGGGGTTTTGTTAAATTGTTACAAAAAAGATTGCATACCACTGATTTAGAATAGCATAAAATGAAATAAAAGAGGAATAAAATTGTTTCCATGTGACCCATTTATTATCACTTCATCACATATAGGATTATATGTGATATAACTCATTCAAAATCCTTTGTCCATGCTGCACATAGTCATATTTAGTTTATGAGGATATATCAACTCATTTTAAATAGAGAAGAAAAGAAAAATGCCATTAGCAATCTGGATATTAAACAGCACTGCAGGCCCCATAGCCACTGCAGGAGCAAAAAGTCTGAATATTTCACTGTTTCTGAATAAGTATATTTTGCTGTATTCTGTAATTAAACTGAACTTGATTCTATTTAACGGGAATATTGTATTATAGGCTTTGTGGGTTTGTCTCATTTGATCAAATAATTCTTGGAAATAATTTTATTTACAGTGGACTGAATATTGTTGTAGTGACACGTCTTTAACTATAAAAGATCTATGTTGCGATCCTTGGCTGTGATTGGACGAGCTTTGACCATGTGATCTGGATACAATTTCTTTCGAAGGCGGAGTGAAATTAAAGGTAGATTTCTGTTTTTCCTCTAACGGGTATTTTATGCTGATATTACCGTTATTAATTTTTTAGTATGATTGTTTGATTTTGTCTTCCAATCCTTGCTTAGACCTCGACTGATTTTACCTTTTAGCGTGTCCGAAGGCTAACTGAAGGGTGGTAGTATCATGGCTGTTTGACCGCTGGACCTTCGCTTGACAATCTACTCTGTGGACTGCTTGACACGGCTCACGGTAACTTGTGGTCATCGTGATTTCTTCATAAAATAGCCCTTACTGAATAGTGCCGTATCCCATCCTCACACGTCCCTCACGTCTACAACCTTTACAATTCCCTGCATGTTCCCTGAACCACTCATTTTTATTGTAAACTTCGCTGTTTGCGTTGACAGCAGCGCCATCTTGTGGTGTGTTTGCGCAGCTACAAGAAGCGGAAGTCAACCCCCTGTGAGGTCATCATGGGGAGCAAAGTCAGCTCCAAAATGGCGGCTCCCACCGCTCGAGTGATTCAGGTACAGTCGCTGCGAAAATCTAAATATATCTTTAACATTTTGTGTGCTGTTTCCTCAGTGAACGCTATACGGTAGAATGTTACTTTTAACATGTTTTAATTTTGTTTTGGGGAGCTAACTATCAAAGTCCGCGAGGCTTTTTTGATAAAATTACAACTCTTACCCTTGTTAATGTCCTTTGTTACACAGTCATTTCTGATGTTTACAAAGTTTAAATAGCTTTAAGATTGACTAACATTTTACTTTATTTGGCAAAGTTATGTGACATCCTGTCATATCATCTGACTGCATTTATCAAATATACTGTTAAAGAACTCACCCCTTTTCTCAAACTTAAGTCTTAAAGTTTCCCGAACATTGATTAATTTTTCTTATTTGTTGAAAAAGATAAATATTTTTCACCATTTTCCTTTGAAAATGAATCAATCCATCTCCAAACCCGAATTACTTTTAACCTGTTTGATAAGTTTCCTAATTAGCTGATTATTGTGAAGGAAAAAAAATTGAGATTGGAAAGCAAACATTTACATTTAAAGACCTAAAACTTCAAACTTTGTGGCATTACGTAGTCAAAAACAACAACTATAAATGTCTTAAGGGTAACTAACCACTCATGAACTGTCTTAGCACTAATAAAGATCTAAATCTCCCTTTTTTTGCTACTTTCTGTCCAGTTTGAAGTGTCAAACTCCATAAAATGGATCATAAATCACAGCAATGTTCAGAACCATATTTTGAAAGTCAAGTTTCCTATTTATTGTGATTATAAAACATGTGTCAATGCTTTCCAAACACTGTGAGATATATATATATATATATATATATATATATATATATATATATATATATATATATATATATATATATTTTAAATCACAGCAGTATTTTCAGAATAAGTGTACAGGCACAGCTCTCAGCTTCACAACCCACTTCTGTTTCTCCCTTCCTTGTTTTCGCTGTGTTGTTCATGGTCATCAGCAGAAAACACACATCACTCCTCTGCACAGAGAGATGAGAACCGTGGGCTCCTTTCGATCCCATCTGTTCCTGTTTTGACTTATCTGCTGTTGGTTTACACTGATGGTCAAACTCTTTGCAAGCGAAACTCGTACAGAAAGGAGGTTTCACCATATTAAGAGATCTTTAACATTTCTGATAAAATGATAACAAAATCTTAGCTTTTTATTGGTTTAATTTAAATGTTTCAGGCTATACGACCACACGCTCCTCTGATCAAGTTCCCCAACAGACAGGGTGTGCCAAAGCCCAATGGTAAGTTTCTTTGGACATTTATCTTTGTGAAGTAAATTTATAAATAGCATCTATAAATCTAGTTTGAATTGCCTTTTATAAATGTGGGTCAGCGCTGCAGGAGTTGACTCTGGCTGCTGTTTGCAACACTCTTTCTAAACATAGAACTAAATATTTACAATCTAAAAGTAATTTCTTCTTCATTTTTTGTTTATATCCAATAGCTAATAAGGATTTTAAGGATTTCTGATTTCCTTTTCCAGCTCAAGAAGTGTTGAAAATGTTGGCGGGTAATTTTCCACAACACGACGCTCCCAGCTCCCCGTCGGCTGCAGCGTCAGCACCTTTATCGAGACCTCACGCACCTCTGACTCCCGTCCCAGGCACGTCGGACACCCTGGCCTCCATTCAGCAGCTGCCTGCGAGGTACCGCAGGAGACCGTTAACTGTGGACGAAATGGACTACATCCAGGTGAGGGGTGGGACGGAGTCCTTCATGATGTGCGAATAAAAAAAACAACAACAATTTTGCTGTTTTGTGTCTTTGCTGTTTTATTTTGTGTTTTGGAAAGAATTTAAATAAAGGAGAATCGTGTAAAATCTTTGCAGATCTGAGTAACATATATGTTTGTTTGATACAGATATTAGCTAATAAATGATGACTTTGTGCATCACATGACATACTGAAGACTAAACACACCTGAGAATACACACTGGACTACTTTAAATGCTGAAGAAAGAAAGAGTATTGTTTGTTTTTACCAGTTCTCAGTATCTGACCTAAAGCTCTTTGAAATTTGGTGCATAAACCTAAAGATAAACAGTTCATGTAGATGGCTCAGTGGTATTACAAAACCAGAACCTTTCCAGTGATGAACTGGTGAAAATAAAAAAAACTCCAGACCTAAAAGCATCTTGACTGCTGCTCGTGGCTCCTAAAAACCATTTAGAAGTCGTGATATTTGCCAAAGGTGATAACTTGTGTACGACCATACCAGAAGCACAACTGTAGGGCAGGAAACTTGTATATTTCTCTAACTTTTTGTTTGTTAAACGTTGGGGCAGCTCATGCTTATTTAGCTGTTCACAGCTGCAGTTTTATGTCCATATTTCTGCACATTGTTGTATCCAAACATCATTTAATGAGGTTGTTAAAAATAAGAGCCAATGTTTCTTTTTGTGAGCTTGTAACTTTGATGCACAGCTGTACAGTTACATAACTGGATATGTACTTTAAGTTCAATATGAAAGAATGTGCATAAATGACACAAAAATTAGTAAATTTGTGTTGTTGTTTTTCAACTAATGTTGTATTTTGACTTGTCGTCTCTGCAGCGTGGTGGACCTGAGTAAGTCATTTTCTGCAACCAATGTCCTCATCTGTTGGAGATCAGTCTGTCTTTAATCTGCTCATCAGCACAATCCCGATGCCACAAGACGTGTAGAATAAAGAATTACATGAAGCCTGTTGAAATGTACATATGTTTATTTTTAGATGATTGCTGTGTATTTTAAGTTCACAACAAACAGTAATTTCATTGTAAGACGCACGGAAAAGCCATTAAAATAGCTTCTTAATTTAACTTTTCTGGCAGTTCAAAAAACAGGTTTGTTTTTTTCTTTTTATTATTTTAGTTTAAAATATTCTAATTTTGTTTTGGCTCCACAACAAATGCAATCATACCAAAACACAAGCTGGAAGCTTTGGTATTCAGTCGAGTTTTACTTTTTAAATCTGACATTTCAGGTTATAATGGACTGATCTGTTTTTCTTTTTTTAAGGGGGGGTTAAATAAATGGTTGAATCAAGTCTTTAAATTGTGTTTTGTTCGTGTTAAACATTGAGTTGAAACGATTAAAAGAATATTGCATTTTGATTGTTGTGTTTTTAACGTGTTTGATGGGAATACAGCAGAATATAAAACCAGATGAACAGAGTTTCGTTTACTTTGCAGGTATTTATTGTTGATACCATCGCTGGCATGCTGTATAAGATAAAACATTCACAACATTACAACTTCACAGCAGTGCGGTAACACTGGCCACCATTAAATATAAACTTCAGAGAGCTGTTTATTAGATGAATATTGGCACAAGTAGTACAGACGTGACGGAGAGGTCAGAGGTGAGTTCACACTTCACCCTTCTGGCTAGCAGATTGTCTGCTTGGTTTTTATCAAAGCTGTGAAAAGCTGCTCGCACTGCTTTTTTTTTCATTTATCACCTAAAAGTGACACTCGGGCAAACACATCGGAGGATTTATTTCTGCATATTTAAGCCTTTTGGCCAAAACAAAAAAGGAATTACCAGCCTCTAAACACATGAATTCAGAACAATTCATGGCTTTACAAAAATATTTTTAAATGTTCAAAAACCTAATATTAAATACTATCCATGGACTTCATGACAAAAATGTATATTCAGCAAACAACAACAAGAAACTGTCAAGTCACAAATGGTCACAACACTGAGAAACACTGAGGAATGCACTGATGAGGGGTTTTTTGTCCTATAAGTGCTTGGTCACAAACATAAACAGCGCCTTGTTATTTATTATAACTGTCGATAGGAACATTTTGTGCAAACGCCAGACTTTTAATGTCGCACTTGAAATGTAGCAGAAGCAATCTGTGCTCCGCGGCGGCAGCAAAATGGCGGATCAATCGTTCTGCTCCTCCAGTTCCTCAAAAGCTGGGAGGAAATCCGCGATGGTGTCCACCACATAGTCAGGCACAAAGCTGTGGTTGGTGGTCAGGTCACTGTTTCTGTACTCCTGAGCCTCTTCCAACTGAGACACGCCTGTGAGAGTGAGCATGGTGTCCAGGCCGCAGTTCGACCCGAACAGCATGTCGGTCTCCAGCCGGTCCCCGACCATCAGGCACTGGGCGGGGTCCACGCCTCGGAACTGGCTGGAGATGCACTCAAACATGAAGCGGCTGGGCTTACCGATCACAGTGGCTTTACGGCCCGAGGCCACCTCAAGAGCTGCAGTCAGGGACCCCGAACCTACGGATGGGCCGGAGATAAAAGCAGGGTTAGCTTACAGAAACCAACTCCTTTATATCAACCTGAGTCTGTTTTACAGGAGGACGTCCAGGAGCCAAAGCTCCAGCATTATTACCTAATGGTTTGTACAGGTTGGAAGAAAATGATGAAAAATAATTATAACCTTTATTAAGTAGCCTACAGTGTGTGTGTGTGTGTGTATGTGTAGTGTACAGCTATGGGTGGAGAGGTGCAAAAACACAGAATGAGACGACTGGAAGTCAGGAGGAGCCGGATGTGACTAAATGAGATTGGAGTGCAGCCAGAAATCACAGCCAACTCAAAGCATTTAAGAGTTTATACTAGAGGTAGATCAATTAACTGGCCGATATTTGCCATTTAAAAACAAATAAATCTGCAATCAGCCACTCATGTGTGTATTTAACGGATTGCCAAGTAGGAAGACGCAGCAGCAGCTGCTACAGCCGGTAGCTGTACTGTAACCCACTACTGATTTTTTAAGCTCGAATGCTCTTCTATATGTTTTAGGGTCCAAGATTTTCTGAAAAAGCCATAAAAGCTGTCAAAATGTGCAACCTCAATGTTTTTGATTTAATTTTTATGGTTCTAACACAGTTTCTACATCATTAGATGATTGTTTTAGGGGTTAATGTAACTCAAACCTTTGTTTACAACTAAATTCGACAATCAGTTACGATAATTCTCCTGTTAGAGCTCAGAATATCTCAACACGGATCATTTGAACAGGATCCTGGCCACAAATTTAGCTTTAACGCTCCCCACCGCTTGATTTCCTCCCCAGAATGACTCTCCTCCTGTTGACTCTTCATCCTCACAGCTTTTAGTCGCCGTTTCTCTTCAGAAGAAGAACTTCACCTTTTCTCTTACCACCTGACGTCTCTGATTCTGCCGTTCTCCCACTGACTCTGTTTACATCCGGGGATTATTTTACCGACCTGATATCCATCGTGCGCCGAGACTGTCTGAAGTGAACTCCTCAATGATCAAACATAAACAAACAACTCTATTTGTTGGCAACAAAGCCTGACCCTGCTGATTTTGCTCATTTATTATAAATTATGTGGTAGACTTTTGGTAGTGAATGATGCATATTTAGTGTTTGTTTTTAATCACAGACCTGGAAAGGAGAAGTGGATAAAGAAATTGGAAGGATGGATGATACATATATAAAAAAAATTCTAATCAAAACCATTGAAAATCACATATTTTGACTCCAGTTAGGTTATATTTTTGTCAAATGGAAAATACATAATATCCAGAAATAATAATAATATTAAAACAGGTTGATGTAAATTTCCCATCAGCTGCCCTGATTTCTAAAAGTTGGTTTGGATCGACCTCCAGTTGGATCTGTCGCCTTATCAGATTTTCCTGCACATCTATAACCAATGAAGTAGGAGGTCAGAAGAGACTTGAACTAAGTTTTCAGGCAGTCTTTGTATTGTTGTTTTATACACTGTGTACCACTCGAACATTTTCAGTACTAGATTTAAATTCAAATGCATTGCAAATGTCTTGAGTGAAAAAGAATTGATTTAAAATTTTAAAATGACATGATATTGGGAGTGTTGTTTTGTATAGTTTGTGCAAATCATATGACAAATATCAACTCTTTTCCTGACAACAAATTTAGTCCCCCCCGCTTACCACCCCAAAATAAAATGTCTAGATCCGCCTCTGCATCAGACAAAAACTCATATTCTCAAGAGTCTGTCAGAGTTGTACGGTAGGTAAAAAAAATGCAATTTGTTGTTTAACAATAACACATTCAGAACCTGGAACCGAGCCTCACCTGGGAGGATCCTCCCACCTGACAGCGGGTGCCAGGGGTCGTTGTCGGTGGCCAGAAACAGACACTCGGGGTCCCTCAGGTAGCACGACGCTTTCGCCAGTTTGAGAAAAGTCAGTTTGTCGTCGTGCCCCACCAGCACCGCCTTCACGTCCGGAGCCAGGGTGCAGTTGTAGATGGTGGCGTCGGGACCGTCGTCCGCCTCCTCCACGCAGGGGACGCCCGCCTCCAGCAGCTCTCTGCGGAGCCCCTCGCAGCCCATGACGAACACCTGGCCGCGGACCTGGACCACGTCCCGCAGGTAGAGCGCCGAGCAGTACGACGAGCTGAAGATCTGGTCCAGCATCACGTCGGTGAAGCCCAGCCGGGAGAACTTGTGCACGTAATTCTCCCGGGGCCTGGTGCAGTTGTTGGTGACGAACACCACGTTTTTCCCGTGGCGGATCAGAGAGTTGACCACCTTCGCCGCGCCCGTGATCGCGTTCTCTCCGTGCCATATGACCCCGTCGCAGTCGAAGAGGAAGAAGTCCTTGGCCTCGAGCAGACCTCTGATTTGAGGACCGCGTATTTTCTGGCAGCCTTTGAACCCAAAGGCGCCTGCCATTCCGGCGTTTTCTTCGTTTTCTTCCGTCTTTCACCCGCTAGTGGCGCCCCATAACTGAGGCTGGTGCATAATACGACTAAAACAACGGGCTCAAAACAACAGAAAATCTAAAAAAAAAAAAAAAAAAAACGTCAGGAAATCACATTGCAGAGACCTTGGTGCGGCTACCTGCACGGACAGACAGAGGGATACATAAACATTGACGTCTAGACGCGCTCGCTTGTCAAGATCGACCAATCAAATTGCAGCACGGTGTCCAATCACGGTCGTCTGTCACCAGCCTGTGAACACTTGTACGCATCATTCACATCCCGGCGTACGCGCAGGCGCGCAGGTGGAGTCTACACATTATGTAAAACGATTACATACATTTTAGCAAACATAACAGGTTGATTTCGACGCCAAAATCAAAATTTAATATAACACCAATTAACTAAGTCATCTGGTCTGTTGAGTAAGACAAATTCCAGGCTGTGGATCACCTAACAAATGATTTCCTGAGTCTTAATTTATGTTATCTGTTAATAAAGCAGGGATAACTAGAGAAACATGCAGAGTGATTTTGCTAGATGTGTGTAATAAAAAGCTGAAAATGAGTTGTTAAAACAAACAGAACAGAACTCAAATCGGCACTGCAGTGTCCAAAAGTTAAAAATAGTAAAACTGTAATTAGAAGCTAAAATTAGATAAATCAGAGCTAAAAGCTAAAATTTGTATAACTGGAGCTGAAAGGTAAAAGTAGCAAAATGGCGCTAAAAGCTAAATGTGGTAGAATAGTAGGGTAAAAATAGAGCTGAAGCAGATTTTTAAAAGACACGTGTTTGTGAAGGAATTGAAGAGAATTTGGTGGATCTCTACAGGTGATTGTATTTAAAATAAAATTAAACTTTATAAAAAGAATAAAAGTTAAAAAAAATTGCTCTTCTCACCGACACCTTTTCGTCAAAAGAAATAAATAAACTCCTTCCTTACATCTTCTTAACGCGTCATCGTCCTTTCTAGCCGGGCCGTGCGCCGGCGACAGAAATAGAGTAGACCCACTTAAATCCTATAAAATAAAATTGCGCCTTCATGGTTGATTTTGGACGATTTAAAATTAATAATTTTAGGGTTCAGTAACAGTAACCTCGCTAAAATTTCATATCCTTTTGAAAAGTTAGGTGTGAAAAATATTTTTATTTTATAATTTTGGTGTAAAACATTTTGTATGAAAGGTGCTAAGTAAATAAATACTGAACTACAGAAATTTCAAACTTTTAGAAAGCCCATTTTATTAAAGCTAATAGTTAAAAAAAAATAAAAGTAAAAACTACAAAATTTCTGCTCTGAAATCTTGTAGATATCAAAATGAAAAACCTGTATCTTTATCGTTATTTAAGTACAATAACACATAATGATGGCAATGTAACAGATTATAACATTTAGGAAACATATCTGCATTGCACTGGTTTAGCAAACCTCAATTCAAGTACAGCTTCATGATCAACTTTTTTTCCCCTAAAGTCAGTAGATGGGGCTCTAAGCCATAAACATCAGAACACGGCACTGGTTAAAGTCTTAATGTGTACTGTATGTTCAGATCTTACTTTGTTTTACAGTCTACTTTTTACTGTCAGAAAATAATAATTACTCAAGCAGCAAATATGGGTAATGTTAGAGCCTTAAAAAACACACAGAAAAAGATATTTCTCAGGGAAGATAAATGGTCAACGTCCACTTGCTTCAGAAACATGCAGACTCCACACAAGGACCCCATTAAAAAAATACTTAAGAACTTAAAGGTATTTTAAGTTACAGTAATAATACCTCTATATGGGACTGAAATTTTCATAAATGGGGTCCTTGTGGGGAGTTTGTATGTTCTTTCTGGTTCTCCATTTTTCATTTTCAATATTGAGAAACTAGTTAAACCGATCATTTAAAGTTTATAAGAGGTGTGAGCGTTTATAATGCAGGAAATAACCTGCACCAGCTGGGGAAGACTCCTGTCCTTTACCAGACATATTTACAATGATTGGTGCCTAATTTGGAACCCTTAGTTTGGTTTTGTTTTCCTTTTTTTATCTCCAACTGGCTCTGTCCTTGATACTTTGCCTGTTTTGGTTTGCGTGCGAGACAGAGGAAGACTCACTGGCACCACCAGCTGCCAGACAAACAGACAAATGAGACGCAGGACAGGAATGAAGGATCGGACAGCTGAATGGACAGAGAACAGGCTGTCCTAATTGGTCATTATTTCTGTGCTAATCTATATTTTCCCAGCAGCTAACCCCCAACACAGATGTGAGGAGAGGAACAGAGAGGGGATGGGGTCCTCTAAGGTCCAAGCTGTTTTTAACCATGACCAGAGCACTGACCGTGAACAGAGTTGTGTGCTTTTGTGTCTTGTTTAAGAAGGGGAAGGAGACTCAGAGGAGGGTGTTGGGTCAAAGTTGAGACTTGCAGGTGGTGCTGCTGGTTGAGAGCTAGTAGACCATAACACTGAACTACTATCATATTCCATAAGTCGTACACAGGCCTTGCAGATTTTAAGGATTCAGGTGTGTGGTACCACTGTTAAAATGATTTGTTTGCCAAAACACAACTAAACAAAATCTGCATAGCAAATTTTACGAGCTAATCATTCAGCTACCTGATGTGGTTTTGCTGCTGTTAATAACTCTGCAAAAATACACACACACCAAAAAACAAAACTTGTGTTTTAAAGCATATATTTTCAGGCAGGTTTGTCTGCAAACTGTCAGCCATCCCTGCACGCGATGCTGTCAGGTCAAAGCAACACAGAGGCGCTGGACAACATGGCGCTGCAACACAAAAGATGTCTGTCAGACTTGATGGCGCTGGGAGGGGAGAGGGGAGGACACTTAGCATTACTGGTGTTACCCCGAGTGAAAATGAAAAAAATTACACTAAGAGTATGTGATTAAATCAAAACAATGTTAGGCATTAAAGTATGACTTTCTAAGGTTCTAGGTTTTAGTTAAAGTAAAATAAAAAGTGAAGAAGGGGGGTGGTGAGGCTGTGAGGAAAATGGGAACAGTGAATTTGTCGGCACTGATTTATTTACTTAAAGATGAATTTAAAGATTTGTGATAACAATAGCTTATTTACTGAGCATTTGCATAATTTGCAAATGGAGAAACTGACACGTTCTTGTATTTGTACAGTTAATAAATCAGAACTGAGGTGAAAATCTAAAGAATCTCAAAAGAAATCAGTGAAATGTCTATTGTGTTTTTTTGTGTTTATCTGTGTTATTCTTGGTCCTGCACAAAGTCCAACAAAGAACTGCAGGTCCAAAAAGCGCCAGGCAGAAAAGAAGCACCAGGTCCAACAGGTATCGCTGGTACCATGGTTGTGTTAGTGAAACTGGCTTCAAATGAGCTCCGCCTCCACTGTTCAGAATGTGCTCCACCCACTGGGTGAACCGAAGGGCAGGAGGGATGGGATGGGATCTATGGATCCTGCTGAGGGACAAAGCTGAAGACTTGAACCTGAAAGAAGAAGACGGAGAAGTTACATACTGTACATTTCTACACTGTACAAACACCCAGTCATCCATTCATGTACCTGAGGTCTTGTATAAGGCTTTGAATGGTGGTTCTGAGCAGTTCTCTGGTGATGTGTTTGGGGTTGATGGTGAGGCCAAGTCCTTTTGTTTCAGCTCTCACCAAATTATCAAACTGATCTCCAAACAGAGGAACTCCCAGCACAGGAACCGCGTGGTACACTACCTGGAGCAGGCTGTTTTGCCCCCCATGGGTGATAAAGAGACGCACTTTTTTGTGCCCTGATAAAAACATGAAAATATAGTAAAATTACTTCCTCATAAAGAAGGTTAGAGGGTTTTATCAAGCCAAACATGAATCAGCTTAAAAATAAGAGAAGTCTGCCTTAAAGGTCATTATTTAATACCAAGCAAACTCAAGCATTCCCAAAATGTGTCAATTTTAAGTACGTTAATTCATTACTCATTATTCTCTGAAATCGGTCTACTGAAGGCAACTGTTCCTACCTAGCAGATCATTAATAGGCAGCCAGTTTAACAGCTTGAGATTGGGAGGTCTGTTCAGATGAGACGGCCATTTGTGAGAGTCATACCTAAAAACAAAAAAATACCAGAAGTGAAGAAACATTCCACGTCTAGAAATGAGCTAAAATTACAGATTTTGCTGTACATTTTTTTTATTCATCCATGTTTATACCTTCAGATTTACGTCACAATGTTAAAAGTGATACTTTTCATCCCTATGTGAACTTTAATGTACCTCCAGAGTACCCCCTGTGGGATCATGGAGAAGCCCGCCACTAGTTCCACAAGCAGAGGATCCACAGACACCGAGGACACCATCGATCCAAGAGACACTACAATAAAACCTGTCTCTCCAAAACTGGAGATCCATAATTCAAGCTCCTGTAGGATGGGAAAAGTAAAAAAATATATAGTGAGAAGGCTGACAAATAAACATGATGTGAGTACAGACAGGCACCCAGAGTCAAAAATGAACTTTAGATTAGAAATTGGTGGCTGATAGTTACATTTTTGATAGATATTAAGAGAAGAGACCTGCTCCAAAGGCTTGGCGACTTTATCCAGTAGTCCTCCCACCAGCACAGCGTAAGGCATAAGAGGCTGAGGGTATTCCAGTGAAAAGTCAGTGTTGAAAGCCCAGAGTTCTGCTCCTTGGTGTAACTCATTCAGCCCACCAGAGGGTGGGCCTGACTCAAGGTGACGCTCAGCTACCTCCCTAAAGACCGACCAGACCAGTTCCTGTCCTTTGACATAAAATAAAATAGTGTAAACTTACAAAAAGCGTAGCTATATAATGTATAACAGTTTTATTTTTTGTATGTTGTTAAATATTCTCAATAATTCAAGTTATAATAATCCTAAGAACTGAAGAATATGAGTCTGCATTTTTCTTTTTCAAAAGTTATAATTAAATCTTTTTAAGGCAAGTTTTATAAATAAGCTCAGAGCGTTCTGTTTGTAAGAAATGGGAAATTAAAATAGGGAGATGCTAGAAAATAAGAGAAATCTTTCTTCCAATGTAGCCTACTGAAGACACAAACCAAACTGAGAGACATCCCATAATTAATACTAATACTACTGTAGAAGTACCACTCCAGAGGGAGTTTGTAATCAGTGAGCGTAGAGTAGAATTTCTGATATATAACTGGTATCTATAAGTTTGCACACTTAAAATATTAATTTGTACAAAGTGCCAGTGATAAAGCGTGTCATGAAGATATGTATTATAAAAATGTGAATACCCTTAGCAATACATGAATTTCACTGTAACAAAATTCTTACCTATAGGTGACAACAGAGAGTAGAAGAAATTTTTTGCCCGACCCCAGAGGTTCATGTGGTCGGACAGTTGGGAGCTGAAGACAGGGACGTAGGACACTGGGCTGGGAAGAGTGATGGACAGAGGACCATTCAAAGGACCTGGATAAAAAGCTATGTACTGGACACCTGAAGTCAATAAAGAGTAAAGAAAGGAATTGTGTGAAAAAATGTGCATTCACTCATGAGGTGTCTGTATTTCAAAATTAAAAAAATGAGGTGTAACAATGACATAACCAAAAGTGATACCCAGTTTGTGAGCCAGGATGAAGGAACAGGGGTTAAAAGCATCAAGGATGGTGATATCAAACTGTTCCTTTTGGAGGGAAGTTATTATTTCTTTGTCCCCCAGTAGCTTATCACACTGGAACGAGAGGTGCCTCATGAAGTTTAGAAAGCCATTAAAGCTCTCCCTGAGAGGAAGAAAGGAAAACCAAAAATGTTTGAGAAACAAGTTGTGTCACTAATGCAACAGCCACAAGATGTTGTCTTTTTATCCAATCAAGTTCACTAAAATATGAGCTACCTTCCCAGTAAAAACTGTGTTTGTTGCTCCAGAAACCAGTCATTGTATTCGTTGATGTACTTTTCTCCTAAGGACCATGTGCTTCTTTTGTAACTGTCTGCACGTGCTGTGTAGGAAAAACCTGGCAGGAGCAGGAGTTTGCTTTCATTCTCAACAATATTACAGTTTTAGTAAGTTTAAGTGATTCTAAATACAAACAAAATACCTGTAATAACTGGGGTGCCCAGCTGCAAGAGCATGTGGACGTCATGACCTTGTTGGTGTAAGTTATGAGATATTTCATCTAACAACAAGTAGTGGCTTCCTCCTGTGAAAGAGAAAAGGGAATGATAATTACTCCTTCACTGATTTACTGCCTAAAATAATTCTTATAAATTAGCATTTTTAATTATTGTAATAATTTGTAGCATATAGTGTGTTTCCCTAAATTTTGTTCCTAACTAAAAAGATTTCTGTTACAAATGGTAAAGGGCAATTTCACAACTCCTACTCCATTTTACTCACCAATCAGACAGACAGTCAGAATCTTGGCAGACTGAAGCACTGGAAGAACCACAAGAAAGAATGTCCAAAATACAATCCCCATGCTGTTATTAGCAGCAAGCAATGACCTTCAGCCAAAGTTGTTCTTATCCAGATCAAAAGTAAGCTGGAATGAAAACCCTGCTGACAAAAAAACGAACAATTCTCCCAAAAAGTAAACTTTTACATTACTTTAACCAAATTCCCAGTCCGTATTTAGAATATTCAGAATGTATTCATTCTGATTTGTCTTGTAAAAATATCTGAAAAGTCCAATGTGAAGGAACTGATTTTTCCCTGTTCACAAGTACGTTTTTGTGTATATGTCTCATGTGAGTTGCTCTGTGTTCTCTAAAATCAGACAATGAGAAGACCAAGAGCGCTGGACCTGCAGTGAAAGGGAGGGAATGGGTGGTGTGACTGGGGGCTGAAGGCTTCCCCAAACCCTCATTGTATGAAATTCAACAAACAGAAATAATGATAGGAGTAGAAATCTCTAAAGCCTTTTCAGTGAAAACAACTTTGACCTACTTAATAAAACCACAAAGATCCTAATGATGAGAATTATTTAGATGTAATGATTGATGGGATGGACTGGCGATCTGTCCAGGGTTTAGTCCATCTCATGCTCACTGACAGCCAGGATAAACTGTGATACTGAGCAGAATAAAGCAGGTATGAACAATGAATGAATGAACAAACTGCCTGTTTTTACTTTGGTAACAGATGAGATCATCTTGACAGATTATATACATTTATTTACACATATAAATATCTAAACCTTCTTTAATCTGGTAACACAAATATGCAGTTCATCCTTCACATTTCTGTTCCTAATTTAAATGCAGAATGTGAAGAACATATTTGTGTTAGGGCTGATAGTGTTGCATGTGTCTTGGGGCCGTAACTGGCAAGTCGAGCTTGACATGCAGGTTATCCTGGACAATGCCCTCATTGTAAGTGCAACTGGTCCTTTAGGAAGGTCATTAGAAAAGCAAGTCAGTCAGAAAAACTCCTGGAATGCGTGAAAAAAAAGAAAAGGCAAGATAGAAGGGTCAATCCTATCACTGAGGTGATAGTTGACATTTCAAACATGATGTAATTCCAGCTATCAGATTCAGTTACAGTCACTTCTGTGTAATGAATCAAGGTATGTTGGCATATCTTGTTTTTATTTAACAATGAAGTGAAAACTGAAAAAAAAAGCTTCTCCTTCAGCGTTCTTCATCCAAGCAGCACGTTATGAATGTTCTGAAAGACAAAAGATGAACCAGAGACAAACAACTTTTCAGACATGATGGTGATGATTCTGGGTATTTCTCCAATCAAATACATGTTTCAGAATAAGGGGACAAATAATAATACACAAGTGAATATGGAAAACTTACAACAAGCTGGTATTGTGTTGAGGTTTCTATCAGCATTTGTGTGTAAGGATGCTTAGAAAGAACAGAGAACGGGACAGAGTCCTCGGGACTATATTCCAGCTCTCTGAACACATTAACCAGGTGCTAAAGGACAGCAGAGATAAACTGCATTAATGTGACAGAAGACTTTATTTTAACAGTATGGTAAGCAATTATTTTCAATTTAATTTTAAAGAAACTGTAGACAAAACTTTGCACTGAGAAGCAACATATATGTTTTAGCACTTATGTATCTTTTTTTTTGTATTTCGATAAATGTTTGTTTAAAATTCCAAAGGGAGTACCTGTGTATGCTCCTCCTGACTGAGGCAGCCAGGAGGAAGGGGGGTGTTGTCTTTCATCTTGACAACTTTGTGGCAGATAACATTTAGGAGAGCAGGAATTGACACTTCCTGATCCCTAAAAAAACAGCTTGATACAAACAGGGAATCTTCTTCCAGGCAGTCTCCGTTAAAATCTAAGGAGGCTTCTTCTAAACTCGGCATAGACTACAATACATGACACAAGACAAGTCATAAAAAAAATTAGAACATTCTCTTAGAAAATCAACTTGAAAATCATTTAACTTGTTTCTGTTATTACTTTGGCCCCTTTAAGCTCATTATTGAGAGAAAACAATGTTGCATTTGGTAACAGAAGTCAAAAAGAGGAAAGTATTTGAACTGGATTTTATTCACTTATCTTCTCACCTTTACTAGAAGGCTTGATGGAGGCTGATGAAGATATTGTCCTAACACCAAACTAAGAGCTCTGATGAAACCCTGTCGAGGGTTGGGGTCAGCTGCAAAGTACTGCAGCATGGACACATAATCCAGGCGAGGAGGAGACATGGAGTGGTCTGCAAACAGCTGGAAAAAGAACTACGAGAAGAAGACAAGGAGACACAAACATCTTTGCTAATTGCCTTCAGCTTTGATGATGATGCTTTTTATTTTAACTGTAAACACAAGGGACTAAAACATTTCTCAGTTTGAGTACTATGTTATATTTTTACAGTAAGTGGAGTCTTTTCTTTTGTTTGATTGTACTTTTGTAAAGCTTGTGTTTAGGTTGTTTTTTAAGAGAAAGTGGATGAAAGTGGTGAAAGAGAGTTGAACTGTTCTGTCTACATGGGCTGATATCTTGATATGGTTATGTATTCCCTCTAAATATCTTCAGGATGATGATTAATTGAGTGATATTATGACCTTTTACCTTGCGCAGGTTAGCCAGACGGCTGTACGGTAAAGGCTCTGACGGGTCATCAGGAACATTCTGGACAGTCTCACTGGAAAACCATAATTCTGTCTGTTGCAAATGAGAAAAAAAGGGCAATTTAGCAATTAGTTTTTATAACTGGGGAGTTACAGTTTTATATTATGTTCCCTTATATGTTTGATTCAGTTTAATGAAAAATATGATCTCACATCTACAGGAACAAAAACTTACTGCAGTAAAGAGACCTAGCACAGTTATTGCACAAGGTATTTAAGGGGTTTCAAACTTTAACATGCAAGTTTATCCATAAAACAAGAATTTCATGTAAACATAATCAAAATGTCTAACTAGTAAACCAGAATCCAGGATAGCACTGACCTGCAGATACTGTTCCTGGTTTACATAGCCTGTGCCATCAGCATCTGCTGTTCTGAAATGTTGCAGCACATCCAGCAGCTGTGTCAGTGAGGGAAACGGCCAAGGAAGGGCAGCACTAAGTAGAAACCGCCGCCAGTCTATCAGCTCAAACTCGTCCATTATCAAAGATACAATCTCTATCAACTGAAAACACATAATAAGTTCTTTATTGTTCATTAGAATAAAGTAATATGACAACAAAGGATATAAAAAGATGACTACAGAACAAAAAAAAAAAGTCTGAAAAAGAAATACATCTTTGTGTGAAGTTCCATGAACATGTTAGATGTACAGTATCACACCACTTATTTAACTTTAGAAGATTTTGTTCTGCATACCTGAGTTTCATTCATATTTATCCAGGGCTGAGGCAGGGTGTTTCTGCCTCTGCTGGTGGAAACTGTGTCTTCAAGTAAAGCAGAGAACTCAAAGCTGGACATAAGACCTGAAAATAAATAAAAAAAACAGAGAGAGAAAATTAATGCTGGCTTTCATAAACTTAACAATTACGGTAACTAGTTTTGTTCTTTGTCTGCACCTGATGGAGCAATGTTGCGTAGCTGATGGTATAGTGATTCCAACTGAGCAATAGTTGGTGTGGATCGCAATGGATTCTCAAAAGGAGGTGGACGAGGAGGAGGGGTTGGACTTGCTACCAAATGACAGTCTCCATTCAAATAGAAATCACAGCCTTCCTGGAGTAAAAAAAGAAAAAAAAACATTGTCAAATAACATTTGAGAAGTTGAATTTTGAATAATGACATAGACATTAACACAATTGAAAGGCTGTACAAACCAACACCAGCTCATCCTGCAGCTTAGCACCAGTCTCTATAACATGGCGAACCACCTCTGATAGTTGGTCAATGCTAGAAAAGGAGAGAGTGACACACAAAATGTCTCACAACAGAAACATTTACAAAGGTTTTTAATAACAGTTGTGTTTTGTGAATTTGAAACTAAAGTTTTCATTCAATATACAATATGAGAAAACAAGGTGAACAAATAAATGGAGCTGTTAATTATAAACAATTGTGTTAAATTATGTTATGTTAAATATTCTAGCACACTGGGCTGAATCATCCAACATGTAACATATAATAATAGGTGCTCATATATCATACCACTTCATTTCTGACAGATAGCGTCCTTGAAACCGCTTTTCCATGTTTGTAAAAATCTCATGTGCTCTGGTTTCAAGGGAGTGTACCATGACCAGACCGTGATCTTTTACCAGCTCAATGCGCACCTTTGTTGCATCCTCTAGAAAATACAATCATACATAAAGAGGAACACAAAAAACTGACTATAAACACACAATCACATGTACTGTGTGTACACAAGCGCAACTAAGTACATAAACAAACTTTAACACATACAAACCTGGATGTTTTAGAGTGCCACATAAACATTTGAGTATTTGAAAGTATGTTATTATGACAGTTTAAAGTGTTTATATGTGCATACATACCCTCATGAATTAGTGCGGCTGTATATTCTTTATGTATTTTCTCTCTAATTTCTTGATCATGAGTCATCTCTGAGGGGGTTTGAGCCTGTGTCTTCTCTGCGTCATCCCCTGGTTCGAGTAAAGAATAAAGTTGAGAGAAAAAAGATAATGATGGGAAAAACCAATTTAAAAAATACAATGTCTTGTTATAATATAACTTTTTAGTTCTCTTAGATTCATACCCATCTGTTTTTGAGCTGAATTCTTTTCTTTTTTAGCTTTTTTTGCACTTGCAGATTTCTTGTCCGTTGTCTTTTCTTTTTCTTTTTCCTTCTGCTCCTTTGTCTCCCTCTGCTGGGTTTCTGCTGCCACCTGCACATTTGCAAAAACATCAGAAATAAAACGTATGCTGCATATAGTTTTTAGCACTTACGCACACACACGGAACATTACCGATGTGCTGATGGCTTTAAGGGCCTCCTCATAGTCTGAGACGAATTTCTCATGTGATGGCTAGAGAAGGCAATGCAAAGAGTCACTATTCTGATTGTGGATCAAAATGTTGCTCCATGAATTATTTCATGTTAGCGTGGCGGGAAATCTGACCTTTTCAGGTTCTGGCTGAGCATGGCCTGCCACCTTGGAGGTCGCCTCTGTAGAGTCAGGACGTCTGTGAGAGAGAACACTTTATAAAAGGGAAAAACTGTGCCTATATGCTGTTATACTGTGTATTTACTGTGTGATATATGTCAAAGCGTTTGGTTGGACATCAAACAGACAGATAACACTGTGTAGCTGTTCCTCTTACTTACAGTTTTGTTTTCTTGTCCCTTCTATTATCCATCTGACTCTGTGCCCTTCTGCTTGGTGCCTCCTTACTGTTAATAAAACAACAACTTTCACTATCAACATTCATAATTTTTTTTTACAAACTTGTCTTTTCATTATCTTGTAAGGTGGTATTAACAGTGAGTTTCTCGCCTCTCATCCTGATCTGTATTTCCAGGGGTTTTAAGCAAAGAGATATGACAAAAGTTGGAGACTGGTTTAAGAGGCTCCTGCATGTGCATGCTCCAATAGTAGACCCTTAGAAGACAGAGTGTTTCCCAAAAACGGTTCAGCTCTATCTGTACAACATAATCAATCCATTAATACAGTTTTAAGCAGCATTTAAACTTCAGAATTGAAATGGGCAACTAAAAATCTTTAACCAAATGGTTAAATCAAAGTTGTGACATTACCTGAATGAGTATAGAGTGGTGGTTCAAAAGGAGAGCAGTGTGTGCTTCCAGCCAGCCATTACTTGTGAGGGTGGCCCTCTCTTGCTCATTTTCCTCTTTACGGTGATCAATAATGTCCCACAGTCGTTCACGTAATTCCTGCTCACATATCAGAACCACTTCAGTCTATTTATTTTTTTAAAAGACAAAAGGCTACTTTGTTTGCGTTAGTATTATAAATACAGAACATCACAAAATCATCTCACATCCAGTCTCAGATGTAGCTCTGCTTTGGTGTCCTCGTCTTCTCTCATATCATCCTGTATGCTATTGAACTCCTTCTGCCACGGAGAAACTAATTCCTGCTTCAAGTCAGGGCGACCCAAGTAATGCTTGTATCTCTCTCTAAACAACATCAAGAAAATGGATGGATGGATGTTGTACAAAATAAGATGTAGAAAAATGCATACAATGGGAGTTCTTACACATATCCATATTTAGCTGTAAATCTTACTACCTAAAAGGCTTGGTATAATACCTGATATTGAAAAAGTCCAAATCAATAGCAGTAAGTTGTGAGCGCAGCTGCTCCATTACTTGCTTTATATTGTCCACATAAGACTCACATATCATGTCCCAGTAAGAGCAAAGGTACTCTGCTGTCTCCTGGAAGTAGAGAAGGAGAGGAAGGCATGAACAAAGTTGGGGGTAAGGTAAGGAGAGGAAATAAAAAACAAAAACAAAAAAAAAAACAAAGATGTATAACAGCATATTTATCAAAGACATTCTAACTTTTTTTTTTTCCCTGTCCAATAACGCTGACATTTAGGGGACTGCAGGCCAACAAACTAAATGTTGTAAAAAGGAGACATGGTAGAGTACATCTGATTGTTGTATTTTATGTAACAGACATAACTAACGCGTATAGAAAAGCCAGAGTTTAGAAGTATATATATATAAGATAGATCCTACCAAAGGAAGGGGTTCATCCACGAAGAGCTGACAGGCTGAACCTGGGGCTGAAGAGGGGGTCTCTGACTGGTCCTTGGAAACTTCATGATTGTCCTCATTGGACACTGAGGAAGGTGACACATTTCCAGTGTGTCCTATTGTGTAAGCAAAAAAAAACCCAATAATTTATTTTAAATTAACAATGCTAATGTGTTTTTCAATCACAACTGTTCAAGTCAGCTCTTGATCAGTAAGTATTGGATCAAAAAAGTAATATACTTTGGAGTTTCTCCTCCTTAAGACTGGAGCAGGATTCTGTGAAGACGGGTTCTTCATCAGCAAAAGCTGTTGGTAGGTTTGCACGAGTTAAAGGGGTTTCTGGTGGTTTTGGATTGTCGGACACCACATCTTCAACAGGAGGATCAGCAAGTGCTGAAAAAGAAATATGATGTAATGCTTTGAGCAAATGTTATGTTTCTGCTTAGAAAATATATTGACAATTAAACATCTTGTAATGTTCAAACAGGTCAATCAGTGTCTCGTAGAAAGAATAGCTAATAATAATGTATTTTTTATTTTTTATGAAGAGAAGTTGTTTTTGAGAGGGTACTAATACGACAAAAAGTTACCTTCATGTCTTTTTTGGATTACTTGCTTCAAGATGGATTCCACCACGCTGTAAAGCTCCCCTTCATCTACATCTGCACTGACACGGGCCAAAATGTTTTGATTTTCACCAAACCATTTCTCCAGCTCTGGACAGGCATCCTGAAACGTTGTGATCCTTTAAGAGGAAATCATGTAACAGAGACTGGTGATTACAGTCATGCAGCAACAGTCAGTCACATTCTTTAGTACTCCCACCCGATTCGTTCATGTTACCTGCTTTGAATTTGTGCAACATACAGATCTGAGGGCTGGGAGGCTGTAGCAGCTGCATTTGTGTCTGTACCAGGTTTGGAGAAAAAACCCACACAAAATTAACGTTTAAGTTACATATGTGGATACATACATGTACAGGCCAAATAGATCATGTTTGAGTGCGCACATATACGCAGCATGAAGCTCCAATCATTGCAACATACCACCGTGGCTGTATGCCCGTCTGACCACACACTCATCGGAGATATCCAGAAGAAGAGCCAAATCTAGCACAGGCGCAGGGCGTGGTGAGGGTTTGGGTGGCTCCGGATCTGCAGCAAGGTTTGTCGTCTTGCTCACAGTTTCGTTTACTTCATCTACAAACCCGCCCAGGGCTTTCTCTAGCAGATGAGCCTGGGTGATGTTGTAAGGAAAGCCATCCAGGATCCAACCTGACTGAGCTGGAATCTGACTATTGAGGGCATAGCAACTATTTCAGTATTTTTAAGGTTCCTGTTTATTTTTATACATAAAAAAGGTTGTTCCATTCAGTTTAATACAAAAAAATGTCACAAAAAGGAAAACAATTGCATATAGCATCATGATAAATAATAGGTACATTTTATAGACTGTATCACAGCATTTGTTAGCTTTACCTGATTGCTTTTACCATAACGTCCACTAACAGCTCATCTGGGATGGTATTTTCTTTCCTCATATCTATTTCGGCAGTGACTCCTTGTGTTGCACAAGTAGGTAGCTGTATAAAAGCCATATGAAAAAAAGTGAAAAAGTTACATTTTTCTTTACATACAGACACAATAAACTAAAGAACAAATGTTTTTACTTTTCAGAATGAAAAATTGTAAGTTTGTCCTTGAAAATCATTTAAAATCAAAACTATGGATTTATCTTAAAGGAAAAAGATACTTTTATATTAACAGCACAATTACTGATTTACCTCCTCTTCATTCTTATAAGACTTCAGTCCCTCCTCAATCAGTGTGTCAGTCGATAAAACACAAATACCAAGTGCTAAAGTAGGGAAACACACATACTCAACATTAATTTTTCAGTGACAGCATAAATCTTTTCAGAAAAGACTTGTTTACATTTTATACCTTCAGCAATCTTAGCCAGGCAGGTAGTCTTGCCTGAGCAAAATTTGCCCAGTATGCAGGCCTTGATGGGAGTGTGAGCAAATGAAGGGGAGGATGATTTGATAACGGGTGGATAAACAATTTTCTCCAGTCGCTGAACAACGTGTACAAGAATGTTGCTGGGGCTTGGTGGTAATTTTGTCTCAGTTGCTTCCTTTGGCCAAGCCCATTCACCTACCATATTCTAAAAACCAAAAGCAAATCAGATTTGCTGCATTCAGTAGAAATAAAATACGTTTATCAATGTTTGCAACTAGAGTTAGTTAATTGGTCTATATTTGTATAGAAAAATGTATATGATTGACAAAAACAGACCACATATAAACAAACATGGACAGTGAATATTTTTTAAATTACTAAGCTTTTGTTTTAAACTCACACTGTATTCATCATAATCCAGGTTGTTGAGAATCTTCTGTTTCTTAAGCTCTGCAGGGTCTTGTGAAGTGGACAACTCGTACTCTGGCTGGCTGCGGGGCTCATAAAGAGGCAGACTTCTGAAGAAAGATTCCTTCCATTCTTTCATCAGCTTCTTTGGAATTAAACTGAACATAACAGCATAAAGAACGACATGACACCAAGATAAGATTGAGAAAAGAAAACATATCTGAAAATGGTTCAGACTCTTTGAACAAGGAATTATATTGCATGTAATGTGACATCTTAATTAAATAGTTTATTTTACAGCTAGTTCTTTAATTTTATTTTAACATTTAACAGAAATGTCCAGCCTAACCATGTTTAGAAAAGTGGAAAACAAACAGTATCATGTAGCACATAATGTAAAAATAGAGATCACCAAGAGTTGTGGGGGAAGTGCACATTGAATATGCAAAAATATCATATTTCATTATGACAGGAAACAGAGAGAGTAATAACTGCAATCTGAAACAGACTGAATGTGAATATGATAAACAATTTGAACTTTACCTCCTAAATTCCATTTTTCAGATGGGATTTAGGATTCAGGATGTTCAAAATATCTATATATGTATAAAATATGTATATTCACGATGCATTTTTTTTAAAGAAAGTGTTACATACTTCTCAGTGAGCTGACGATATTCTCCAATCTTGGTTGCCAAGTCCACTATCTGCCCCAAAATGTCTTTGCAGATCTCAAAATGCTTTTTGTGTCTGCTCAGAGAACGCTCAGCAGCAATCCTGTTACTGAGTTCAAGCTCCTTTTTGATGTCTTCTTCACGGGCCAACTTAGCTTGCTGAGCCAAAACCTATACCAGACCAAGGCATGAAGATGGATTCAGAGGAGGACGCTCGGCATAACTGTTCACTGATGTTATAACTACATCAGTTTTAAAGTATATAAAAGTGACTGTTGTAGTTATTATTATTATTATTGAAAACAGGTGTCAAGACAAGCAAGAATAAAGAAAGGGGTTTCCCTGTTGTCTACTTTACAGGCAATGTTAGGTAATATTGCTACTGTAATATGAATCCTTAATCTATAACATAGCCTCATTTTCCCCAAAATCCATTATATTATATTGGAGTGATATATTGTTGCACTAACGAGAATACTGCATCTGTGTTTCTGGTGTCTGCTTAAAATAAGTTGCTGATTTTCATTTTAAGCAAAGTGTTAACCACGAAAAAAAATTGTACATACACATCACAAAAAGTGTCTTTTTTCCTACTTTCCCTGTGACACCACCCATGCAATCGCTAAGACAGCCAAAAAAGAAAGTTTATCATTCCTTTTCTTTTGCAATCCAGCTTACCGCCTCCCTGTCCAGAGCTTCCTGGAAGTCTTTTTCTCTTCTCTGTTGGTGCTGCTGTTCTCTGAAAAGGCGATTCTCCAGAATCACTTCTTTCTGCCTTCGTATCTGCATCAGCTGAGCAGCCAAACGCTGTTCCTGTTTCGTCTGACGTGTCAGACGCCTCACCATTTGCTCCTCTCGCTGCACCTCCTAAAGTAGAGTAAGCATTTAGGGTTAAATAACAAGTGTAAAAAATAAGATAATAATATGTAGGCTTTCTTAACTCATATTTACTTCAAGTTCTAAAAATGAATAGAGGAATAAGGCCACATTATGGGGAATTAATTTTTATGATTCTATTGTGGGTTTTCAGTCTTTATATGAACAAGTGACTTCACAAAAAGGTAAATTTAAAGTTTCACCTGCTGAGCTTCAAGAGCCATAAATTGCTCCACCAAAAATCTGTCAACCCTTTTTCGCCTCTGCTCATAAGTCATTTCATTCTCCTTCAATCGCCGTCGGATCTCCCGAATATACTCGCTATTGGACTGTAATATCAACTTTTGTTCACTTCCAAGGCCTTCACAGTCCTGTTCGATGCTATCAAGAGAACAATCATGGAAAAGTGGACAACTAGAAATAAAAAAAACGTTTGCATATGAAAATTTCATGCAGTAAAAGTAAATTTAGCTAATAAAACATTTTAAAAGCAAAGCAATAAAACTAATTCAGTGCTAATTTAGTGAAAGGTTTCCTTTTCCCTTACCTTGAGGAGCATGAAAAGCCAAAAGTAACAAGTTTCTTCTTTTTTTCTTCAAACAGAGCAATTTCAGTTTGAACTTGCTGCATGAACACAATGTCATGAAAGCAAAGCATTAATACCAAAACGATGTAAATTGTAAAAGTAACATATTATTTACATAAGTATTTGTATTCTGGTCAAACCTGGGCTTCTCTTTCTTTGTGTTGCTGCTGTCTCTGCTTTATATTAAAATGTAAAGTACAGGAAGACGGCTTTGGCACATCAGTTTGTTTAGCAGTCACGTCGCTGTGATCTTGAGGAAGCACCTACAACATTACAAACCTTCCTTGCTCAACATGGGTCATGGCATGTGTTGCTATTATAAAATAACAATACTGTTCAACAACAAACTACTGCAAAGAGCTAAAACTTTGCACTGCATCACTGAGAAAGAACTATAAAGATGTAAACTGACAGCTTTATATACATTCTGTAATTACATATTTTTACTCTGGAAGTTCTTCAGTACCTTCTCTCTACTTTCCATTCTTTTCTTATCGTGGACTTTGAGTGGTCTTTTCTGCTGAATAGGTTGGGTTTCCATAGATCTGTCGATCACTTGCTGGCATTTATCCTCAAATTGCTGAGCAATTTTGTGAAGCTTCATGTCTGAATCACGTCTCACCACCTGAGGGAGCCTCTATGTAAAAGGAAAATTATTTTAATCCTACTAAACTTTTGATCATCAATAAGGAGCAAGAAGTTATTTAACTGATTCAAACTGTGTTATCTACAGACAACAGCCTTTAACTGCATGCACATACTACAAATAAATCTTACATAGGAGAAGATCTCGTGCTCCTTTTTGTGCAGAAGAGCTCTGCCTGGGGGTTGATTAATTTCCATCATTGTTCTGCTGATTTCTGCCTTCTTCCTCTTTTCAAGTGAGACATAAAGTTGGTAAAGAAGGTGAGCAGCAACACCTTCCTTCTCCTGCATCAGATCCTGGGCTGTGTTTATGTCGAAGGAGATCCCCAGCAGCTTTAAAGTAGGCTCAAGTCGAGTAAAGTTATTCACCTTGGAGATGGAAGTACTACAACAAAACATGTGATTAACTTTAATAAATTAGGTGCAGGATTAGACACCTCTCTTGAGTAACTTGAAAAAGACCAACTTACTCCCTCTTCAGGAACATATTGAAATCAGTCTGCATCTGGTATTTGTGAAGAATTTCCCCAATCAGGTAACCATTAGAAAAATCCTTGGCAAAATTCCTGGGGTCTGTGAATACCGTGAACCATGTCAAAATGTGTGGAGCTCTGTCCACGTTCAAAACGAATTGAAATTTTGGGCTCAGCCGAACATGTTTTTAATCTATGCTTCATAACATCTGAATAAAATGCGCTGACTTCCCGTTGTCTGTCACATAACACAGAATAACACATTTTAATCCCACAACGAGCCCATCAATGACAGAGTTAGCATTAGCTTAATTACGACAGAGAGCGATGATTTCCGCAGTCACACATACCTAAAGTTTTTGACAGCTTCAGCTCCTGATTCAGCCACTTGCACAATATATCTGACATCGTATATGTGTAGTAAATTTCACTTTAAACTTAATTTAATTAAGAGTAAAGTCATTTTTTTAGCTCACCAGTAACGGCTAAACACTTGGACGCTACCGTATGAAACTAACGTCTCGTTACCATGGTGACGCATAAACAGGGTTACCTAGGGACACACGACGGGGCAAGATGGCGACACTCAATTCTTTATTAATTAAAGAAAAAATAACCTCATTCTCAAAGTGACAAATGTCCAGACAAATCACTTTATTGCCTTTAAACAAGTAACATAGCAACTTTTGGTAATGCTAACATTTATATATTCAATCAGAGGCAATTTGTGGTCTGTTCAGTTCATTACTAAAATAATCTTCAAAATATTTTACATCACTTTCAAAACAAAAACTTTTTTTTTAAACAGATGCAAAGTTCTTAAGCCTTGTCATCATGCAATGTGTTAGTGTTTTAAAGCTATATTGTGTGTAACATGATCAAGGATTTTAAGAGTTTGCGAGCCACTTTTTTTGTGTTTCTTGTTTAGACAGCATGCATCAATTTCACAAAAATATACTGAGCCAGTATAATGGAAATGACCTATTTCTACTATTTCTAATGGTTATTCAAAAAAAAAAAAAAAAAGAAAGAAGACCGAAAGAAAAAATGCCTGCAATTTGCCAAGTATGGATGGTGAGTATTTTGGCAAATTGATAATTCTCTAACACAGCAATTTATTAAAAGGGCACTTTAATTTTTTTTAATTCAATGTACATAAATATTTGTAGAAACTATTTGTGTTTCAGCACATTAAGCATGTTCTAATAGAACTTTGTGATGCCATTAATTACTTATTTTTGTTTGTTTTGTCGGAAAGAAAGAAGAAAATTAAACTTATGTACTGTTAGTCACATAAAACATACTTAGGGAAAAGTAAAAAAAAAAAAGGTGCAAATTACAAAAATCTTGTACAACATAATCTCACATATTCTTCAAAATAATGCTCGTTTAGGATTGCATCTTCAAAAGGAAAAACAATCTGCAGCCATTTTTAAACACTCAAATTAACTGGTATGAAGTTGAGCTTTTTCTCCTGATTCAACAAGTAGAAACTCAGATGCATTTAATTTTGTTTTTAAGTTGTCAAAAAGAACCGACTGCCCACCAAATCTAGGAAGACATCCAATTAAGTAAATAATCATTTATGTCACAGTACTTTAAGTTAAAGCTTGTTTGCTGGAGGCACTGTCAGCCACAAAAGACAATCTGTGGCTTGACTCTGAAACACAAAGTGACACAAACAAACAAAATAAAATCCAGAAAATTGACCATGTCAAAGAAACCAACTTCATATATGAATGCTGTTTAGGGTTTTGTCATAAAATGTGTTTAACACACAGTCCCAAAGAGATGCCGATCCCTTTAAAGGTTTGTCAAACTCATTTCCCAACACCTGCTTTCCCTTTGGTCCCTTTTCCCCCAATAGCTAAAATCCAGAAGGTGCCATTTTGCATTCAAGAGACAAGAAAAATAAAAAAAAATAAAAAAGGTAGTGTAGACATCTTTATCAAAAAAATTTCTTTAAAATAAAGCAAAAAACTTGCTCACAAGTCCTTGTCTCAAAACACTCCAGTAAAATCCATGCGCTTCATACAGTGCATTTTGAAATTTGCTTTTTTTTTTAAAAATTTTAAACATTTAGGGGTAAGGCAGTAAAAAAACAAAAAAAAAGGGATCTGGTGAAAATCACTGGAAGCATTATATTATCATGAAAATTTATTCACTGTACACACAAAAGATAGCATGAATAAAAAAATTATTTAACAGCATATCAAGCAAGGTTAAAAAACGACACTGGCCTGAAATAAACACTACAGGTTAAAGAAAACTAAACAGAAATACTCCACAATAATCTATCTGTTCATTAAATTACATCAGTTTATGTGATGTTCTAGCTTATATTAGTGTATATCTGATGAGTTCAGATTTCCAGACCATAACAGAGAGCACCACTCCTTTATTTGTGTAAAAAATAAATGATCTCTAAGTGCATTTCAAAAAAATACATCAAAATTTAGACAGTAATAAAAAAAACAGTAATTAGAAATGGAAGCTGCTTCAGTACTGGTTTTTTTTTTTCCTTTTACAGCAACTTGACATGGTTTCTTTTAGTGCCTCGTCAGCTGACAGCAGTGAAAGATGACACCAATGGTGGAAGCCACATATATTGTAATGGGTATCTGCTATCCTAAGGTTCTTTTAGACACTTCGTCTGATTTAAAAAAAAAGAAGAAAAGATTGCAGTTGAACACACAACAAAGACAACCTCCAACCATTCACAGCATACAACACCATACCTGCGCAAAAGAAAAGAACTATGCACAGTGTGCAGTCCACAAACGGAGCAGGAGTCTATAATTTATTCCACAAGGTAAACGATTTAAAAATGTAGTGTATAAGTTTGGGCTATAATTTATTCAGTTTTTTTTCCATCCCACGTAATTCTATCACGGTTAGGCATTTTCACACAAAACACTGGGATATAGGTCGATGTGTACTTGTACGGTTTCGGTAAGCTTCAGAACAGTAAACGTCACATTTGCCTGTTCCCGAGTTCATTCATGACATCAAACAGCTAATCAGGCAGCTCTCTGCCAATGATTCGGCCAACGTCCATTTAACACGTTGACCTGGTTTAAAAATGCATTAATGGGGTCCGACAGAGCAGACGGTACGTCAAACACTGAAAAGACACAAAAGACAGCCTTTCACAAACACTCCAGCTGCCACCAACTACCCCTTATATTTTATCAGCTTTTTGTAATGGTTTGCTTTCTACAAATGAACTATCCTTTTGTTACTGACACTGGGTTTGAAACTCCTCTTTTTGAAATGCAAGCTAAAACCTACATAGCTGAAATATAACATTCACTATAATTAAATGCCCATTACAGCATGTCACAAAAAAAGGCTCTCAAAGGGGAGTTAGCCACTTTGTCTCCAGGGGGTACATTAAACACGAGCAAAAAGGTAAAACCAAACTAAAGAGACCTGATGTCAGGATAGACTTTCTCTGCATTATATACATTTTGATCTATATTTGGATGAAATGTAACAATATATTTGTATAATTTTAGTATAAACACCTTTTAAAAGAATCATTAAACTGCAGTTAAAATGCAAGTTACAACAATGCTGTGCTACATCTGAAAACACGGTTCTTTCTTTCTTCTTGTTACATGACAGTGGTGACAGAAAAGGACAGTTTTTTTTGTTAACTCCCATTGCCTGTCTGCTAATAAGAAAAAATGAGATGAGATTACGGTTTTGAAGATGACAGCAGGTTGCTGAGCCAGGTCGCTGCCGATGATGGCGGTTGTTGTTTCTCCTCACTGTGATCCTCTTCATCAAGGAGGAGGAACTGAGTGGAGGCAACGGAGACAGGTGAGCCAAGGGAGGGGGCAAGGCCGTTCCTTTCCTCTTCAGTAGGAGAGTCAATATGCCAGGAGTTCTGGGGTTTGTAGCCCCCAGAACTAACAGCCTGGGGCTCTAGCAAAGGCTCAGGTGAAGCTAGGCCAATGTTATCACTCAAAGCTATGGGGTGCATCTGAGGACGGTACCCCCCTCCTCCACTCCCACAGCTGACAGAGTGATCAGCATCAGGCTGGTGGCCCTCAGATGCACTTTGTGGATCCTGCTGGAAGACCAGAGAAGAACAGGACGTCTGGATCCCTGTATACGTCACATCTGTGCTTGCTGAATCCATAGAAGACGCAGAGGAAACAGAGGAGTCAGGAAAACGTGGCCTTATTGGGCGCTCATCCACCATTTGGTTGTAGTAGCGTAACGACTGTGGCTCATCAGTGTCAACTGGCTCGTCTCCAATGCCCTGCCCTTCGTCATCTTCTTCCTCTTCAGGAATGACAACAAGGGCGTCCTTAAAAGAATCCTGCTCTGACTTTTCAACAATGTGGACCATACTGTGGGGAGACGGCTTCACATCCAAAGGCCCCTGAAAGAGAGAAGTAAAAAAGTATTTTGCCCATTAGATTGCATTTTCACAAGATATGATCAAAAAACATTTCTACTTTAATTGTTAGACTGGTTTAGATTGGTACTGTACCCGAGTCCTGGACCAATCACCGGGCAGCTTAGGCTCAGGTATATCTGGATAGAATGCCCTTTTTACCCTGAAACAAACAAAACATTAATTGTTACAGTTTTCTCCAGAATGACTGATATCTTTGGACCCTAAGTAATGTAGCTTCGCATGTATTTTTCTCATCTTTTAAGAACGATACTAGGCACAAACATAAAAGTCTCACCATTTTCTCTTCTTGCAGCAAATGAAGGAAACGATGGACAACAATAATGTTACTATTCCCAAAGACACCAAAATGCTCAGGATTAGCTCACCTGTTAAGACGAAATATTTAAAATTTACAAAGTAAAACACTGTCTTATATTCCAACAATTATGATATATGTAAACATCTTTTTTACAAGAACATATTCTGTAGCTTTAAAAAGTAAACAGAAACTAAATGTTATTAAAAGCTACACGTAGTTGAATGATTTGAACACGTACTGCCTGGCTCCATCATAATGGAAACGGTGGTGCCTGTATCCTCGCCTGCTGATGTGTAGGCCTTGACCGTAAATTTATAGGAGCCTACATCGAGATCCTTTACAATGTACTTCCTTGTTCCATGGTCTGACAGTTTTGCTGTTGAAAGGGCAGGTGGAAAAACAAAAAGAAGACAAATACAGTAAGACAAATAGGAAACAAAACTGGCCTACAATTTAAAAAAAAAAAAAAGTTTGCAAATATCTCCGTTTTCAAGCCCTTTACTTGAACAGATCGGCTGCTTAAAATAACATTTACCAAGAGGTAAGAGCTCGGAACCATGACTGATGTAAACATTGTAGCCCAGAAGGAAACCTCTTCTGTCGGCCAGAGGAATCTCCTCCCAGGTAAGGACTGCATCAGAGCCCTGCTGACTGACTGACAGACGGACAGAACTGGACGGGACTGCGAAGATCACAAGAAATAAAGACAATAAAACAAATAAGAAGGGTTGGAATTGTAGCACAAAGATTGGAAATAAAGACTAAAATACAGAATTAGACTTGAGAAGAGTGTTTTCCACCCTTACCCAGCTCCTGCAGGTATCCCTGCCAGCGCTGAATTAGTAGTGGTGAACTTGAAGGGCAGCTGTAGAGGGAGAAGTTGTATCTCACACCAGGTTGGAATGTGTCTGATGACAAAAGAATGATTATCAAGTATTATATAATAAAATTACAAATTGTACAACTTTCTTTTGACAAGTAGTTACGGTATGATTTGTGTTTTGGCATTTGGGAAAGACGGCAAAAATGACAAACAGTTCCTTTGAATCTTGCTGGGAAAACTGTATGCTTTCACAAGCCTGAATGCCCCACATACCTGTCTCAATAGAGACGTTAGTGCTTCCAGCGTTCACTCGAATCCACTCCACTTGGCAGTCATGTCTGCACGAGGCATCAAGCCATTCGATCAGATAACTGCATGTGGTGCTGGCATTCTGCTGCCAGGTCAGAGGAAAACCACTGTCGGTAAAAGCTGTTCTGGAGAAAACAGGGGGGTCCATATCTGGAAAAAAGAAAAAAGAATGTATAACTGTCCATAGTTTCTTTTCATAAGTAATTCACTACTGTGTTAATATTTTAAACAGGACAGCAGTGTTTTGCATGTAAGACCAACTCATGTTATTGCAATCAAAGGGTAAAAAATACTAAATTTTGTGTCTTCAATTAAATCTTTTTATATCCCTCTTTTTGTATCCAAAACGCATCACACTCTGTTTATACATACCTATCAAGCGTAGCGGTACACTTGCAGGTTGAGACGACCCTTCCACGTTCTGTGTAATGACGGTTGCTATGACCTCGTTATCGTTGCTAAACGAAGCCATTTGTGTGAGGTTTACTGGCAAAGAATAATCGTCCGGCGATAGGCTTTGTGTACGCTGTAGATTTTCTTCAGCGTTCCATAAAGTAACTTCAAAACCCGTGATCTGACCGTGGCTCTGCTGTGGTGTTGGACGCTAAAAGAAATCATAATTTAGCAGAAATGAGTTTTAACCCCTTTTTAATTTATCTGATGTTCATGGTGGATATTCAGAAGGGTTAAAATGTTTTTGAGAGAAAATGACAACACACTGTTCGTCACCTGGCAGCAAAGACAGTAACAGGTTATACTACATCCTACTAAAATGTACACAACAGCCTAAAAGAATTACCTAATAATTGTAAACCTTTACATCAAATATATTCATTGATAAAAACAAGAAAGAACATTACCTTCCAAACAACCAGCCCAGTGTTGTCTCTGTTCATCCACATCCACACATCAGGAGCGTCTGGAACTAAAAACAAACAAAAAAAACATACAAATGAACTTAAATACAGCATTATTGCTCATGATCCAAATAGTACAATTTTACTTTTAACAGCAATTACTCAATAATATTAGCATGACAAGATTAACCATGTTGATCATTTGCAAAGTCTTTAATTGGTAAAAAAAACAACAACAACATACTGATAAATTAATCAAAGAAAAATCATCATTCACTAAGGTTTATGCCAAAATAATAATAGTAATATTTTAACTAAATCCTTTACCATAGGTTTTGGTTGTGAAGGGTAATACTTCACTCCAGTTTCCCCACTTCCAGAAGTTCTTCTGGGATCCACAGCGAACCTGAACGCTGTAATTTTCATTGGGCTGAAGGTCTAACAGAACCACAGATTGGAGACCCGAACCAGAGAAGACACGCTGGACAAAAACATCAGACGTAATTACCAAAACCCATAAATGCTTTGAAAATAAATACATACACGAAGGAGACACACAAACTCTTACCTTTGTTTTGTATCCCTGGGAAGTTAGCTCCACCTGGCAGACAAGAGCCAGGGAGGAGTAGTTGACAGATGTCCACTCCCAGAAGACGGTTGCGTTCCAGGCGTGGACGACACGGTTCAGTTTAACTGGTGCTACTGGACACACTGAGGAGAAACAGAAAAATAATAACAAATCCGGAGCAAAAATGTTCCGTTTTTTTTTCGAAGCATTGTTTTTTTCCCCCTTCCACTTGTGTATCAAATCACAATCAGTTCACATGAAGTTCACAGGAGCAGCTGCCTACCTCTGTGACTAAGCTCAGCCGAGTCAGTAAGGCTGTACTGACCAACAGGATTCACAGCGACCAGAGTCCAGTTACCGTACCACTCAGGCAGGCTACACCTCTGTGGAGGAGTGCAATTTCTGCAAACAGAGATGTGTGGGAACCAGGAAAAAAAAAGACATATTATAACAATATTTAAGACATAATCACCTCAAAAAATTTTATCTAAACTAGACTAAAGGGCACAAGCATATTTCTGGCCAGCTTTCAGATCATTCCTGTAAAAGGTCTGGAAGACAGCCAATGACTATCAAACAGAGTTACTCAGACTAAAAGCTTTATAATTCTCATCTTCCTCTCACTGTTATTTTCTGTACAAAAACATTTTTTAAGGGTTAATCAGATGAAGCTATAATAACATAGAGCCATTATCTAAAGTGCTTAGTGACAGACTGTAACCACCTCTTTGATGGCACATCATTTCCTAAAATATAGACAGAATATTTAATAACTTTTTTATTTTTTTGTAGCATTTTGAATGTGAGTGTGAACAGTTAAGAGTGTATCCCATTTGGCTCTCCAAATTGCTAAAATGTTGACAGACTATTCAAGAAAAATGAATTGTACTGTAGTTTATATTTTGTAGGATGTCCCCCTCCCAGTTCCAGTTTATTATATGTGACAGTTCTACATTTGTGGGGTTTCTTTACGCATGTTGTGAAACGAAACGGGCATTATAACAGTTTATCTAGAAGTCGTGTATGATTTTATGCATAACTTTTTGTCATCTAAATGTGCCTACATACATGGTACTTGAATGCAACACTATCAATGACAGTGTGGAGAAATCCTTGAATAAATGTGGGATTTTATTTATCTTTTAAAAACAAGAATAGTCTTGACAATTGATTGTATTTTAAAAGGGGTTGTCGGGGTGTGCAAAAGATGTGATAAAATCAAGTAAAAGAATTTGCAAAACCAGGTTTGAATGTCTACATTTTTCATGCCTTTCAACAATCTCTGATATTCAGGAAATTCTAACAAAAAATATTTTAAAATTTAATACTTTTTGAGTGCTACTTCGTACCTGCCATTTACGTAGTAGCGAGTTTGTCGTCTGCCGTACATGCGAGTATCTCGTCCCTTATTCCACTGGCACACAGAGGTCTGTAGGTCATGAGTCTGACAGACAAAATCAGTGGGCAGTGGTGGATCTGGAGAGAGGTACAGTTAAAAATGTAGATGTTTTTATTCTTTAATATATACAGAACATATGTATAAGAAAACAATTTATGTTGATGTTTACTCTGACCAATTCTGCAATGTTCAAAAGGTATCAGATGAAATAAAATATGTCACAATATCTGATTTTAACTCCCTTTAACGACATTAATTCACTGAAGAGGTTAATGTAGAATACAACTTCCTTCATTTTACATTTAACCCAATTTTAGATCAACCATTCACGTGCAAATGTAACTTACATCCAACGAACACGACGGCTCCGATTATTTTATTAATTTCTGTTAGTTGACAAATAACATTTGCTCCTGATGGACGAGATGGTCCCTGGTTAACCGCTGTAACTGCATAACTTCGCCGACTCAGATTTTTCACAACCATTTCTGTAGAGCCGTAGGAGATTCTTTTAAGGGTCTTCCCCTCCTCCACTATGCAACAGAAGGTTGTGTTGGCCCCGACAGGAACAACTCTGTCCTGGGGATACATCTGGAAATCCCTCTTACTGGGGAGATCATATCCTAAAGAGACGATGATAAACAGAAACAATACAGTTTAAGCAGAGTCTACAGCTGGATGCATTTATATGAAAAAGAAAATAGTTTAAAAAAAAAAGTCAATCCCAAACAAAAAGATAAGGCACCGCTGGCGTGTGCCGTTACACCTCAGTGCTTTAACTCTTCAACTGACCCTGAAGTATCTGAGTTTCGCTCCATTCGCTTGTTGTCTGGCCATCTCTGGAGCAGATTTTGACAGACAGCGATGTACATTCCAGAGGTTCTTTAGAGGTCCAAGTCCACTGGTGCTGACCGCTCACCCGATTCACTGTTGCAGACACCGTCTCCTGCAGATATTACACAGAATGAGGCAGAACATCATGGAAATGCTAGATATTTGGAAGTGAAAGTTGTAGCTAGAGTAGGAATAGAAACTCTGAATTATTGTTTGCTTAATAAACTGAAACAGGTCAGATAAACTCTATTAGTACTAAGGTTTGGCCCAATCAGTAACAGTAAACTAAAGTGCATGAATGCACATTTCTTTACTGGAACTTTTACCTGCAAATAACAGTGGTATGGACTAAATATAAAACAATGTAAAGTATTTTATTTTTGATCACTCTAAAATGTTAATGCCAAATTTGCCTCAAAATCTGAAAAAAAAAAAATGCAACTAAATTATGTTAAGAAACCTGAGAATAAAACTAAAACAGAAAAATGTACTTACATAGAAGACAGTTTCATTGAACTCAGTTCTTAGGATGATAAGGTCAAAGGTTGTGGCTGCTCCTCCCAGCCAGGATACGGAGAGCTGCTGTGTGGAGAAGTTCGGTGAAAGGCTCACTTGGCGGGGCGCTGTAAGGACTGGAAAACAAAATGATCAGAAGTTACAGACTGGAGTGTTTCTATTTAAAACTAATAAAATCCAATGGAATCAAAGATATTTCTTCCATCTTTAAATTGTATCCTTTTTTTTTTTTTTTTTTTTTTTTACATTTTCTCAAGCTGAGAATTAAACTCCTCTTACCAATATTAGTTTGAGCATTTAGACCAGAAATGCCAAGAAGAACACAGATGAGCCAGACAAGGTCACGGTCGGGCTTTGACGGGGAAATGGAGCTTCCACGAGACATAACTGTAATCTGTCTGAGTCAAGGTCTTCTGATCTTAATCTGAAGGTCCTTTCAACTACAGGGACACCACGTTAAGACATCCTGAGAGCCACAGGCAGAAGAGCCCTGTAAGGAAGGGAAGTGAAGTGAAGTGAGATTTATTTATATAGCACTTTTTTAGCAACAAGGCGATCCAAAGCACTTTACAACAGAAACAAAAACAGAATCCAATGGAAGGACCACAGAACACAGAAACATCATGAATGTGTTTGAACACTAAAGAGATTTTTTTCAAAAATAGAAAACTACATAAAATAAATAAATGTAACACTAAAGTTTGTTATCTTAAAAGGGATACCTGGAAAAATATTGCATACAACCACAAAAAAAAGCTCCTGGACATGTATGATTCTTAACTCAGATCGTTTTATGGTAAAAGATCAGTTCTTTCGGCTGCTCCCTTTTTCAGGGGTCGCCTCAGTAAACTCGCATGGTGGCTCGGTGGTCAGTGCCGCAATCTTGTAATCCTGAGGTTGCAGGTTTGAGCCCAGGTTGTGGCAGGAAGGGCATCCGGCGTGAAAACAATTTCAAAGCGTTCATGCGAGATCTTTTTATAGTAAGGGTGTGATAAAACATAACGTTCAAGTCTTCAAAGTATTACAGCACCGACAGGTTTAGCAGGTTTGCTCCTTACACCGTTAAATTACGGTGGGAGGCTGGTGTCTGCTCATTGGTTCCAAATCTCTGCAACACTACTTTCATGAACAAACACCAAACCCACAAGTGAGACTGCCAGGAAACATTTCAAGTCAACAAGAAAAAAAAAAAAAAAAAGTACCACTCTGGGCGCTGTTGCCAGATTAGATGCTAAACACACAAGTCAAAAGTTGTTATTTTAAAGCTTATAAATGGTGTTATAAAGCCTGGAAAGATATGGAATCATTGCATTTAACTTTAAATTTTATTTTGTAGAAGAAAAAAAATAAATCACTGATTAAAAAAATAAGATCAAATATAAAACTTGCATTGCAAAAACACATCTCAAACAAAAACATTGCCAAAATTTAACTGTTTTCTGATGAAGTGAAAAACAGAGACTGGAATAACCTTGGGCCCATTCTAAAAATAAATACCTGCATGAGTCTAGGTATAAAAATAAGTAAGCTGGATGACAGACAGGAAACATGGCCGAAATACTTGAAACAATGGAAAGAATTACAAATCCTCTATAAGAAGGGAACACAGCACAGAGCGTGGTAAAGACGAGGGTTGTTCCAGTCAGTGCCTTATTGCTTAAACAACATGTTACCGGGCTTCCTTCCTTTGTTCGTAAAGATTTTTACCCCTGTCCCTCAGCGCATGGGACTCTTATAAACGGTACACATTGGGATATTAAAAGAAAGTCACTGGAAGTCATTTGTGGGTTTCACTGACCCACCTGACTATCCTGTGTATTAGCATTCTTGTCCCTTGTGTCTCCCTGTCTGAGCAAGACGTGACAAGTTTAAGTCAAATAATTTAATCTGTGAATGGCGGTGAAAGTTCCTGAGGAGAAAAGTCAAAGCTATGCTGTGTTGGGAAGGTGACACATGAGGGTCACGCTTACGCTTCATGTCAGTTCTCCCCATTTTTCAAAGATGGCTTCCTGTAAGCCGCATGTTTCTCTGTTCAGAATACCTACATTTCTGTTCTTACAAAGTGTTCATTATGTTGGTGTTGGTGGACAGCTGATTTCCCTGGTTTGATCAGAACTTTTTGGTTGCTTTTAAATTGAGCGGGTGAAAAAAGGTTTTATTGCGCCGCCGCTTAAATATTCCACATTCTTGTTGTGCTACATTTCTGCTAATGTGCAAAAAATGGCATCAAAAATAGAACCAGTCCTCCTTCATCTAAATTCAGTCCATCTGATAAACCTACACGGTTCAATCACTCAGCTAATTTGACAATGCCAGAAACATCTAATTTAGAGGTAAGCTAATTAAGCAGCCGACCAATTAGCCTGCTAATATTTGCCACTTAATAATAAATTGACCATGTCTGCGCATACTTAGCCAATTACTGAGCAAGGGAAAAAAAAACCAATGCAGGAGCAACAGCTACAGACAGCTTACTGCAAACCACCATTTACTTTTGTTAACTGATGCTCATCTACCGTCTGTATATTTTTAGTGTCCAAGTTCTGTTATTTGGGAACAAAAGAAGAAAACATTACCTGCCTGCCCCTATACCAAATAATTTATTGATCAGAAACAATATTGCAGCTTCAGCTGAACTGGTATAAATCCTAACAATGAAAATAACAAAACAAAACTGCAACAATACTGCAAAAAGAGTGAAGGAAAATGCCTAACTAAAAACAGACAAAGGCGCTCAGACTCAGAATGAACATTGAATTACAGAAAATCTTATTACAAAACGCCTTCATTGTGAGATCGTTATATATACATTAAAAAAAAAAAAGAGTTAACACAACATGCAAAAGTCCAAAAAAATGAAACACTACATGTGCCAAAAAAACAAACAAACTGCATTTAGTTTTGCTTTCTGTTAATCTAAGATGTTCGCAGTTTGCCTGGTTTCTTCTCAGACATGCCAGGACAGGCTTTAAACATTTCTGTAAACCACATCCCTGCCCATTACAGTAACGACACTTACTGAAAACAAAAACACAAAGTCTAACTGACAAATTAAGCCTCAACCTGACCTAAAACATCATGTATTCCTGTAAGGCTTGTTCCTTGTCCAACTGGAAATTAATTTAGTACATCACGTGTCTTTTTCTGCATTTGGTTCATAACCTATCAGTGTCTGCAGACATTTGGTTTACAAACAGATAAGAGACACACTGTTAAAGATTTTTTTTTTTTAAATGACAGCATTTTGATCATTCTAACAGTGACAAACCACGAGACAAGAATGAAATTCTTTTAAAATTCTGTCATCCTGCCTTTTTTAGGACCTTATTACGAACCCTTTTAAAGCAGTGAGAGAAAAAAAACTCTTCTGACTGTATTTTTATAATGTAACAGGAGAGGAGGCCTTACAAACAAACACATTGCTGCAAAAGTATGTTTATATTATGGTGTTAGAGGACATAATGACTTTTAGGTTACTTAAAAAGGTACTCACTGTAATGACATGAAGACCAGTCAAAAACAATAAAAAAAATCATGAACAAAATCAACAATTTTATTTTCTCTTATTTGTGGTTAATGTGTTCTTAAATTTAGAAAAATTTTGAGCAAAATTTGTAAACGGCTGCCAACTACGACTTCTGATTGTTTACCTACAGAAACAGCCAAAAGTCTAACAATTCTTATGTATTGGTTTGCATTTATGCTCAGATTTGTTGATAAAACGACAGGTTAGGTTAAACTGATAAACTATGATAAGTTGTCTATGATAAGTTGCGCAAAATTGTGTTTGAAAGCCGAGCTCCATTTTTATGTCTGCTTGATCCCTGACATTTATTCTTGACGGTTAGTCGTCCCCTTATATTCCCACCCAATCATGCTCTCTGAGATTCAACGCTTGTCAGATCCTGCAACGTTTACCTACACGGATTACGGTCAGCCTAAATATGCAAGCCTCCACTCATTTCTTGTGATTGCACCATATTTATAAGAAAAACCTGATTCGGCTTAATTTTTAACTAAAGTGTGGCAACTGTGCAAATCATGGGATAAAATGTAATGATTCCCAGCATGCTGGAAACTATAACCATTTCTGATCAACTATTTACACAAAAGGAGCCAAAGCAATATGTTTTTGTAAAAGCAACACTTCTTTTCGTTTGGCATTTTGCAGCAACTGCAGGAATTTTTAAATTTCCCATGCTTGGACATTATAAAACAATAAATTTATTATTATTTTTTTAAAGGGTTGGTATTCAGAGATATACCATACATAGATTAACTTAAAGATTTTCCAAACAAGTGTTGAGTTTCCATGCAAAGATATTGATTTTCTTTCGTGTCTCGGCCATGTTACGGCCATGTCCAAACTGAAGGACGGGATACTGAGGAGAACACAGTCAGCTCGCTTAGTCTTAATATGGCTTCTTTGTTTCAACATGCAGAACCAAAAAGAAATACACCAGAATGCTGTGTGAATGCTGTTCCTGGTTAAATATAAAAGCGTTCTTGTACGCTCCTGCTAAAATCTAAACCAGCTTCAGCTGAAAACCAGAGGCAGGGCACAAACACAGCTGTTGGAAGCCGTACTTTGGCACATTTATGTTACCTAAGCCAAAAAAACTTCTTGTGGGTCTTCTCACAAAAGCGCTGTTGTGTTTTAGTGGCTTTGAATCCCCAAGAAAAATTGTTTTTAAGACATTCACACCAGCCTGAAATGCTACTCGACCTACAGTGTATCCTCTAACCCCTTAGAGTCTTGAAAAAACATCGCGTTTTGATGGGAAGCCGGGGGGGGNGGGGGGGGGGGGGGGCAACAGCTGCAGATTCTGGGAAATCTCATCAAGAAAGTGATAGCTACAGACACACACCAGCAACACACAAATCAATACCTCTTCACCGGACTCTGCTTGTTGTCCATGCAGCTGATACAAATGTGACCGCAAGCTACAAAACCCACAAAGATAATGTTGTTACTTAAAAAAAAGCAACAACAACAAAAAAAAACAACCACAGAAAACTAATAGGTGTGCCGCTTCTAATCCTATTTTTGAAACAACAGACTGAACTAAAAAATAAAAATAAAAAGACTGCCAATGTGTGCATTGGCACATTTTCCAGCATTTACTGGATTGCACAAATCAAACAGTATACAGTTACTGGTATATGCAAAAGCAAACATTTCCACCATGCGTGTTTACTGGCAGAACACCTGGCTGCATCTGTCACTGTCTACACAGGTCTATCATCAGTTACTCTATTGGTCTTTTATATGTTGAACAAGAATTGAGAGTAATTTTTTTTTTTTTTTTTTTTTTTTTTTAAATCGAGCGACTATTACAATTTTCTAGCGCAAAACAGTGGTTTTATTTAGCCTGACAAACAGTATCCAGCACACGCACATTTTTCTTTAGTAGGAAACATTAGTAAAGCAATTAATTAATATTTAATCTACAATCAAATCTAAACGCCATTTCAACACTCCAGTCCGTCCAAATTACATCCTAAAATGTAGACTTAAACTACAAAACTACTCCAAACTACCAGCAACGTGAAAGAAAATAAAATACCCAATGACACTACAATATTTGACAAATTTTTTTCAATACATGTAACAGGTGGCACCACAAGGTGTCGCTGTCGCACCCCCCTGATGGTATCAGCTCCCATACAAAGGGAAGCAGGCAGGGTTGTGGCCGAGTGTCAGTGTCCTGCGTGTGTGTGACCAGGTGTGTGTGAACAGGTGTGCGGGCCCATGCGTTCCATTGTTTGGTGATTGTGGTAGAAAACTGTTTTAAATCGGTTGTTTTAATAATTTAACATGTGCCGATGTGGTGTTTTTATGTAGGGCCACACAACGAGTGACGTTCTGGTTTGTAGCATGGTCTGGGCGTGTGGCTATTCTACGCTGCAGGTAGGCTTTAGATGTTTGTGTTTTTAAATCAGATGGCAGTGTATATTTTTGTTTTTTATACTGTTGTTTTTAGGGCTACACCAGATCCTTTGGATTTGATTTTGAGGGTTGGTTTATGCGACACGGGTAAAAAGTGTTTTTAATTTGTTTTATATTGATTTGATTAGAGTATTTATTATAAGCATTTAGTCATTTTAGTATTTTGTGTTTTTGCAGTTCTATCACTGCCTCTTGCTATCCTTTAGAGTTTGTGTTTTTCTTTTGTTAGTCCGCCCAGCTTTTGGATTGTGTTTTGTTTCTGCTTACTATATGTGAGGGCGGACTAACTATTTTTATTTTTGTATGTCCTTTTCATTTTCGGGTCACTTCCCAGAATACAGACATTCCATATTGCTGTTAACTTTAAACATCTGAGCCCCGATCTTGCTTGGAGTATTACTTTAAGAGTATATTGCATGTAATGTTGTAGGGTCTTACGTAGGATTGTTCGCCTAAAGTGGTGCTTAAACTTGGGTCGACAGTTGTAGAATTGACAGCGGATGGATAAATGGGGAAACCCTCCTTAATTGACTTCATTCTCGTTGCTGATTATTACCCTCCAGGCGGGAAACACAACATACACATTTCTCCGATTGTGTTGAAAACTTTTTACAATCTAATACTTTGTTGCCCCACAGAAAGACCCAATTATGATTAAAATAGTTCTGTTTGTCTATCCGTATAAACAGTAACCCACCTGAAAAGCAACGTATTATTACATCCATCCTTTTCATCAACAATCCAAACCTCAGAGAGCAATTTCTTCAGCCAAACTCAGGGAAAAGCTTTGTGTTAGTTCTCAGCCTACGCTCAGCAGCACTGTCATTACCCTGTCATTCGATGACCACGAGAAGCAACTAAATAAGCATGCAGTGGAATCAGTGTACTATAAGCGTGGGGATATTTCAAAACACGGGCTGAAGCTGCTGCTAATTATGTCTGACCTTTGAATGAAACAAGAGGAAGTCCAGAAGCTGCCGAGAGAAGCACTGGAAAACAGGGAAAGTGAGCAAATGAAAGCGTCCGTGTGAAACGTCGGCGCTGTGACCTCAGTGGAAAAAAGGACATCGAGTCCTCAGTGTGTAGTTTTTGGCCGGGAACCAAACACTGTTTCCTTCCTTCTTTCCTATTCCATGGAATCCTTTATGAATGCAGCAGGAAGCGTCAGGAAATGAAGCAACTCACTTTAAAAATCAGACAATCTACATTCAAATTAGAGCGCAACCAAGAAAAATATGAACCAGATTTGTTCTTTTTTTCTCCCCCGCCAGAACAAACTTAGTTAAGTGACTGGTTACAAATTAGAACAACAGGGCAGCTACTGTCCTGCTGGGTATGAGTCGTGAACAGCATTTATCTAATCTGCTCCCTTGACTAATGCTAAGAGTTTTCTGTGCTGACTCGTACCAGATCAACAGTCTGCACACAGAAAAATAATCATCCTTTCTGCTTGTCAAATGTATAAATTAGCTCTTATTTACATTTTAGGGAGATTTAGTAAGAAAAACGAGTGAGATCTGAATAGACTTTGATAACTTAAATGATTTTACTTGATTTTTAATCTACTTAAATTATATTTGAAAAGGTTTAAACAATCAGCCACCTCCTCTGTAAAGTTACATTGTCTCAGGAGGAAAGTGGATTTTCTGATCCACCTAAATTGTTTCGGTTTTGAACTTAAAGCTCTGAAATGACCATTTACTAAATAAGCTATCCTGTATTAGGAACTACTACAAGTCAGCAGAGTACTCAGTACTCAGCTGGCATGTTATTATAAAAGGGACTATAATAGGAGTACAAAATAGGTCATGACCTTTTGCCAAACTATACATTTATTTGAAATAGAAGAAACACTAAATAAAAGTTTAAAATGCTAGAAAATTTCTGAAGATTAAGATGTGAAATATTGGTCTCCAGGCTTTTTCTTTCAGTACAGACATGTACAAACTCAATTCTATTCATCATTCAGAGGGTTTATCATAAAATCCCTGGATTTATTTTAACTTTAGAAAACAGACGGTCTTCTCTCAAACTGCTGGAACTATTCTCACCCCACACACACACACATTTTTTCAGTGAATGGTCAACTCCCCTACATCTTTCCATCTGAAGCCGAACCTCAGCCTCACAGCGACGCTCTCCTACGGCCAGTAATGTCAATGATCAGGTAATATTTAACTTTAAAAGTTGTAAAATATTAAATTTCATCTGCCCCCCCTCCTCATTTAATCTTTATACAAGTTTTACAACCGTTTGACATTTTAAAAACACAACACATACAGAACTTCTCGCTTCGATATTCAGAGCCAAAATAATTGCCAAAGTATTGGACTCTTTCTGTTCTGATTTACATGATGAACAGGAACTTGTTTGTTTGTTTTAAACAAGGTTTTACAAGATGAGTGCTTTAAATTATTGGAGAAAGCCCCACCCAGCTCCCCTGTGTGCACATGCTGCACATTTACAGAAAGAAAAACAGCTATTCTTCTGTGTACGCGCCGTACCATACCAGCTTTATCTAGTAAAGTACAATAAATAGATAATATAAACACATCAAATCATTTAAAATAAACTATAAAGTAAAACCTCCCAGATGGTGTCAAAAGGTAAAGAGGTTTTAGGAAAGGGTTTCTTGTAGAGCTTATTTAATTTTTAAAGCTATATTTCCACAGCTTGGTGTAAAAATGAACACTGTTGTCTTTGTAAGACCAAGAGAGGAAACCCACACCTATGATTGAAAAACCTTAATGTGTAATTAAAAGAAATGGGGAAAAAATAATTAAAGCCGTCTTTGCCACAACAAAACACTGCCATCCCACATAAACCTGAAGGGGTTTAACAACATGTTTTGACTTACTGATAACAGTAAGGCTTAATATTTATTTTTCAATTATTTAATGCAATGATACCCTTTTTTGTAGCAGTCATGCCCGGACTGCATCATCCCAGGACGTTTTAAATCATTAGCATTAGCAGCTGGGCAACATGATGATAATAATGATAAGAGCAGACTAGTCTCACAAGAAAACACTCAGAGTACAGCATGAAATTGAGATTTTAGCTGTCATTTCATGACTTTGTTTTAATGGCTATGTGGATAACAGTTAAGTTGAATTTATAGTTCTTTAAAAAATTCCTTCGCGAGTGGTTCACGCATGAAGACAGGCCACTGATGTTTGGAAAAACACTCTCTGCTAGCCCCGAATAGCGGCCATAAACAAACTCCAGTTAGCCAAAATTGTTACACAAAGGTTTACAAATAACACTACATACCTCTGATGTAGTCAGAAATCTTTGTCAGGGCCCTTCCGATTATATATACGGTGTGTCCGAGGTTTTAAAAGCGTGCTAAACGCAGTCAACGAAGAGATACCTTCACGGTGGTGGTGTACAGTTTCGCCCGATCCCAACATCTCCAAAGGGGGCTGGGATTCCTGGAAAAGGGCGAACCAGGCGTTTGATTGACATTCGCGTCAGCCAATGGGCTTCGAGAATGCCGAGACAGTGATGAGGTAATTCATTGTGCAATAAGGAGGGGGTACGAACACATCCACAACATCAAGCTTCTGCATCAATGAGTGGATTTATGTTCATTTCAGATTTAAACACTTGTGTGCCCTATAGACACTGACAGCAAGTGTTTGTATTAAACATACTGTTGAACATCTTAATTTTAAACAGGTTAAAACGGTCCATAATAACACACGCATACACAAAAAGACCCATACAAAATCAGAAAACACAATAAAATTAGTGAAGAAGAAGGAAAAAAAATACTGTGTTTGCCACTGTTATAACTGTTCGAAAAGGAGTAGGAAAAGTGGAAACTGATTTAATCCACACCAATATGTAATATAAGATTATCAATAGTGTATAATTAGAAGCTCAAGTTAGTATTCATAGAAATGTTCATGATTTCTATACAAGGAATAGATATACACATGTTCAGTCCTTCAGCTAAATCCTGAATAGAGGTTATGAAAACTTTTAAATGATGGAGATCTCGTTTGCTTTAAAAAAATGTTTATAACTTGTCAACATACAACATACAAGAATTTCGTATATTCAGTTTACTTAGCATCTCAATTAACTTATCACAAAAAAGCTGTTTTAATAACTTTTATAACTAAAGTTTAGCATAATGCCCGTTTTATTTTAGGAAATTACACTTTTTTACCGGTAGATGGCGGCAGCTCTTCGATGGAGACACGCGCAATACGTAGAGGAAGAAAAGTGGGCGCGGTCTCCGTTAGCCCAACAGCGCCACTTTTAAGCGGTCGTTAAAAATCCACAACAACTTGACCGCAGAAGTTGTAAATAGTCCACAAAACAAAAACACACTTGAGAGTGTCGCTGTTAGAGCATCGGATTATACGTGTAAGTGTCTTTTTATGTCTATTTAATGCGCTTTATTAAAGTGTCTAAATCCCGCTAGGAACGTTTCCGTTAGAAACGGCACAAAAAAAAACAACGGTTGCCAGGAGCTTAGCTTAGCTAGCTAACATCAGTTTGTGGCAAATATTAAAGTGAAGTGAACATGGAAGTAGAAATATATATATATTTTACTGATCCGTACACGGTACATAAACCACTCGCAATCTTCTGATATTTGGTGTGCTGATTTTGAGCATCTTCTTTGTAATACGTTTTAATAAAAAGTGTTTATAGTTTGCAAGACGTTTTGAAGGCATTGTTAACAATAACACAAATAGGGTTTAAAATGAGACAGCTGTTTCATGTCATTTTATGACATCAAAACGTCAATAAACAAGTGTTTGGTAGTGAATAAAAGCTCATGGTCTTTTAAACGTTGAGGTGAGTGTCATGACTTGTTTTTGTTTGTTTACTAGGTGAGAGATGGTTCAAGATGGTGCTCAGATTCGGCGGCAGGGTGCTCATGACTTCATGGCGTACTATGACTTTGCCTGCGCCCGACAGGACTCAGTTCCTCTCCCTGCTGTTAAGACGAACCTTGACAAAGGAATGCTGGACTTTAATGGAGACAGGCTCAAATTAATAGACTGGACACCTGTTCTCCACTCTATATCCATCAACAAACACTTGCACCACATTGCAATAAGCAGCACAGCTAGTTTAGCTTCTGGAGATGTAGGTAAGGAATGACACTAAAGTATAATTTACAGCCACTGTATGGTAATTACATTTATTACAAAAATAATCTTTAATGACAACCAATTTTACATGTAAACACAAATTCTATTACTATCAATTTTAGATAAAAGGTACCATAAGTCTACTTTCAAAAGGAAGATCCCAGCCATTCGCTCCAAGGACATGACATTTAAACTGTGCAAAGCACTAAGAGAGTGTCTGACTGTCTCTCCCAACCTCAAGACTCTACAACTAAATGGACTTCCGCTGAGAGAGAGGGACCTCATCACTTTAACAAAAGTAAAAACACACAAGCTGAGTGATTTGCTCTGTCAGTATTAATGTTCTAGACACCATTCATTAGCTTTTCACTAATTTAGAAAGTCTGAGGAATAATTCTGGACCACCTTTTGTTAAGAGTGGTTACTGAAAACTGTGGTTTACCGCTCATTTTTTAAATTATGTGTTGGATGTAAAACCTGAGCAAAAACATTGTCGAACAATTGTTTATTTGAAGAGTTAAGAAAAAAAAGCATTACATTTCTCTTGTTCCAGGGTTTGGCAAAATGCCCTTCCTTGGAAAACTTGTCTCTGGCTAACTGTCCGATCTCTGATGAAGGCTTGGAGAGTATGTACTGTAAATCTAAGAAGTTTCACAACGTTCTCCTGTGCATCAGTTTGTTGTTTTCCTAACTTTTGTTTCCTTATGTTCCAGCCATTTGCCAAAGTGTTAAGTATTCTACAAGTATCAGGACAATAGATTTCACGGGATGCAGTCTTACATGGAGAGGGGCAGAGCATATGGCCAACATTATTAAGGTGTAATATCAGATATTTTTAAACATTAACTACCATTATAATTATAATGTGTTATAAGGGCAGTTATGTGAAATTATATCAGAAATTATCAGCACTCAAAACGAACGCACATCTATGCACACATTGTTTTTGTTTTAAGCATCAGGGAATGCAGAGGCATGGCACTGCATGGGCAGAGTCCCTGAGGTACCGACTGCCACAGTTCGAGGGGATGGGAGGTCTTCGTCGTGTCACCCTTAACTCTAACACTTTGATTGGGGATCGAGGGGCAGCTGCTCTTGCGCATGAGTTGGCTGAGGACCTCTGGGTTAAAGGTTAGTAGATGTACATAGTTTTAAAAGGTGACAAGACTTTGAATTAGTTACGGTTATACTATTTGTTGGACTGTGCTCAGGGTTTCTGTTTTTGTGACTTATTTAACAGCGGTGGATCTTCAGAGGTGTGGTCTGTCCAATGAAGGAGCTCGTCGTTTGCTGGAGGCACTGAAAACTAATTCTTCTCTGTGTGTGCTGGATATTCGTAATAACCCTTTAGTCGGTAAGTCTGTTAATGGGCTTTATTCTAAGCAACACTTAATATTGTGTGAACCTTATGGAGCATCTAGGTGGAACATTGGTAGATTTTAATTTAACAATTTAGCTGCTAAATATTAGAATTGTATTCTCTTGGGAAAATTCTATATTTGGTTTATAAAACTAAAAATACTTTGTCTTTTTTGACAGACAAAGTCCTCATTAAAACTGTGATAGAAAAAGTTCTAATGAATGCAGAAGGTCAGTCACCTGAGGTGAGTTTCTGGTAATGTCATCATTCAAATACCAAGGAAATAATAAATCCTAATTTAAGGGAATGAGTTTAGCATTTCCTTGTCTGTTTTGTATTAGTCTTCAGCGGTGCCTAGTACATCTCATGTCTTCTTCCTGTTGTGCTGCAGTACTGCTGGATCAAACCAAAATCCATAGAGTCACCAAGAATATCTGGTCCAAAAAGGCGAGCCATACCCAGTACAGTAAAAGGAAAACCTGCTTTTAAAATGGGTACGTGCAGTCTTTTTATTTCTCATAGAAGCATAGGCTCCTGAGTGTGATTCCAAATGGATGTAATCAATGTTTCTTGTCAATCAAAACAGATTATAGACATTTGTGGTAGTGACTATAAATTCACCAAGCATTCACCTGGTAATCTTTTACTGAAGGAATAACAACCTACTCTGACAGGAATGGCTTATACTATTTTAAAGTCTGTCTCTTTCCAAAGAGAGATTACAAAACAGTGTTCTTGGTGTGAGCAACACTAGCTAGTTTACAGACTCGGCTATAAACTTTACACATAAGCTGCACATAAATCAAAACAACAAAATGAAACGATTTATGCAAGAAGAGGTGCGCAGATCAAGAAGAAGCTCTACTAGCAGCGTGATGAAAGCGCCAGTTTTCTAATTTGTCTGGAGAAGAGAGTGAAAATGACAACAAATGAATCAATATTCTGTAGGAAGCCGTGTCATTTAGTGTCAGTGAATTGTTTTCTAAGAAATTGACAGAAATTAAATCGTTCTCAGGTGAAGACACTGAGGTGTCAAACAAACTTTTATTTATTTATTTTTTCATTTCAACAGTTAAATTGAGAATTTACGGAAAACAAAGTCACTTCCCATCTTTTACATAATCTACTTCTAGTTTCAAACTATTTAAATGATTTGAACCCTCTCAGATCTCAGTGACAAATGTCTTTAATAGCGTCACTTGTTCAAGCTCATTCACTTTTTGTAAAATGAAGAAAGTAGAATTTTGTAATATGCACCTGTTGTCATATAGAAGACTCCTTGCAGGCATTAAAGTTTCGTGTTTGTGATTTTTCCCAGTTGTTGACAAGCTCTCTCTCTCTGGTTCAGCCACTCACAAAGGAACATCTACAGGAGGACGGCGTTCAGGTGTTGCTCCGACAAAGACGTCCTGTTCCCACTCCTCCTATGTGCCGTGGCGAGCTGCTGCACGGGCTGGACGCCAGAGGTGAAGCTACAGCAGTGAAGTTACAGTTCAAATAAGTAACTGATTGGTTTGTGTAATTTAGTTTTTGAGTGTTTGATGTTTTCTTAAAAGTTAAAGAATGTACAGTAACTAAAGTGTGATCTGGATATTTTGGTCACATGGGAACTAAACTTATGTTGGACACTTTTGTTTCAGAGGTATGCCTCCTGGAATTACTGTTAAGAACCAAAGCTTTCAGGTAAGCTTATTATGAACATTGCTAAAACATGATCTTAATCCAGTTCAAAGAGCATTTCGGATCATTCACTGCAAGGATTTTTTCTGGACAAGAACTCCTTTAAAGAATATTTCTCCAGACGGTACTGGATTAGATTTACCCCTCTACAATGGATTATACGGCATGTGTTTTGCAATAGGGCGCAGCTTCTGTAAAGGTTACTGTGGAGTCAGATTCAGAGGAAGAAGAGGACAGTGATGAGGGTGAAGACGTGGTGGTGCAGGTAGAACAGAGGCTGTCTTCTCTTCGTCTCCAGGACAGGATCACCGGACGACATTTTGAGCGGGTTCAGGTCAGACATGTTAATCAGAAATAAAAATAATTTCAAGGCGTTTTTGCTCAAAGCTGCCTGGTTTTAGAAGTCGACCGAGGAGCTGTTTAATTTGAGCCTGTCTTCTCATGTTTGTCCTGTAGATGGAGCTGAAAGAGTGTCGTCTAAGGCTGGCAGAAGAGCACAGGGCGCGACTGAAAGCTGAGTCAAGGCTCATGGAGGTAAATAGACCTGAAAAATTTTACCTTTTTTTTCAGTTTGTTTGTTGAAGACAGAAATGCATTTGAAACTATCAGTTTTGATTAAAGAGTGCTGTGATTTTTTTCCTTAGTATGAACTGGAGAATTCCCGACTTCATGATGCCAACCGCTCCCTGTCAGAAGCACTTTCAGTCGTTGGCTCTGCAGCTGCACCACCTGCTTTCAGTGCTCTGGAAGATGAGGCAGTCCTCGAGAGCATTGAGAACTCATTTACCAAGTTCCATGCCTTTCTGGATCTCCTCAAGGATGCTGGGTGGGTAGTCGTAAATATTATGGGCTTTCTTTGTTCCTCTAAACTCAGCGGTGTCCTCGTAGCTGAAGGCTTTTTCTTGAACATTTGGTTTTATTACTTATCACTGGTCATTGTGTTTATTTGTGGGGTCACTTCTCTTTATTTAATTTAATTTTATTTAATGAAATTAAATTAAATTAAATTATTTTGTCATATCTTTACTTTTTTTAAAATACAAGAACAAAAGTTTATCATGAACATTCAACGTGTTTATTCATTTATTTAAGTCCAAAGAGGCTGCAAGTTGAAGTAGCACTTAAAAGGCATACTGTATCTTGCCAACTAGTAGCTGAAACATGTTGATTGTGCTTACAATTTTATGTTTTTATGTCGGTATTTGTGCGTTTATGTTTGCTTTGTTGGCAAAAATTGCTGCATGGAGCATTTAATATTTGAGCTGCATGATGGCTCAACTGTAAGAAGATTAGGATAAATGATAAAAGATGACAGATATCCTCTCATATGACTTTGGGTAAGATGACAAGTTTATTTTCTAAAATAATAAGGTTCATGTCTTGTAAACCTGCATTTTAAAAGAATGACCTCACTTCAGTTTCGTTCTGATATCCTCTTAATGAAACTACATGATGTTGTTGGATTCCAAACATTTGCATATCTGGTAAAAGGCCAACAGTTTCATTCTGATCCCAGTTTGCCTCACTTCTAGAAACTCCACTCATTTGGCCAATTTTATGTTTGTCATAAAGTTTGTAATATCATCACTATTGACAAGGTCTTATTTGCTTCCCTAAAACTACTATGCATTGTCAAAATCTCCCTATCAAAGCCAAAGTAAATTAGGGACAAACTGGATTCATTTATTTATTTTGGTATATTTAAGATTTTCCTATTGATTCTAGTTTCTAGTGTAAGTTTTTATTACATCGTTGAGAACCTTTTTTAGTTTTCATTTGCTTTGCATCTATGTATGCACCTATTTTTGTCATTTATTTCAGCATCTTTTGCAGTATTTCTTAAACAAAGTGCATATCTTATCTCTGGATCTTCGGTGATTTTAGTGAGTTGTGTTTCTTCACGTAGCCTAGGGCAGCTAGCTTCGGTGGCGGGGATTAACACGTCGGATTTCCAGCCTCTAGGAAAACCTCAGCTCTCCTCCACAGTAGGACCACATCTGGATGGTGCAGCGTCACTGACCATCGGGGAGTTCAGGGATGTTCAGGCAGAGACTGATGCTGCACCTTTGGTAAGGGCGCGTAACGCACAACTTGAGAAATATTTTTGTAGTTTTTATAATACAAACTAAATTGAGAGCTACTGTTTACCAGTTGTATTTTATTATGGCGTGTAGCCTTGTATCAGTATGTAGTTTTACCTCAGTACTTTCATTAGGATTTGCTTTGTAATTCAGCTGAACTGAAACGTGTTGAAAACAAGATACAATCGATTGATTTAATGGCAGCTGTATGTTCTTTTCCAATGTTTTTTAGACTCCAAGTAAAAATTAAACGTTACTGCTCAGAACTAAGTTTATAAAAATAACCTTGTGGTTTGAACATTTCTTAGAGTATTGTATGTTTACTAGCCAAAAAAAATGAGCTGGTTGTACTATTAATGGATTGAGAATGTCATTGTTTGACAGTTACAGCAAACCTCCACATTTGTTTTTGTTTTTAGGTGCCTAATCTCCCTGGTGGAGCAGTGAACGCCCCCACTCACAGATCTCCACCTCCTCTCAGGGATCCCTTGCATCAAGACAGACTACTAGACGTGACCTTTAGTCGTGCTGGAGGCGATAGAAGAGACCCTGTTGTGGATGAAGAAGGGGAACCGCATCAATATTTAAGGCCTGATATTCAGCCTGACTCAGGGTCTGAGCGCAGTTTCCGTAGCAACAAGTCCTTTGATAACATTTCCCTGGGAAAAACCTTCCAGACTCAACCGAGCAGCCGGAGGGGCGAAGCCAGCTCTTACAGAAGCAACAGTTCCCGTGAAAACGGCTTCAACAACAGTCACGTCACCCAGAGCAACGGGTCCCATGGTGGTTCGTCTGACAGCCTCAGTGAGATTATTAGTGACAGGGCAGAGTCTGTGGGGTCAGTGAGGTCAAGAAATCGTGGAATGGGACGGCTGGTGACAGTCAGTCAGTCGGGGTCAGAAAGGTCAGAGAGAAAAACTTATCCTGGGAGGGCCGCTCTGAAGCAGATCAGATCTCTGGGTGAGTCAGATGATGAGTCCTTCTGATACAAAACACTAACAAGTCGTTATACTTCTCTGGGATTTTTACTAATTTCTTAAGGATTTTTGACCTTTTTTTTTAGGTAGAGGTTTATTTTTATAAGACATAGCAGCAGAAGTGTTACACCTTCTGTATTTTCGTTTTTTTTTAGAGTCAAGCAAGAGAAGTAATGACTTTTGAGTTTTTGTTTACACCGAAAGTGTGTTAGATGTTTGAGTTTCCAAATCAACATCACCTCAATCAAGTTTTAATTCAGATTCAGATTACAATCTAAAGTGATCCAGCAGTTTAATGAAATTCCCTGATTCTTTCATGTGTTTTATTACTCCTTTGAAGCTCTATTACTTCACGTTTTTTAGAAGTCCTGTTGCGATTTTTGAGATACATTGATATGTATCATTTTGTTCATGTTGCTTCAATAGCCTGCTCAAATAACAAATCTGTGTTTTATAATAAACTTTGTGGTTTAACCTCCTTTTATATTCTTGTCTGTTTAAATGTTCAAAAGCTGCCAAAAGTTGAAGATTATACATTTGAGTGAATTTGGAGTTTGGAAGCAAAGCTGTAAGTGAAATTATGTAGGTAATACTGTGCAGTACAAAGAAGCAGTAATACTACATATTATATATTTATATCAATGCTGCAAATTCTAATAATGTTCCTCCATTCTCTGATACAACACTAAAGCTGCTTTTTTAGAGCACACTTTTTATTTCACTTAATTTTTTAACATCCAGCAGTGTTTTTATTATAGTATTTTAAACTTCCTCTTTTCCATTCCACTTTTATGTGTATTTCAAACTCAGTCTAATGCCATCTTCTTGTTTAATGCCTGTAGGTGCTGAGTATGGAGAGATGACGTACATTTCTTGCACTTTTGGAGCCTGTTATTTGAGAGTATGCACGTTTCCTCACTGACCACGACACACAAGCACAGGTCAAACAAACATTTGCCTGCAGATGAGACGAGGTCAGCTCTGTTTCATTGTCGGTTTTTATTGCCCAACTTTTTTTATTCAAACATTTGTCTTTTGAAAGGGTTTTTTTCCCTCCCAGCTCCAGTTGTGTCACTGGAAGTGCAAGAATGTTTGAGAGTTCAAATAAGATTTTTAAAAATCTATTTAAAAAGGGTAATTTTTTTATTCAGTTTATATATAATTCCCATATATATACAGTTCTCAGTTGAAAAAGAAAAGTGCTGTTGTGTATAAGATGAGTTTGCATTTTTGATAATCATTTTCGGTTGGATGTTTATGTCAAAAGACGAGATGACAGCTGTTTGTGATCTCTGAGCGCCGGACGCAGAACAAGCTCATCCCCTGCTTTGTTAAAACGATAATCTTATTGGGTTAAATTCAAGAAACATTTTGTTACATCCTTGTTGGACTAACAATAAGTTCAAATGTTTTTATTAAAGTTAAAAACAGGACTGTGTAGCGAGACGGGATTTAGTTACAGTGAAACTAAGTTTTATCTTTTGTCCATCTCACAAACTGAAATATCACCTCTAATTTTAACTCGTCAAAAATAAACACTGCAGGATAGATACTTTTACAATTTAACGAGTGAAGGAAGCATGAAAGACTCTCTGTGTTAAATCAGTCTGCACTTTTCAGCTGAGTGCAGATTTGTAAGCTGATGAGGGAACAGCAGCTAAAATTACCATCACTGAGGACACTGACGCACAATGTGCTACTTATGTGCTACTTGTGTAACAAAAGAATTTGGTTAGAAAATAGAAATGTACAGACGCTATCAAGCTATGGGAATTAAGTTCCTACTGAAGTAGCTTCTATATAAAAGCATTGTCTATAATATGTCTAATCCACTCAGTGTTTTTTCCCTTCCAGTTTGACGTTTCATGTTTTTTAGACGAGCCTTCAGAATTGGTAACTTGTCCCACACAAATATACAGGTGCTGGTCATAAAATTAGAATATCATGAAAAAGTAGATTGATTTCAGTAATTCCATTTAAAAAGTGAAACTTGTATATTATATTCATACATTACATACAAACTCATATATTTCAAATGTTTATTTCGTTTAATTTTGATGATT